>NC_054375.1:43420933-43737808 GCF_017654675.1 Xenopus laevis
TTGTATCTTTTGCGAAGGATTCGGGTCTGGCTGAATACAAAATAGTGGATTTGGTGCATCTGTAGTTCTTATGCAGGTAAGTGCTTGTGATTTATTTAATATAGGAAATACATCACATCAATGAAACTGTATGAAAAGAAAACAGAGGGAAATATGCATTATGACAGATATATATTCAAAACACTGCTACCTCTAAGTAGCAGTCACCTACTGTTTACTAACAAAAGGTTTCGTAAAAACAAAGCTTGTAAGAATTTAGAATGCCAACTGTTCTGCTGCAGTTAAAAAAGCAATAAATGACTCCATAAAAAAAGGCTATTGGGGATTGCGTCCCTTGCTGAGCCAATGGGCAGATCTGAAAATGCCACCTATGAGAACATGCTGATGCAGTTCAGAAGGGAGAAATGGCACTTCTCCTATAAATGGACTGTGAAATGCAAATGGTCGCTGTCCCGCTGTCAGCAATATTATATTGTTGATATTACTTATAAGAGACTGTTTACTGCTATTCCATCGGGAAGATAAATGATTCCTTTGGTATGCTTGGTTATTTCCCAGATAGTTAAAGGACCACCTGCCTGCATTCATGCCCCTCATGAGAGACAGTATTACTGGTAAACACCACGTGGAGAGATTATTGCGGAGGTAGAATATGCCCCAGAATTCTGGCATCCACCTATCGCCTGTTAAGGGCATTTCTTGGCGTGCATAATATCTGGGCCAGCTGCATTTGACCTTACAGAAGGATACCAGCCAAGGCAATAAAGGTAGCATGAGATTAATGTTTTTTTTTTTTTGCAGCGGTTCATAAATGAATGTGGTTTAAATTTAGTGGGAGATTAAAAGAAATAGGAGCCCCTGGCCTATCACTTGCCAACACATACGAATGTTATGTTAAGCAGTGGACTTTGTGCACCTGCTCCACTCACACTGTATCGCCACATTTGTTTTTTATCCTTTCAGAACAGGATTGGTCAGACATAAAAGGTCTCTTACAGTATTAATGGGAGCAAGTCTGAAACGGTCTTCTATGACTTGAATAAAAATACTGTATTAATGGGAGAAAGGCTTCTATGACTTGAATAAAAATACAGTATTAATGGGAGAAAGGCTTCTATGACTTGAATAAAAATACAGTATTTACGGGAGAAACAGCCTTCTATGACTTGAAAAAAAATACAGTATTTACGGGAGAAACAGCCTTCTATGACTTGAAAAAAAAATACAGTATTAATGGGAGAAACAGTCTTCTATGACTTGAATAAAAATACAGTATTAATGGGAGGAACAGTCTTCTATGACGAATAAAAATACAGTATTAATGGGAGAAACAGTCTTCTATGACTTGAATAAAAATACAGTATTAATGGGAGAAACAGCCTTCTATGACTTGAAAAAAAATACAGTATTAATGGGAGAAACAGTCTTCTATGACTCGAAAAGAATACAGTATTAATGGGAGAAACAGTCTTCTATGACTTGAATAAAAATACAGTACCCTTTATTTATAAAGCACTCACACTTATGGGGGAAATAAAAGGAAATCTTTAAGCCTTTACAATTAAATAACCATACAATACCAGTTGTTTTAAACTTGATGCATAGAACACAGTATCTATCCAGCTAAACCTTTCAATTGTTACAACTATTGAAGTAACTATCAATAATGCAGAATACCACTCAACAAGCTAACCAAACTGCTCTTCCACATGTTATTAATGTCCTGGGTGCCGCCAGTGATTCAGGTGCAGAGCCCCAAGCCCACAGCTGGAGAGAGTCAAATCAGACCTCTGGAAAGGAACTGAGTGTGTCTGCTGACAACCTTTTATAAGCAAATAAAAGTGAACCCCCGTATGTAATAAAAGGCACAAACATTTCCTAGGTGCAGTAACTCACAGCCACCAAAAATGTGTGCACTTATAAATCTGTGAACAAATTCTATGGTTGCTACAGGTGATTAGACTTATAGCAAACTTTGCACCTTTTATTACATAAAGCTTTTATTAATGTAACAGGACTGCTGTTAATAAATTCATTTTGAACTGCTTATTGAACCCTGTCGTTGTGTACATTTATTTATGTAGGAAATGCATGCAGATGAAGACAAAACGGCCAAAGACAAGCAACGAAGCATTCCTTCTGCAATGCATCAACCAACTAGGAAAACATTGGCAGCTGGGGAGAACTTATTTTATTCTGGCACTGCACTAAGCACAAGTGGTAGATTCCTACATTTCAAGAGAACTGCAAAACTTTTTATGCTGAGCATGCTTGCCCATCAATAATCATAACAGAGAAGTACCACTCTGCATAGGTTGGAATGACAAAAATCCTGGCACTGCACTAAGCACAAGTGGTAGATTCCTACATTTCACGAAAACTGCTAAGTTTTTTTTATGCTCAGTCCTTCAATAGTCATAACATAAGTATCCTGAGGAGAGTACAGTATTGCAACGAGATTCCTCCGTTTTTCTGAACAGGAGAGCCATATATATTCACCGCAAAGATTGAGATTCTTAAGTACAATGGGCTCCCCAAAACTTGTCTACATTAGAGCTAATAAGATCAATTTAAAGATGATTTGCTCTTCACTGATCTTGTTTTGTGTACTTACACTATTTCCACTGATAGTATCTCATCAGTATGGAACTTATAGGCGAGTTAAAAAGGATCCATGTTTTCCACGACAATTCACGTTTTTCAAGGTTATTTTTTGGTGAAAAATCAATTTTTTGGGTTAAAATAAAACCCGAATTAAAAAAAAAAAACACTAGAATTTTTCGAGATTTATTATATACCCCAACTCTGGAAATAGCTTGAATCCAAGTCGAGGTCATGTAGGAGTCAATGGCAGAGGTCTCTTCAACCATTTGAAGATGTTAATAGCCTTCATGATGTTCGATTTTTTTTTTTTTTGAGGGTTTTGCCCAAACAATTCAATCAATTCAAGCAATGTAAGTTTCGTTTTAACCGGAAAATCAATCAATTTCCCCCCCAACTCGCTGATTCCAGTTATAGAGTTGTAGAGCAGAGTTCATTCAAGTTCATTTGAGGTATAAAAAACTCTAAAATTTGACCTTTGATAAATAACCCCCTTAATGTTCACATAACATAGGTAAAGACTATGCAAGTAAATATGATTTCTGCTTTCATCATGCTTCAATAAAGAAGAGAATAATATGAAAACTGCATAGAAATGCAAGACAGGAGGTCGCAAGGAAGAAATGATTCAGTATCACATGCCATGAAAAAGTGACTTACACTGCAAAATGACTTGATCTCATGATTTAGCTATACACTAAAATTTCTGTCTCTGAAGCAAAATGAATCAAGTAATCTACGCACTGGATCATATGACATTCCAAAGTCAGATTAAAACCAAAACTGTAATATTTTTTCCTATTACAGGGCCTTGCATTTAGAATTCAGTTTTTTTTTTTTTGTCTTGCTGAAAAAAACTAAGAAAAGTTTTATCACACACACTGAAAATTAAGTGTCTTCCAGGCTAAAAATGTCTTCCTTTTTTTTAAAAAAAATATTAATTTCAGCAAAATATATATATCTGTTTTCTGAAAGTATTTTATAAAACAGATATCCAATGCTGTGTTAGTTTTTTCTGTTTGTGCTATTACTGAACTTGTGCAGCACTCTATGTAAAAGGACTACAGTGGTAGTTTAAAAACTATTTCTTGCATACATTAAAGTGATTATAGATGGTGAGTGGTGCAGTAGAAGTAGATGACAAGACTGAGTTACAAAGGTAAAGGCTATCTGTATCAGAAACCTCTTTAACCACTTAAGTTTATGCAAACTATAAAAACACAGATATTTTCCAAGAACTATAGCTGGGTATTTAATGTAACCCAGTAAGGGTAAAAGCAACTGCAACATAAGAACAGTTTAATATCAACAAGAGATTTGTTTGTTAGCAATACACGTGTTTATGCTTACCAGGATTCCTGAAATAAATGAGATAGGGAAAGTACCAAAACTCACCTGAAATCATTTAGGGCATCTACAATTTTGTTGTACGCTAAGCTTCTCTGACTCGGGTCTGCAGATCTGCGGCTCATTTTCATGGCCTTTAAATAAAAATTTTAACTAAATTAATACACTTTGGCATGTCAGTATAGTTAGAACAATCTACATATTTCACACGTATAAAGTCATATTGACATATTATTATAGTGGCTAAATATCTAATGGCTCAATGGGCTCTTATCGATCCACAACCTCCCAGCAGTTGAGCAGTATGCTTCTTCTATACTTATACACCAATATTTAGAAGAAGATATATAGATTTATTAGGAAATGTATGCATGTAGCATTCACGGGTCTAATTTACAATTAATATTCACAGGTCTAATTTACAATTAATAATAGAGGTACCTGCTCTATTGCACATTTGAGTTTGTTCAGGTGACTCTCAAAAAGTGGAAAATGGGAGAAGAAGAACTCGTGGAACTTGTTATTTTCGTCCTCATCTTTTGACAGTGAAAATATAACCCCAATGGCAATTTTCTTTTTTCGAGCAACTCCCAGATTGGGTCCACAGCTGTCGTCTGACATATTAAAACTTTCTTCTATTGACCTGTGAAAATATAGATTTTTTTTTTTTGAGGTGGAAAAGTAACTGATATGGGTGCCTCAGTAACAATGGCTTCCCCTGGAAATTCATGGAGGAAACACCAAGTAGAAAATACATTCTACCAATAAAATAGGTAAAAAGTTGTATTGCAGTTACAATTCACCCGGACTCTTGAGTGGGTTATATAATAAAAGGCACTAAGTTTGCCCAGGAGCAGTAACACATAGCAACTAATCAGCAAGTAGAATTTACCAGTTACCTGTTTGAAAGCAAGCTAAGTGCCTATTATTACATATGAGGGTTTGTGTAATGTCAACCAATGAGAAGCTGGATTTTAAACTGGCAACTAGTAAATGCTACTTGCTGATCGGTTGCTATAAGTTACTGCTCCTGGGCAAACTGTAGCAAATTTTGCTCCTTACCCCCATAGTTTGTAATACATGTGAACCCTAACCTAGACAGCAATTATCCAGAAAGCTCCAAATTATGGGAAGGTTGTCCAGTTTACAGATAACAAACTCTTATCCTGAAAAACTCAAGAATACCAGATAATAGATCCCATACATGTAAAAAATAACTATATAACTCTGTCCAAGAGTTGCCATATAAAGGTTTATCCTTCCATGGGTAACAGAGTACTGTATAACCTTCTTGTTGAACAAATATTCTTCCTTGTCATTTAGCTACGCAAAGCCGTTACCAAAATGGTTGCCACAATGAAAAACCTACCATCTGGGAAAGACTCCATTTTCCAGACTTGTAGTTTGACTACGACGCCATCGACGCTGGTAACTACTGGCACAACTGCTGTTAAGCGAGGAGCTTGGCGAAGGAAATGGTGTTATAAGAAGGCTGCTGAGGGAAGCTATTTATAAAAACAGAGAGAGGGCATTTAGTTATAATTTTTTCCGGTATAATTCCCAAAATGTGTTCTTGCGTTGTACAACATGAATCAGAAAAATACAGAATCTTATAAATGGAAATCACCTTTTTCTATATGTGGAGCTAGGACAAAGTGAAGATGTTTTGGTTTTGGAAACAGTGTCTCCAACCTATGGGGGATTTTGTCCCAGTCCTATGCCAGACGTAATTACGAGAGCAACCTGAAAGTCAGGCCACGCCACGTTCCACTAGTGTAATGGCGGCCATGCACGATGAGATCCGCTCGTTTGACGATGTCGCCAAACGAGCGGATCTCTCCCGATATGCCCACCTTGAGGTGGGCAATATCGGGCTGATCCGATCGTGGGCCCTAGGGCCCAACGATCGGATCCTAACGAATGGTAACGGGAGGTCGGATCGCGGGACCGCATCAACGAACAGATGCGGCCGTGATCCGATGGGATTTTTAGTCAGATCTCGATTGGGGAAGCCCATCAGGGGGCCCCATACACAGGCCAATAAGCTGCCTACTCGGTCTGTCTGCAGCTTTTATCGGCCCGTGTATGGCCACCTTAAGCAATAAAATTGCTCAGACTTAGACCCCGACATTCAAAGCACTTCATAACTCTGCCCCACCCTACATCTCTGATCTCATCTCTATATACTCACCCAACTGCTTGCTACGCTCGTCTACTGACCTGCTCCTCAACTCTTCTCTCATTACCTCCTCACATGCTTGCATTCAAGACTTTGCAAGGGCTGCACCCCTCCTCTGGAATTCTCTCCCACGGTCTGTCCGACTTTCTCCCAACCTTTCTGCTTTCAAAAGATCTCTTAAAACGCACTTCTATAGAGAAGCCTACCCTCACTCTGCTTAACTACCAAATGCAATACCACATCTCTCATCCACTGAATTCTGATCTTGCCTGCTCCCACATGTTGTGTCTTATTCCCTTCCCTTTAGATTGTAAGCTCCTTTGCACATGGCCTTCCTCACCTTTTGTATTGGTTGTGATGTATGTAACTCCATATGTTCTATGTATGTAATTAATGTGATTTAGTTGTATAAACACATTTACTTTACAGCGCTGTGAAATATGCTGGTGCTATATAAATGAATGTTAATAATAATAATAATAATAATAAATAGGCATAGGTCCAAGTCACAATCCACCAAAAATCTCTGAAGTAAAGAAAGACGCTACTGTTTTTTAATTTTACATGAAGTCACATAACTAACAGGATGTTGGTTTTCTAAGCATGAAGAGAATGGCATGATAACTATTACAGTAATGCACCACTAATTAACACTATTTTATTGCAAAAGTAAAATCTCTTAAAGCAACCCTTCTGTACCCATCAGTAAACCTCACCGGATCTTGCTATGCCACTGTCTCGGTCATCATTGATTCCTCTGCCAGGCATGTCCATAGGATTGCTGTGTACTAGAGTAAAAACAAAAAAATGACAGTAAAAAACCAAACAGATAAACTGTGCAACATAAATTACCTGGCGTGTGCTTATTTTAATCTTCTACTCTACTGCGAAAGTTTAATTTTCAGTGGAGTACAAATAATGTAATCAAAATAACTGTCATGCAAACCAACCACCAAAAGCTATTCCCTGCTGAATAAGGACTTCCCAGTGAAGATTTTAAGACGATAATTAGTTAAATTAAAATATTAGTTTTTAATTTTATGAAGATGGCTATTCCACGGGCATAAAAAGTGTAATTCATTTTAGTAAGAGCATAACTTGATTAGAAATTATGCTGTTGCCGGAGAAAAAAAAGTTTGAATCTGTATCTTAGGCTTTGCCTTTGTTAAGGAAAGTCTTAGCTTGTTCAGCAGGGATTTTAACATGTGAAATAACAGTTCATGTGCTTGTGTGTGAATCAGGACTATCAAATACAGTATTCTAGAAGCATGCAATTTTGTTCGGATAGCTGTGCTCAGCTTTGGAAATAAATTTATATTCTACGGTCTGTAGGCTACTAAATCACAAGGAAATATCCACCTAAGCTCACAGCTCAAAGACGGTCTTGCGCCCCTTTTAACATTTAAGCAGTGGATTTTGTGAAGAAAAAGCAAAACGCTGTTAAAAGAACGATGGCGTTGCGTATAGTTTAAAAAACGAAATATCGGAAAACTCCAGAGGCTTGATGATTGAACAGGAAATGTTTTCAAGCAGCTTTTTAGCAAACTTGTTGCAAATTTACTGGTGCGCTAAGCTTAAACCAGTACACATTTTTAATGGAGACTTTAGTCATTCCCTTCACAGAACTGCCTGGTACGGCTTTGGAGATACCTGTTCTATTTTCAGCCTTATGGGAACTTTGCAGTTCAGTAGTGCACAAGATAATTCCCAACATCTGATTGCTACTGATTACTGTCCTTGTCATAACGGATATCAGGATCTCTAGGCAGTGCTTGTGACATTGCTCCTGTACAAGGGAGAATACAAGAAAGTAAATCGTGCCTGTTTCTTCTGATCTTCCCATATAACTGTGGCCTTTTAAACAAATCAGTATTCATACTCCAAAGTTCAACGTCGTACTGGAGAGGATGACCACTGCTAAAAGAGATGTTATGCTATCTCACGAGTGGTTAAGATGTTACAAGCCTGGGTGCCATTTCTGGTAGTGACTGTTGGGCTAACTCTTTGTGGCTTTAGGCAAGTTGCCCAATCCTTCTTACTCAATAAATCCAGACCATAAAGGATAAGTAAACCTTTAAAACAAGTGAATGTAAAATTGATGAGAGTGCTATTCTAAGTACTTTTGTAGTTTACATTCATTATTTATTCTTTTTTCATTCCAAGATATTATGAAATGTGTGTACCGTTAATATTAACGAATTTTGTTCCAACAGCGCCACCTGCTGGTCAGTTCCCAACCAGTCTGACTACCAAGTAGTCAATGAAGTTGTCAGGAGATAGAAAGAGGCTGATCTGATGTCTTTCTGCTTAGAAAAGATTTGAGAATGGTTTCTTTTTTTTTTCCTAAGCAGAAGTACCTCAGAGCAGCCTCTTTCCATGAAAAAATAAATAAATCATGATGTACTTCTGCTTAGGAAAAAAATAGAAACCATTCTCAAATCTTTTCTAAGCAGAAGGACATCAGAGCAGCCTCTTTCTTACTCCTGACAACTTCATTGACTACTTGGTGGTGTTGTTGGAACAAAATACATTTTTATTAACAGTACATGTATCCTTAAATATCTTGGAATGAAAAAAGAATAAATAATTAATGTACATTGCAAACATTCTTAGAATAGCACCCTCATCAAGTTTACACTGACTTATTTTAAAGGTTTACTAATCCTTTAAGCTCTATGTGGCAGGGACTGTGTCTAAAAAGTAAGTGTAATGTGCTTTGTGCAATAACTAGGGCTATATAAGAATAAAAAAAAAGATATATTGTAAGGGAAATAGCATCACAAACATTACACAAAAATAAAATTATATAAAAAAAAAAAAGAAGAAGAAAAATACGTTCCAGAACAAGTACATTTCACCCATAAGTTGAATCCCAGGACAAGTACATTTCACCCATAAATTGGATCCCTTAATGTTCTTAATCCATTTTACTTCCAAAGCTGAGCTCTAAAGAGGTCATGCATTTGTGTATACACACACACACACACACACTACACTAAGCCTCACACAGCACACCTGCAAAGAAAGAGGCACTCCTGATCAGACGCAGCGGGCCCTGCTCTGAGAATGCCCGTCTGGGGCTGCAAAGCTGAGACAGACCTACATGTTGAGGTGTAAAATATACAGGTAAAAGAATAAAGGTTAGCAGAGCAAAATATTGCCTGAAGCAGCAATAAACCATGAAGAAAAAAATAGGTTACTGTTAGACAGACATGAAAATGAGAACAAGTACTCTGGATAAGCAGCAGAAATATGTAAGATTATTTGCTTAAAGGAGAAATAAACCCTAAAAATTAGTATGGTTACACTCACATGCTCAGTGGTCTCTGAGTAGATGTTGAGAAGCTAATCTAAGGGGTTGTTGCAAATTATCAAGCAGAAAATGAGGTTGGCCTGTAATATAAGCTGATGCTACAGGGCTGATTTTTAAATTCTGATGCTAGTTGCACTGGTTTCTGTGCTGCCATGTAGTAATTGTCTGTATTAATTACGGATCAGCCTTATACTGTGACATTTCAATTCTATTTGTACTGTTTATTGTGAGTTTGTCCCTAAGCTCAGTAAGTGACAGCAGCACAGAGCATGTGCAGTGAATCAGCAGAAAAGAAGATGGGGAGCTACTGGGGAATATTCGGAGGAACAGATCTTCCTGCTAAAGGGCTGTGGTTGCCTTGGGCTGGTACAGAAGCCCAAAACATGATGTACAACATTTCTAGCCTATTTCTTTATTTAGGCTTTAGTTCTCCTTTAAGCAAGGCAGAGGAGGTTATTCTGTTTCTGCCAGCAGCAGTACAGTCTAGGCTTATTCACATGTACTAACTAAGGCTTGGCAGTTGGACATAGCTCTGTAGTTGGATATTATACACTACTGCCATTTTGACCCATCCTTCTGGATGACAGCCCAAAATTATTTTCCATTATCTCTCGTTATATACATTTATATAGAATAACAAGCAAATAATTCCTCCAACTAAAGTATAAAAAGAAATATTATAAAATTACTTGTTAAATAACTTTTGCACCCTAAAAGGAACTAGTAAAAATGTGACCGATGACGTTATTACCTATCAGATATGTGTGCAGAGTAATCAATATCTCTTCAACACGTAGCAATAAGTATTTACATAGAGATGATGGCATGCAAGAAGTTTTGTCGGTTGCACTAAATCTCGTCCAGCGCAGACAACAAAAAGTCTGAAGATACTTTTTCATTGGTGTGAATTGCTGGAGGTAATAATTGGCACCATGTAATCTCTGGAAAATGCAGAAGGCGGTTTATGCGTTTTGGCACTTATGCAGTGCAAATGTTTCACAACTGGCGGTTCACACGGACACTATTAAAAAGGTATCTTCATATATTTTGCCATTGGTGCTGGACGAGATTTAGTGCAGGCTACAAAACACTCCATGTGTCATCACTCTTACCGTTAGGACTGCAAATGCAGTGAGCAAAGTGCTGTTTTCCAGGGTTTATTGGCAGTTTTTTCCCCATAGTAGAGCTTTTGATCATAGATTTCCAGTATCACTGAGCTTGCCAGAGGTAGCTGTGCCTGACACAACTGCAGCTGATTTGTCAAAATTAATGCAATTGTGCTCACAGTTCAAGCGCAATTGTGCTGACGGTTTCCCAAGTCCGGCTGGCATCATATCTGGTGTTCGGTGTGAGAGTGATATGTGCCCCCTATTCTTTTAAGGCAAGTGTACTGCACCTATTGACAAAGGGTGCTGAGGGATCCCTGGAACTACCGCCTGAAATAGAAGTGGAGGTAGCTGCAGCAGCAGCACCTGATTTGGAACAGGAGGCAGGCAGCTATTAGTAAATGCATCTCTATATGACCCCTATATTCCATTATATGTTGGACTTCAAGTAAAAAAAATAAAAAAAAATAAAATAAATAATGGTGTGTGGCATTCATAAATTGGCTATACTTCAGGGTCTTCTGAATTAAACAAGGAAAAAGAATACTACATAAACATTAGTTATTGCCTTGGGGTTTTTTTTTTAAGCAAAACTAAATCAGATTAACCAGTGAATGATAAATCATTAACAATAAAAAAAAACAAAAAGCCCTAACTAAATACTGTATTTATCCATTTTTTTAGCTTCTTCTACAAAAAAATAGTCCTCACCTATCCAACAAACAATGCAACCCCATTGTAAAATAAAAGATACTGAAGTCCTGAGGAGTTCAATGACCGCATTTAATGCTTTGCCTGCAGCACCAGATTTTATGACTGACAAAATACATTTTCTGCTTGGTGATTTACAGCATCCCCAGCCCAGAGCACAATGAGCAATGTGCAGTGTCACAGACAGTGAAAAAGATAGCTTTCTTAATGACACTTTAACAGGGGGAGGGACAATCACCACCCCTTATTACCCCTATTTAAGTTAGCTCTTTTGTGTGACACAACAGGCCTGATAAAGGGCCCGGGGGAGGGGGGGGCCTTTTGTGATGTATATGGGCTTGATAAACCACTTTTGATACAAGTCTAACAAAAAGGTGTGCATCCAGATTTTTTTGCAGTTACTTGAAGTGTTGTAGTGTTATTCATTGGATTGGGTTGAGCTCTCCATCATCGTGCAGCTTTCCTAAAAACGTCAAAAACCAGCAGACAACTTTGAAGGCCTAGACCCAACCTTTTGAACCAGTGAGCAACAGTCAGAAGTAAAAGGAGTTTGGGAGCAACACTAGCATGAAAAATGTTCTTGGGGTGCCAAATAAGGGCTGTGATTGGCCAGTTAGTAGCCCCTATGTGGATTGTCAACTTACATTGAGACTCTGTTTGGCAGTACAGCTGGTTTTTATACAACCAAAACTTGTCTACAAGCCAGGAATTTAAAAATAATCACCTGCTTTGAGGCCACTGGGAGCAACATCCAAGGGGTTGGAGAGCAACATGTTGCGCACGAGCTACTGGTTGGGGTTCACTGGCCTAGACATTACAGTTATAGGGTTGCTGAACCCTTGAGCTGGTATAATAAGCATATAGGAAATATGCACTAGGGAACAGGACATGAACATATGTCCTTATTACAATAAATAATTGCATTTCCAAATAGATGAGTAGGTCATCCACTAATACACATTAGTTTTAAAAATGACAATACCTATATTCCCAAGAAGTCCATTCATAATGCTGCAGTTGTCTGGCTTTAAAGTGTTATGATCTTGGTTAATGAATTCCAAGCTGTCCTGAAGTCTGGAAGAGAATAACACCATTTAAGAGTTATATATAATAACATCCAATTTAGTTTGTGCATTGATTTGCAGAGGAATGCTTTGTGACTTTTGTCACCACTATTTATTAATTCAAATGGTAGCTAAATAATGGATTCCTTCGGCAGCATTCTGGGGTTCCTTAGGCAAGTAAAGCTCATATTGATTCTTTGCACCGCAGCTGACCCATCCTTTCAGATATATTGCTTGCTACACTTGAAATGGTAAGTGCTCAACTCACAATAACTTTTTTGATACGAGAAAATCAAACTCAGTGCATCTAAGATGTGCTGTAAATGTACTTACGTGTTAAGACTTCCACAGATGCTACTCCCAGTCCGTGCAGTAAATACTTTGCTAAGCATAAGCTGGGGAGGAGATCTACAAATTAAAAGCAGGTTATCAATACATTTCATTTAGTGTCATTGGTGCAACAAAAACAAATTCCTGAAAATGAAGGCGGCATATAGACTGTTGCTCATTCATTATTAATAACTCCAGACTCCAGAATATGCTTGCACATGCAAATTCAATAGCTACTTAATAATAAAAGGCTTAAAAATTCACATTTCTAACCAAAAACACATTTCTACAAAAAGCGTCAAAATCAGGTCACCAGTCTACTTTTAGTCACAGACAATGTAACTTATTTTTTTTGGTTAGAGCTATAAGTAACTGGAAAGGACAAGACTTAAAGCTTATGGTGCTATGCTTTACAATTGATCAGCAAAGATAGGAAAGGACAAACAATTTAAAACCTATTGAAGGAAGTGTAGATGAAAAGTAATTGTTACGACCAATGGATACCTTAAAGGGGAAGGAAACCTAGTTGGCGCAAAAACCCTCCCCCCCTCTTGTGTGTTGCCCACCCTCCCTCCTCCCCCCTGGCCTACCCGTCCCGCTGGGCAAATGCCCCTAACTTGTTACTTACCCTTCTGCGCAGGTCCAGTCCAGGGAGTTCACATACGACATCTTCTTCCACGCGATCTTCTTCCTGCTTTGAACGGCGTTTTGGCGCATGCGCAGTAAGAGCATTTCGCCGGTACGGATCTACTGCGCATGCGCCAAAAGTCAAAATGTACTTTTGGCGCATGCGCAGTAGATCGTACCAGCGAAATGCTCCTACTGCGCATGCGCCGGTCAAAGCAGGAAGAAAATCAAGTGGAAGAAGATGTCGTCTGTGAACTCCCTGGACTGGACCTGCGCAGAGGAGGGAGGGTGGACAACACACGGGAGGGTTTTTGCGCCAACTAGGTTTCCTTCCCCTTTAAGTAAATTAACTAACTATTAAAAGTAAATTAGCCAATCCAAAAAAATCACAGTGGTTAACTTCTGTTGGCCTCAGTGTTAAAGTGGATGGATATCAAATTCTAAATATAACAAAAATGGAAAATATTACCGTATCTGGTGTATTTTCAGAGTGGACCCTTTGTAACTCATGGCCACTGACCCAAACATCATCTCTCCAAGCATGCTGGCATCAGCAGGGCACCGAGATCCCTTTAAAACAAGAAATTAATTTAAAAAAAAAAAACACTCACTAGCTACTGAATGCTTAAAAACAGTCATTAGGAGTTGGAAATGCTTCTGCTCTTAATTCATTAAGTGTACATTCTGGATGAAAGACTTGATCCCAGCAAATCTACCGTTGTCTAAATAACAAATCACGAAAATAATATTCTTGTTGCAGGCCATTCCCTTTGCATCTATAAGGCATATTTTTTTTTTTTTTATAACGTGTTTTTTATTGTAAATGACAAGGTACAGTCACAACGGATTTTTATACATGGTTCCATAAAGCGGAGAGTATAGTAATTGTGATTTCGAATACGTAGCATTTCAATAACCTTTTAATAACATTAGAAACATTCAGCTCAGTCATGGCTTATAGCATTGGGGGGTAGGATCTGTGGGGAGTAGTTCTGATAGGAGGTTAGTAGTCTGTTGGTTAGATGGCTTCTGGGAGGCGCGGTATCGGGGCTTGATAGCTCTTGTTGTAATGTTGCTAGATATTGGGATGATTCCACGACCAAAGGATGATCCTTGAGAAGTTCCATGTCATACCAAGAGGTAAGTCTAAAGGTATAGATTGTGAGGCATTTGATGTGTTGTGGGAGGTGTGCTATGTAGGTAGTCCAGGTGTTAAAGAATTTTGATGTGTTGTGTTCCTTTCTGGTTATAGTTTCCAACCAGTCCATATGGAAAATATGGTGCAGCTTTTGTTTCACCAACGTCATTGGTGGGGAGTCAGTGTGTAGCCATTGTTGCAGTATCATTTTCCTGGCAGCTGCTGCCAATCTGCCCATGAGATGTTTTTCAGTTTTCGTGATTTGTGGATATGAATCAAGAGTACTGAACAGAGCCCATGTTATATGTAATTGGAGGGGTTTCCCTATCATCCGTGCACCATATGAAACGACTTCTTCCCAAAAAGATTGCATTAGAGGACAAGACCACATGGTATGGATTAAATTTGCTCCAGGAGCGTGGCATTTTAAACACACATCCGAGGAGAGGTTACCCATCTTAAATCTTCTGAGTGGGGTAAGATACGAGTTGTGGAGAATTTGCAATGATATTTCCTGAAACCTGCTCGCCGGAAGTAATGTCATAATTTTAGTGTGTTGTTTCAAGATGTCTGATTCTGTAGTATTAGGTATCTCCTGAATCCACTTAAAATTAAGTTTATCATCGTTATCTATAAGGCATATTTTAAGCATTTTGGAAGCTGTGTATTTTGGTGTGATGCCACCTCCCACTGTGTTAAATGGTAAACCCCAAAATGTGGATATCACCAGCATGCTGGTACCATTCTGAAAAACATAGGCCTCACAGAACTGAGGCATTCAGTTGCCATTCAAATTCCTAATTTCATTTTTAAACTGGAAACACAGGGCAATTTTCTTACAAACTGGTCATAGCAGCTCATAATAGTTTGTGTTGAAAGGTCAATGGTTGTTGACCTTTCCTGCTGCAGAAAAATGAGTAAATTCCTTCAATTCAAACACTTTAAGAGTTACACTTATAAATACCTGAAGCATGTCTCAGTCAACAGTCATTATAAATTGACAATGTATTCAAATTTTGGTACGTTTGCCGCTTATTTCTACTTGCTGTCCCTTTTTGTGACATAAATGTATTTTTTTTTTTTTTTTAATGTCATTCCCAAGATAATTCCGGTAATCAACAGCCAGATATCTTTAGAGGCATGACTATTTACTCTTGAAATATTTTTATTTTGCTTGGAATTAGACAATAATAATAATGTTGGGAACTCCCATTTACCTACATTTTCCGATGAAAGTCATTTAGTGAATTTTCAATCTCACAAACCCTTTCACTTAGCCCTGCAGGAGATACTGAAGTGCTGAATGTAGGTATATCTGTCTCTCCTTCATAAATGGATACTGTCATGGGAAAACGTGTTTTTTTCAAAATGCATCATTCAATAGTGCTGCTTCAGCAGAATTCTGCATTGAGATCTGTTTCTCAAAAGAGCAGAGTTTTTTATATTTAATTTTGAAATCTGACATGGGGCTAGACATATTGTCAATTTCCCAGCTGCCCCCAGTCATGTGACTTGTGTTCTGATAAACCCCCAGCAGCCCATCAGCAGGTAACTAGATAGCAGCTCCCTGACACAAGAGAACAACTCCCTGGTAGATATGAGAACAGCACTCAATAGTAAAAATCCAGGTCCCACTGAGACACGTTCAGTTACATTGCATAGGAGAAACAGCCTGCCAGAAAGCAGTTCCATCCTCTTTCTGGCACATGACCAGGCAAAATGACCTGAGAGGGCTGCCAATATTACAACTAAAAAAAACAAAAACATTTGCTGGTTCAGGAATGAAATTGTATATTGTAGAGTGAATTATTTGCAGTGTAAACAGTGTAATTAAGAAATGAAAACGACACCATAAAAATCAGACAGAATTATCCTTTAAACAGGTACCTTTTCTTAGCAGAGGTATATGTACCCTAATGATGTCTGAACAAGCAAATTACAGAAATGCACAGTTCCTGTTAGCATACAAGTACAAAGACAGCAGATTGACTGTGATATTTTAGGGATAGTGAAATATAAAACACTTGTCATCTCTGCAAGTTAGCTTGACAGAAAGAATATTTATTTGTGTCAGATGACTGCCTTCTCCTCTGGCCAAAATCCCTTCTCTTATGTAAAATGTAACTCAAGCCAAGTGAGGAGATCCCAGCCAGACAGCAAGTGGAACAAGTCAGTCACATGCACTTGTCAATTTAACTCTTCTTTGCTTCTGTGAGAAGGAGAGGGCAACTTGTTCTCATGCAATATATTATGTTATATATATATATATATATATATATATATATATATATCTATATGTGGTTGGGGTCAACAGTTCATGAAAGATAGACTTAACAGTGCTGGGGTAGCAATGACAGGCGTCTTGACATTATTTCAATGCAAATCTCCTGAAGAGGAAAATGTACTGGGGGCTATTATTAGAGGAATACCATTAGCAGAAACTGAATGCATGCTGGACTACATGAATTATATGGCTGGAACCATCTGATTATCCTAACAGCGCCTGTCAGCAGCTTTGATCAGCCCATGTGCTTTAATTAATATCCGATTATTGTGCCCTAGGGCCTGAGATCAGATCAGCCCAAAATCGCCCACCTTGAAGGGCCAAACGAGTGGATCTCTATGTGTATGACCACCTTAAAACTGATTGTAATTGACCAACAGTTCCGCAAGACCAATATTGTAGTTCAGCAAGAGCAGAAGATCTTCTTATTGCCTTTGGCTTGAGAGAGGCATTACCTGGTACTTTGGGCACTGCTCTTTTGTGTCAGATGCCAGGGAGCTTGTTGTGCTGTCCAAGGATGTAGAGCTGTCCCCTCCTGGCTTGAGCTGGCAGCACTTCCCCAACACCTTCACCTGAGCATCAATCACAAGTTTCTGCAGAGAAAAGACAGAAAAACAAATGTAAGCTTTGCAGAACTGATAGTTTTGGCTTATTTGAATTCATACACAAAAACTGTCTGGAGGGCAACATACTTTGCACACTTTTAATGTTTTAATTGAATTTTTGCAGGTAACCAGAGGGTACCCATCCTGCTGGACTCTACCCCTAGTGAGCAAACGCCTCCCAATCAGGCTATTGTCACAGCATGTTTTTCTCAGCAGCACACACATGCAGATGATGTCCCGTGTGTAGTAAATGGTACTAAGAGAAGAAGTAATACAGGCTGGAGAAGAGCTGACCACTAAAATTAAGCCACTACTGTACATGCTACCTGAGCTTTCCAAAAAAACCGTTACAATAAGGTTAATTTTTCCTTGAATGGTGGAGAAAATGGCTGTATGTATGTATGTATGTATGTATGTATGTATGAAGTTAACCAACATAAAGGCTATCTGTCATCACTGGTCTCACAAGAAAGATTCTGGGCAAAACATGCACCTAAAAAATGGCCAAAATGTAAATGGCGTATACCATTTATTTCACTACTCCACAGAGGACAGGATCAACTCCCCCCCCCCATAGAGAAAACACATGTGACAGCCTAATTGTAAAAGTTGAGGAGGGGCTGAGATTTTAATGGTTTAAAGTCAGCTTTCCTCCAGCCAAGACTACATTTCTCCCAGTGCCTTGCATGCTTCACATTTTAAAAGCCAGAAACAAAAAAGCAAGCGAACATATACTGCTTTTAATACACAGAGTGGCACATGCTGGGAGAAGCCAGGCACAAATTCGTTAACTACACTAATTCACTCAAATGTGAAGTTGCGTCTCAGAAGCCGAACACTGGCGAATTTTCGCTAACTTTCTTTCAGCTGTACAAGCATTTCATAGCGAATTTTCCCCTGGTGATTTAGTGAGAATGATAACGATGGTCTCAATTGCTAGCGAATAGGCGTCTACACCTGTTAGTGAATTGGTGATGTCCCTATGGATGGGATTTCTGTGAAATTGACGATTACGTTGGCCACTTCGCCCTTTAGTGAATCCGCCCCCAAATAAAGCTTGCAACCCCATAACAGCACATCGAAGAACAGCACATCGAAGAACAGCAGAGGACATTAGAGAGTCTGTGAGCCTTTTTTGGTACGATCCTATTCACTAGAGTTAAAAAAAAATTAGATTGGTCAAATTTCAAGTTTATGGAAGTTAATGGGAGTTTTAAAAAAGTCACATGAATTCAAAATTCGACCCTTGATAAATCTGCCCCTTAAAGTGAAAACTTTTGTCTGTGCATGACCATTCTGCTTCAATGTGTTCAACAATTTACTGAAGAGTGCTTTATAAGTGCATGATGATGATGATGATAATAATAATAATATTAACAAAAACCCTTCCACATTAGGAAACATGGATATTAATTCAATAGTGAGATACATACTCCCCTTGCTTGCTGGATCCATCCCTTCATTTTCACTCAACAATACACTAAGGGGCAGATTTATCAAACTACGAGTTCAGATTTTGATAAATAAAAACTCACCCACGTTCTATTCATTCCTATGGGATTTTTGGAAGTCTATTTATCAAATAGTGAGTTCTAATTTTCACCCATTGATAAATATCCTTCTAAAAATCCCAGAAAGAATGAATAGAAAGTGGGTGAGCTTTTTACTTATTAAAATCTGAACTGAACAGTTTGATAAATCTGCCCATAAATGTTGGAGGAAGTCATGTGTTTGCACAGAAAACTTCTCAGTTTCATTTAGATATCAGTGAAACCTTCATCAATGCACTATTCTTCATCAAACCTAAAATAAACCTTCTGCACGTTGTGCCTAAGCATCCAACTGAATTGTGCAGTTTCCAGCACTGCACACTGGAATTCTGAATTCTCATCCACAATGATGAAATATAAACGTCATTGTAACTTGCAAGCAACTTACCAATGTGGAGGTCAATTTGAATCCGAATTGATAGGATTGTGCACAAATTGTGGCACACATTACTTTGCCAGCACCCACATTTACATTGGAATTCTGAGAAATAAAGCTGCACTGGTGGTAAAAATTGTGCATTTTGTGCAAATGAATGCACCTTGCAGATTGCCCTTGTTTGGTAAATGCATTGCAACAGGTTGCAAAAAAGCCAACCAATCCATTCACTGTAAACTACTAAGGTTTGCAGTGTGTCATTCCTATAACTAAATGATGTCAGAAAAGAATTATTAAGAACCGTGACTAAATCGGCCTTACCCATTAATCACTACTATTGTGAAACTTGCATAGTGGAAAGGAATGTACAGGCATGCTGTAGTAATACATTCCAGGATTACCACCTTACAAAGTGATTTCATTATACGTATGAGTCGTTACATATAGGGTGCTACTCCCTGAAAGTCACACTTACGTTAAACATGGATACAGAGAAAACACCAACGCAGTACAAAACAGCAATGCAATGTACAGGGATATTACTGTATGCTGAGTGTGCTTGTTCATTTATATCCGAATGTGTTTACAGTTTGCTCACAAGATTCCCTTATAACTTTACACGGTCAGACAGAGAAAACAGGGAGGAGTGTGTGTGGGAGTCATATGATTGCACTATAGACTTGTAAAGTAAAACTGCAGTTTATCTCTGACCCAACAAACAAGCTTTCTGGCTCAGCTCCGTGAGGCATGTGACAGAAACCACGCTGATTCCGCTGGCTACCAGCACCGTGTAGAAACAAACCACACACTCTCCATCCAAGAAAAAAAAAAAAAAAAAGGTTTCAAGTTCCTCATATACACCCAGTCTGGAAAACAAATTTCAGGTAGGAAAGTTAGGCCCATGAAAAGGAAACAGAGATATGCTTGGAATCTGGCATGCTTGAGGCGTGGGAGTTGCTTGATAAGGTGGATCACCAGACATGAAAGGAGATCTGAACCCCAAAAAATACATTGATGTAAACTTACTTAGGGTGCACTTTGTATTCAATTAGACCATAAAACTGTTAGGTGCTGTACTGCTCTAGTCACCCAAAGCAAACAATCAGCAGTAGCATTTACTGGACAGATAAGATTATCAACGATAATTGGTTGTTATGGGCGGTATCCTTAGAGGTCCATTTTCGAGTAAATAGATTGTAGAAATTTTCAGTCATTGCAGAGTCAGTTCCTGAATGGACTGATTTTGTTTTGTATGGATTGCTCTTGTTTTGTATATTTTGTTTTCCCCCAGCGAGTTTCGAAAGGAGGTTCACTGCTATTTTGGCGTTGACGTGCTGCCCTGGAACTTGGGTGCCTTGTGTGAGTTCAATTTTGGATATAAGAATCAATAGTTTCCAGTGTTGTGCGCACAATTCACCTAACGCGTTTCATGTGTCACATGGACACACGAAGCGCGTTAGGTGCATTGTTGGGGTAATAAAGCTATTTTTTAAACCGCCGCCGCCTGCTGATCTGTGAGAGTGTGCGCAACACTAGAAACGATTGATTGTTATTTCTCGCAAAGCTGTGGGTTCAGGGCGCAGCATCCGGACCAGAGACATTAAGCAGTGAGCGACTGTAAGGACTCACCCTGGTGGTCTAGTGGGCCGCGCCGGTTTTCCTTTGGTGCTATTCCTAAGTGATTCCTATTGATCCTCTGGTTATTAACCCTTGCCTTACCTGACTATTCTGAACTCTGTATCCTGACCCTTGCCTGCCTGTTTATTCTGACCTCTCCAAGCTGATCCTTGCCTGTCTGACCTATCCTGATTCCGGCCTAAGACTATTCTATGCTCTCCAATCCTGATTCCGGCCTGTCTGACTATTCTAACTTTGCTTGTGCTGGCCGGGCCTGCCTGTTCCATGCTGTGTTGTCTGGCCTGCCTTCCAAGTTGTGTTCTTCCGTCCAGTATCCTTGGTGAGATGATCATGCCACTTGCCAGTGCAAGAACCATGCCACTCGTCCAGAACCTGTAGCTTTGCTCCTCTCTTAATAAGACCTGGCGGCATCCAATTAGCCGAGGGCTCCTCCCGAGGTGAAAGGCGGCTGTTAAAGGCAGAAGCAAGAGCCAAGACCAGGGAGCCTAGCACTGGTTCTGGATTTAGGGTGCCGTTCGTGACAGTGACCTGATAACATTGAATGCCTATGAACACAGATTGATTAAGCCAAAGGTCCGGGACATTTGCACACAGACCCACCCAGTTATAGGGTGAGCAGTGATATTTAATAATCCAATTAAAACTAGCTTCACAGAGGGTGGGAAAGAGTTTGAGCGCATCCAATATCGTTATATTGTTGTACCAATTTTGGATATAGCTCACCCTCAATAACACATCAAAATATATTTTTTAGTGATTTAACAGGTACAATCCAAAAATGCCATCAAATTCACAGATTGCATGGACCTTTACAAAACATGTAACAACGCACGTACAAGCCGCATACAGGTTCGTAAAAGATGGAGTGTATTTAGGTTCCTCTGCTGTTCCCATATGGTAATTACGCCAGTGAAATCGACCTCCCCAGTGTTTAACTAAAGCTTTTATGGATATCTGGAAACAAAACTGAATTGATTATATCTTTTAAATTTACTATGTGTTTGTGGCTGAATCTAAGGAAAGGCTAATTTATGACCCTTTGAAGACCGTGTTCAAGTACATTGACTGCAGAGTAAGTAAATCCCTGAACTCACTTGACACAGAAACGCAAAAACATTTCCACACGGATATCTGCTCCATGTAGTTCGGCACAGGATAACTGTAGGCCTGTCAATGGAGCTACAGGAGTGAGTGCATGAGAGAGGATCCACTTTTCTCTGCCTGTATACAAAACGCAGGCAGAGGAAGGAGAACAATCCGCTATGTGTGCACTTGCCCTTCTGGATGAGGTTTTGTACTATGTAGAACAGTCTACGTTTTTTCAAAGCTCATCGGTTATCAGTGTCGGACTGGGCCGGTGGGACACCGGGAAAAAACCTGGTGGGCCCTGACCATCGTGGGATCTGCTCCCATCTGCCTGGCAATTTCTCCCTGCCTGACTGATAATAGAAAATAGCAGGTATGCACTGAGCAGGGTGGGGTGGAGGCAGGTTGTGGGGGGTCCTGAAGTTGTCGGGGGGGGGGGTCGGGGGCCCAGAGCGGGGGTGCGTGTGGGCCCCTGATAAGACAGCCCTGATGGGCCCGAACCCCCCCAATCCGACATGGTCTATATAACCTATGTCTTTTCTCACAGCCTGGTTGTCCTCAAACAACTTTGTTCTCATACAAACACTTAAAATGGCGGGTGGGATGTTCTTAATTAATCTTAATATCAATATCAATTAATATCTTAATTGATTTAAGGGTTTGGCTAAAGCAACCAAGGAAATATAAAAGAACAAAGAGCCACAGTTTAGGGTAAGGTCACACTGTGAGATTTGGGGAGATTTAGTCGCCTGGCCACTAATCGCCTCTTCTTTGGGGCGACAAATCTCCCCGAACTGCTTCCCCCTGTCTTCCGCCTGCTAGAATGAAAAAACGCCTGCGGCATGGCACTCACAGAGCTTCGTTTTCTGAAGTTGCATCACGAGGAAAAGAAAGCACTGCGAGTGCCATGCCGCAGGCGATTTTTCATTCTAGCAGGAGGAAGACAGGGGGAAGCAGTTCAGGGAGATAAGTCTCCCCAAAGAAGAGGCGATTAGTCGCCGGACGACTAAATGTCCCCGAATCTCCCAGTGTGACCTTACCCTTAACGTAGAAAATATAATATTCCATTTTCAAACTTGGCAAAGCAGGCATCTATGAGAGACTTGATTAACGAAAGTGAACTTTTAAGTGAAAAGACATTTTAGTGGAAAAAAAAATATTTTAAAATAATAAAATAATAATTATACACAGCAATACAGTTAAATGGCTTGCCCGAGACAAGTAAAAATTATATCCTTTTCAGACTCTGCTTTTGAGATATAATGATCAATCTTACTACTTAGTTTCAGGAGTAAGGAGATTGTAATGTTACTCATTCTATCATAATTACCCAGCCAAAACATGCAAACCAAATATGTAGTTATGTCCATGTTATAAATACACTGTCATAAGTACGTTTAGTCAAGTCAGACCCAAGGAGATCAAATGTTTCGACAAGATTACAAGGTGTGCTCTTCCACTTTGCAAGCAAAGTTTTAACCACATAGCAGATTCTCCAGAGAGTCTTGTGATCCGAAGTACAGAATACATGGAACTCAGACAGAGGAGCAGTCAACATGCTTGCCATTTCATGGATACCACCTGTCAACAGCATTATGGCTACCGATCAAACTGGAAAATGCAGAAGCATTACTGGGGTGAGTTTAAACAGTCATCTTTTTAATTAATGGTGACCCTACACTGAAAACTCAAAGCCAGGGTAATTTGGTCATTTGAATCCATCAGACTGCAAAATGACTATGGTCCACCATCGCTCCCCTTCAGCAAGGTTGGAAAGTCACAGACCTTTTTGCAACTGATAGGGGGCCTACAGCTACTTAAATTCGGCAATTCTAACTGATCGAGATGTCAAGGTAAATTCAGGAGATTTTTCACCCATTGGTAGAGATTTCCCATGTATGACAAATGGCCACTGCCATAGCATTTAGTATCACCTAAGAATTCACTGGACTGCATTTGCTGAAATCCAATTTCATTACTTTTAAGCAAGTCAACAAGTACAACCCTTATACCGACCTAAAATTGGCATACAGCACAGCTACTAAACAAACAGTGACTAAGGGTTCATGGAAAAATGTGATTTACTTATCTCCACTGAACTCACATAGAATTAAAATTTATGGAAAAAAAGTTGGCCATTATGTCTTCCTAGGGTTAGAAGGCCTCTTTCAACCTGCAACAGTACAGAATAAGTGGAAATATGGAAAGCGCATGAAGGTTGTTTCACCTTCCAACACCTTGCTCAGTACAGTTATTTTCAGATAGTTCACCAGAAAAAGACTTTTCCCCCCCAATTACTTTCTCTATTTTGGACTATTTTTCTAATATTAAAGCTCAGAGTTACATTTTTCGCCTTCTTATATCTTTCTGAAACCGCTCTGGGAGGGGGGTCGCTGACTCTGTACACTGTTCTAAATTGATACATTTCTTATCTTTATCCCCGTTGAGCAGAATCCCTGGGTTTCATTAAAGGCAGCTGTTAGATTTGATACAATAGTTGCTAATACTCCACAGATACAGGCAAATGTATCAACTAATGTAACAAATTGTAACAGTTCAGGAACTGCCCCTGAATTACTGAGCTGCCAGACAAACACCAGAGACACGAACATTAGAATAGAACATTTGAATTTTGTAAAAACCGTAACAAATAAAAAAATGGTAAGCAATTGAAAAAGTCTATTTCTAGTGGATAGGGATGAGTGAAATTTGGTGCTGGGTTTCGCCATGAAAACGCCCATACAGTCTACTGTATATTAAAGAAAAAGTTGCGCAGTTTAAAAAATGTCATGTGAAAAAAGTCCCATTGACTTCAATTCATTTGATGAATTTTAGGGATGCACCGAATCCCCCGCGAAAGATTTGGCCGAATACCGTATCCAATTCCTAATTTGCATATGCAAATTAGGGGTGGGAAGGGGAAAACATTTTGTACGATTTCCTTCCCCACCCCTAATTTTCATATGCAAATTAGGATTCGGATTTGGTTCGGCCGGGCAGCAGGATTCGGCTAAATCCAAATCCTGCTGAAAAAGTCCAAATTCTGGCCGAATCCCAAACCGAATCCTGGATTCGGTGCATCCCTTGTGAATTTGTCGCAGTTTTGCAAGTTTTCGAAACAGATTCAGATTCAGCCATCCCTGCTGTTGAACAATCTGAAAACAACTGAACTGCTTGGAACATATTTTCAGTGTAAATAGGCAGTTGTTGAAATTATTTTGCCCTTTCCACAAAATG
Organism: Xenopus laevis; assembly: GCF_017654675.1. NCBI lineage: Eukaryota > Metazoa > Chordata > Amphibia > Anura > Pipidae > Xenopus > Xenopus laevis. Next base: position 43,446,126 of record NC_054375.1, read on the forward strand.
TTTATGCTCACTTTTTTTTTTTTTTTACCCTTTTAACCACTTTTTTAATTTCTTAACCATCATCTAAAACGCCCATTTTTTATTTGGACATAATAAATTTGATAAAGGTAATCTTAAACATCTATTTTTGATTGTTCCCGGTCCTCTTTGCCTGTTTGCACTGAACAGAGTATTTTCCTTACTGGCCACAAATTCTGTTACTTGAATCAGCAATCTAGCTGCTAGGGTCCAAATTAGCCTAGCAACCATTAATTACTATGAATAAAAGACGGGAATTTGAATAGAAAGAGGAATAATAAAAAGTAGCAGTAACTAAATATTTTTTAGCCTTGCAGAGCTTTTGTTTTTAGATGGGGTCAATGACTTCCATTTGAAAGCTGGAAAGAGTCAGAAGAAGAAAGCAAATAATTAAAAAAAACTATACTATTCAGGGACTAGTCCGATCGCCATTTTGGAGTCAGGAAGGATTTTTTTCCCCCTCTAAGGCAAGTTGGAGAGGTTTCAAATGGGGTTTTGCCTTCCTTTGGATCAACTAGCAGTTATGCAGCTTATATATTGACTTATAAGGTTGAACTTGATGGACGTGTGTCTTTTTTCAACCTAACTTACTATGTTAATATGTATAAAAAAAAAAGAACAAATATGAACGCCAACTGAAAAGTTGCTTAGAATTAGCCATTCTCTAACATTTTAAAAGTTAATGTAAAGGTGAACCACCCCTTTAATATTACCTTTTACAACTTAGCTTTCTATTCAGACACCCTCCTATTAGCTCTTGACATTTCTAATGAAATACACTTGCGATCCCATTAATATTATGCTTACCGATACAGACAAGTCATCTGTCTTGCGCTTGGTATTGGAGTCAAACAAGACATTTCGGCCTCGTTTCTCACAGTCCTGGTAAACGATCAGGCGGATTTGGCTTGGGTCAAAGTCCGGTGAAGGCCAACTGGGAGGAAGTATATAGATATATAATTAATTTTGCAAAACACCTACATAAAGAAAGCAGTCATTCAGTACAGTTCTGCATCCCATGATATAACTATTCAATTATGTTAATGTAGAAGGAAAGTTCAAGTTAAGGATGCGCCGAATCCACTATTTGGAATTTGGCCGAATCCTTCATGAAAGATTCTGCCGAATACTTAACTGAATCCTATTTGCATATTGCAGTTAGCGTTTTGCATATCCTGTCCCTAATTTGCATATTGGGGAGGGGAAGGGGAAAATAAAAACATTTTTACCTCCTTGTTTTGTGGCAAAAAGTTATGTGATTTCCCTTCCCGGCCTTTATTTGCATATGCAAATTATGACTCGAATTTGGTTCGACCGAATCTGAATTCTGCTGAAAAAGTCTGAATCCTGCCAGAATCCTGGATTCTGTGCATCCCTAGTTTAAATCACTGGGGGTGCCAAATATTAAACATATAAGAGGCTGTTCCGTTGAGGAGATATCAAAGTAGAAGAAGTAAAGCCCAGATCAATAAAATCAGCAAATTATTTCTATGGTACCCATTTTGGAATAAACAGATTTTTCCTCGCAGAGGCAAGTGGATGTTTCCAAATGTCATTTCCTACGAAGCCAATGCTGAGTCACATATACAAGGGAGGTGCTGAAGGGAGATACAATTCCCATCATAAATAACCGGACAGTCTTTCATAGGGCCTGTAAGCAGCTAAATATACAATGCTTGTTGTATGCATGAGCATGAATTTGATCAAGGTAAAAACCTCTACACTTGCTGAACAGACTAGTCTTGAACTTGCCATATGTTGCTTGTCACATGCCAGTATATGGAAGAACATAGTATTTATAACATTAGTTAGTTAGTTCTTACAAGTTTTCATGCAATTGTAGAACACACAGTCCAATGCCACACCTTTGTATTGGGCATACCAGCTTCTGTACTGAACAATGCAATAATTTTTCTCCAATTGCAATAACAGACACAGAGACATTTACACTCCTATTCAGAAGGCATTAAACAATTAAAATGTATTTTAATATGCAGTATTGCAACAGTTAGTACAGGTATAGGACCTGTTCTTCAGAATGCTCGGGTCCTGGGGTTTTCTGGATAACGGATCTTTCCATAATTTGAATCTTCATACCTTGTGTCTACTAGAAAATCATGTAAACATTAAATAAACCCAATAGGCTGGTTTTGCTTCCAGTAAGGATTAATTATATCTCAGTTGGGACCAAGTACAAGGTTATGATTTATTATTACCGAGAAAAAGGAAATCGGTTTTAAGAATTTGGATTATTTGGATAAAATGGAGTCTATGGGAGAAAGTTTTTTGGATAACGAGTCCCATACCTGTATTTTGTTTTGCATACTACACTATGCTATACTGATGTATTGGCCCCCAAATATCCAGCTGTAGCAGGACAGAGAGACAAAGAGTTCTGTTCCAGCAGGAGGCATTTCTGCCTTGACAGATAACAAGCCAGGCTATTTTTAAGAGAATCTATGGATGTATTTTTAGTTCAAGCTTATCTGCCTCTGCGCATTACGAATAGTCAGAAAGTTCACCAGTGCACAAAGTATTAGCACAGTTCCTCTTTTTCTCCCCAATGTTTAAAGTAAGATAAAAAGCTCATATTATATACAGTAGCTAAAGATATAAACATTACCCATAAACGTGCCCTTGTAACTTTAAAGCTTAACTAAAGAAGTAGCAAGAAATGTTGTACATAATTCTGTACAAGCCCAAGGCAACCACAGCCCTTTAGCAGTAAAGATCTCTGTCTCCAAAGATGCCCCAGTAGTTCCCCATCTGCTTTTCTTCTAATTCACTGCACATGCTCTGTGCTGCTGACACTTACTGAGCTTAGGGGCCCACTGACAATATACAGTACATATAGAATATAAATGTCACATTATAAGGCTGATTAGTAGATAATTACTACATGGGAGCACAGAAACCAGTGCAACTAGTATCAGAATTTAATAATCAGCCCTGTAGCATCAGCCTTTATTACAGGCCAATCATTTTCTGCTTGATAATTTGCGACGACCCCTAAGCTTAGCTTCTCAACAGCTGCTCAGAGCCCACTGAGCATGTGAGTGTCACAGACACTTTCCAAGATGGTGACCCCTGTGACAAGTTTGAAGTCCTGGATCATTGCGGCTATTGACAAGCTGAAACTTTAGGCTGGTGCAACAAGTTCAGTATATAAAATATGGCATTTTTGGCCATATTTATTTTTAGTTTGTAGATTATCTTAGAATATCACTCTCTACAACATACTAAAACTTTTAGCTGACCATAAAATATAGTGCAAGCTGTAACCATTTTGATCCCCTCCATGATTTTATGTTTTTATTTATTTATCTATCACTAAAATAAAAACTCGGAAAAAACTCAATAAAATCGAAAGAAAACCTAAATCATACGAATTTTTAGGATTTGACGACCGAATTCGTTTCTTTTCCCCCAATTTTTCGCGTTATTGGACGAAATCCAGCTCAGATATCTTCAAATTGTTTAATGGACATCTTCCATAGAATTATACATGACCTTGACAGGTTTTAGATGGCAGATTTTCAGATTGAGATTAATCTTGGGGTATGATACTATTCCACAGTGGCTTTCCATGTCTACATTTGGATGAAACACATGGACATGCCACTTTTAGAGATGCAATGAGTCCTTTTCTAGCAGAGTTCTAATCAGACTGGCATGCTTGGGTTTAGCTGGGCACAAGTTGTGAGTATCAGTAGAGGAATGCTAATACCTTGCCCACTTGGCTGTTACATTGAATGAGATAAACAAGACTTTCCTGTGCAAAAAAACCTTTATGGACCTGACAGATACTAAATTGGTAACCATGGTTGGCAAAGGTTTAGAAACATATGGCCCTATTTATTTAACCATTGAATTTCAATGTTTATTTTCACAAATCGCTGAAAATTTGTGGTTTTCTATTTTTTTTTCAAAAGGCTCTAAAAATGCAAAAGTGTGAAAACCATGAAAACAACGAATACAAAACTTCACCAGGTAAAAGTTGTTGAGGTCCTATAGAAGTCGTTGGGGCTCATTTAATAAACACTAGGCAAATTTGCTCCTGGGCAGTAACCCATGGCAACCAATTAGATGATTGCTTTCAGTTTTCAACCTGGAGCTGACTGAAAAAAGCTAGTCACTGATTGGTTGCTATGGGTTACTGCCCTGATGCAAATTTGCCCAGTGTTTATAAATGACCTCCAATGGGAGCTGTACTAATCTTATTGGACCGGTTTAAATCAATTTGGACTTTTAGAGGTTTTCGTAGATTTATTTTTTTCAGCCAAGAATTGTCGGAAAAACTTCTTTAGAGGGCATTAAGGTATTCGTATGTCTCTGAGAACATTTGCAATATACATTAATGTTTTTTATTATTATTTGAGCTGCCGTTCAGCCAAAAGCCTTACATTAGCAGTCTAAAAAGTGCAGATATCCAAGTTCTGACCATAAAAAAAATTTCAATTCGACCCTTGATAAATCTGCCCCATAATGTAATTGACGAAGTGCTCTTCATTGTTAATACTGAAGGAGTAAATACACAGTTCTGAACTTCAAAACACACAAAATTTCCTATAGTATGTCAGGCCGAGCTGCTACCAGCATGATCTGACATTCATCCTAACATAAAACCAAAAAGGTGACAAAAAAAAGATTCCAAGCAAAGCTATTTTTCGTGTATACTAATTGAATCCTGCATATCATTTATGTATTATCAACGACTTGATCACATTATTCAGTACATGTACAAAAGCTAAAGAGGAATGATCAGGATCACGTCTGGGTACCTGGACTGCATCTTTAGCTTCTCTCCAGCTCCAGGTTTTCCCAAAAACCCTTATAAAAATATGAGACACTCGAGATACAAGGCTGTCGGCCGGATGTTAAAAACAGCAATCCACTTTTTCCAGACCAACCCAGAAGGCTGTCACTTGCTGCATACGGAGATTGGACTTCAACATGCGGGCCATCATATTGTTTAGTCCCATCCAGCTCAAAAACGACACCTTATTGGTTTCGCATGCCCGTGGCAATTCTGATACTTTTATAGTCAGATCCATTTAAAGAGTTTTTAAAATGTTAGAGCCTACAAACGGTTGCATTCTTCAGTATTGTTGACTGTCTCTTCTACTGAAATGACAGCAGACGCTAAAGGGATCATGGCAATAGGAAAGCTGAATGAGGTCTGTTTACCAGCGGAGATTCTCTCTTCTTAAGTAGATCTCGTGTGTCTTCAACCACCTGACTATTGGCTCTCGGCAGCCAAAAATGATTAGACAGATCGGCAGGAAGAAATAAGAGGGGGGGGGGCTGTAAAGTGAATATTCCTTTGTAGTAACTCTGTCTCTGCTTATTCTCCACCTCCCTGGAGGACAATCTTGGGAGCTGCGGGATGATTGCATTCAGTACTGCTGAGAAGCAATGAAAAAAAAAGACCATCATGTGACATGGGGCTGTCAGTGCTTGCCACCTGGATCTGCCAACCAATCCCTGTAGCGCTTTCTCTCCATACCAAGGGTCTCGGCTATAAATGAGCTCAAGCAGCTGTCAGTATAAAGTTACTCACAAGTAGCCAGCGTTGCATACGTGTGTACAGAAGAAAAAAACCCATACAATTGCAGCAACTTGTGTTGCATTTGTTAAAAGTCTTTACACAACATACAACGAGATCTAGTGCTCTACAGAATTCAAGAAACCACCACAAAGTACATTTGCAGGACTAACAAAGTTGCAGAAACGATTAAAGGAATTGTTCAGTGTAAAAATAAAAACTGGGTAAATAGATAGGCTGTGCAAAATAAAAAATGTTTCTAATATAGTTAGTAAGACAAAAATGTAATGTATAAAGGCTGGAGTGACTGGGTGTGTAACATAATAGCCAGAACACTACTTCCTGATTTTCAGACTCGAGGGGGGGCACATGGGTCAAATCTGGTGCTTTTGAATCTTGAGCTGAATGATGAGGATCAATTGCAAACTCACTGAAAAGTTATTTCCAATGTGGCCCCCCTTCAAGTCGCTGACTAACTCAGAGTTAGAGAGCTGAAAAGCAGGAAGTAGTGTTCTGGCTATTATGTTACACGCCCAGTCACTCCAGCCTTTATACATTACATTTTTGGCTTACTAACTATTTTAGAATTTTTTTTATTTTGCACAGTTTATTTACCCAGTTCACACTGAACTGTTCCTTTAAACATGATGTCTCCATATATTCCACTTTTACGCGTTAAAATGGGTGGTTCACTTTTAAGTTAACTTTTAGTATTTTATAGAATGGTTAATTCTAAGCAACTTTTTAATTGGTCTTAATTTTTATTTTGTAGTTTTTGAAGAATTTGCTTCCTTCTTCTGACTCTTTCCAACTTTTAAATAGGGGTCACTGACCCTATCTCAAAAACAAATGCTCTGGAAGGCTACAAATGTATTGTTGTTGCTACTTTTTATTACTCATCTTGCTATTCAGGACTCTCCTATTCATATTCCAGTCTCTTATTCAAATCAATGCATGGTTGCTAGGGTAATTAGGACCCTAGTAACCTGATTGCTGAAATTGCAAACCAGAGAGCTGCCGAATAAAAAGCTAGGTAACTCAAATACCACAAATTATAAAAAATGAAAACCAATTGCAAATTGTCTCAGAATATCACTCTATGGGGCAAATTCACTAAGGCGCGAAGCGCCGAACGCTAGCGTTAATTCGCTAGCGTTTGGCATTTTCGCTACTGCGCAAATTCACTAACGAACGCTGGCATAGTTTCGCTAGTGTTACTTCGCAACCTTACGCCAGGCGAATCTTCGCTAGCGACGAAACTACGCAAATTCACTAACTTGCGCAGTGTAGTGAACGCTACCTTTTACGCTAGACTTCCTTCGCCACCTCAGACCTGGCGAAGTGCAATAGAGTAGATAGGGATTGTTTCAAAAAAAGTCAAATTTTTTTCTAAGTCCCAAAAAACGCTGGCGTGTTTTCTACATGATGGCTGATAAGCTGAAAAAGATCGAAAATTTTTTGGGGCTCCCCTTCCTCCCCCCTACATTTCCTGACTCATGGCAACTTACCTAGACAGTGGGCACATGTGTAGGGCAAAATAAAAAATTTTATTTGCAGATTTGAAGGTTTTCTAGGCATTTGTAGTGCAGATACGTGTTCCTCCATTGAAATTTGAATTTTGTGCCATATGCAAATTAGCCTTCGCTAGCGCAACTTCGCTTTATATAGCGAATCAACGCTAGCGCAACTTCGCAACCTTACGCTACCCCTGTGCGCAACTTCGCATCTTAGTGAATTTGCCCCATATACATCATGCTAAAATTATTTTGAAGGTGAACAACCCCTTTAACAAATAACAAATGAAAAACCACAGATATTAAAAAATGAAAACCAATTGCAAATTGTCACAGAATATCACTCTCTACGTCATACTTAAAGTGAATTCAAATGTGAACAACTCCTTTAATGGTATAAAGCAATGCTAAACGAAGAAATACTTTGTTATAAGCGTGATTCGTGTCATTCAGTACCAGTGTGGCCGGCAGTCTCTTTGGACGCTAAATATACACACGACACGAGAAGTGGTGAAATCACATGCTGCTGGCCTGCATAAATATTTGCTGGAAAAGAAACGGAAGCTGAATTTCATTAAGATTGTTGCAGCACATATTGTAAAACCACAGGGTGATCACTCAAAAAAAAAAAAAACTGTCAAGAAATAAAAAATACAAAGGCACCCACCCAACATGCACTGAACATGCTAACAACTACCTTTCTTATTGCCCCAGCAAATTCATTCCCCTCATTTGCTAAAACGAATGACAGTTTGTGACTTTGTTAACTTACAAAGAAAGTAACATTTGCCACTATATTTTTTCTCAACCCACACCCTCCTAAACCAGCCTGCTCCATCCCCTCTATTTATAGACCCTAGCCCAATCCGCCCTGCAGTGATATCACAAAAGGGGCGGGGCAAGGCAGGCGCAAGTCTATAAATTGACAGCCGGAAGCTGGCAGTGTGAGTTTGCGGGTTCAACCCGAACCGAAGATTTTTTGCGGTAGCCAGTAGCGAACGTCCAGTCGAAAGGATCAGATCCGGCCACAAAAAGTGCACAAGCTCAGATCTGAGGGAGGTACATGTAGGTGTGGTATCAGTTATCCAGAAACCCATTATCCAGAAAGGCCATCTCCCATAAACTCGGACATTTTATTCAAATAATCCAAACTTTTTTTCATATTTTCTGTAATAATAAAACAGTACCTTGTACTTGATCTCAACTAAGATATAATTAATCCTTATTGGAGGCAAAACCAGCCTATTGGGCTTAATAGTAGACTTAACTCATGAATAACAGGTCCTATACCTGTATATAGATTTTCCAGGCTCAGAAAGAGCTCAGTATGGGAATATAACACCCAAGAATCTCAATTCATAAAGCTTCAGACCCACATCTTATATCTTTATGACAATGACATGACGTGTGATCTGTAAATATGGAGCACAACTGCAGAATCAAAGACGATGTAATGGGAGAATTGGCAACTGACTTTTTCCTTTTGCTCCACTGCTTGAGCTCAACCCTGTTATGGTTTGGCCACAACCTTTCATATAACACCCACATATTTTAAGTTGTTAAAATCACTTTGAAGGAGGCTAATGCGATTACACAGTTTTCTACTTGCTGGCAAACAGAGCATACTAACTTGGCCCAAATCTGTGGTCAGTGGCTTTTCAGATAGATGGTTGATGACCTTTTTTCTGGGTGGCACAAAAAGAACATTTTTTGAGAAGCAGGGAGAGAATGCATGGATATTTGTTAAATGGGGCTGTTCACCTTTAAATAAGTGTTAGTATGATGTTTAAAGTGATATTTTGAGACAATTTCCAATTGGTTTTTATTTTCTATTATTTGTGGTTTTTGAGTTATTTAGCGTTTTATTTAGTAGCTCTCCAGTTAGCAATTGGGATGCTAGGGTCCAAATTATCCTAGCAACCGTACATTGATTTGAACAAGAGACTAGAATATCAATAGCAGAGAACCTGAAAAAAAGAGGAGTAATAAAAAGTAGCAATAACAATCACTTGTGGCCTTACAGAGTATTTGTTTTTAGATGGGGTAAGGGACCCCCTTATGGAAGCTGGAAAGAGTCCGAAGAAGGAGGCAAATAATTCAAAAACCATAAAAAAAAGAAATTATAATAAAGACCAGCAGTGAAGGTTAACTTGACTTTAAAGGAAAAGTTCATTGTAAAAATAAAAACTGGATAAATAGATTGCCTATGCAAAATAAAAAAGGTTTCCAATATAGTTACCGGTAGTTAGGCAAAAATGTAATGTATAATGGCTGGAGTGACTGGATATAATAGCCAGAATCCAACTTCCTGCTTTTCAGCTCTCTAACTCTGAGTTAGTCAGCAACTTGAAAGGGGGCCACATGGGACATAACTGTTAAGTGAGTTTGCAATTGATCCTCCGCATTCAGCTCAGATTCAAAAGCAACAGTTATGACCCATGAGCCCCCACCCCTCAAACCACTGATTGGTAACTGCCTGGTCACCAGGGTAACCAGTAACAGAGCTGAAAAGCAGGAAGTAGTGTTCTGTTCTATGTTAGACATCCAGTCACTCCAGCCTTTATACATTACATTTTTGCCTAACGAACTAGATTAGATTTTCTTTAATTTTGCACAGCCTATCCATTACTCAGTTTTTATTTTTATACTGAACAATTCCTTTAAGGGCTCTGTTGTGATGGGGTCTTGTACAGGTCACTTTTTTATTTGCCCCCAAACAGGAGAAATAGTCGCTGCCCCATGTATTTTGTATTTAAAAAAGCAACAACTAAAATTGCTAAACAACTTTTTACATAATCTATTTTAATTACCTGCTTCACCATCGCCAATTCTCAAAAAAAAAAAACAAACAAACAAAAGGAATCCAGTGAATAACTGAAATAAAGGATATAATAAAAGCAGCAATCTGAGAATTGAATGCTTTTAGTTAATTTCATAATACAGGTATGGGATCCGTTATCCAGAAAGCTCCAAATTACGAGATGCCGATCTCCCATAAACTCCATTAAAATAATATAATAATAATAATTTCCTTTTCCTCTATAATAATAAAACAGTACCTTGTACTCGATCCCAAATAAGATATAATTAATCCTTATCCTTAATTAATCCTTATTGTAGACAAAATGATCCTATTGAGTTTATTTAAATGGGTTGTTCACCTTTGAGTTAACTTTTAGTATGATGTAAGTGATATTCTGAGACAATTTGCAATCGGTTTTCATTTTTTATTATTATTTGCAGGATCAGTGATCTGGTTGCTAGGGTCCGAATTACCCAAGCAACCATGAATTGATTTGAATGCGTAAACAGAATATTAATAGGGGAGGGTTGGAACAATATCAATAAATGTGTAGCTTTAGAGAGGATTTGTTTATAGACCCCCTTTTGAAAGCTAGAAAGAGTCAGGAGAAGAAGGCAAATAATTCATAAACCATAAAAAATAAATAATGAAGACCAATTGAAAATTGTTTAGAATTGGCCATTCTATAACATACTCAAAGTTAACCTGAAGGTGAACCACCCCTTTAATGTTTAGATTATTTGTATGTAGACTTAAGGTATAGAGATCCAAATTACGGAAAGATCCCTAATCCGGAAACCCCCAGGCCCGAGCATTCTGGATAACAGGTCCCATACCTGTATTGCATTCTTCCTTTTTGGTGACAACTACCCTGCCAGAGACAGGTTTGCCTCTGGGACTAAATTACACCTCCCGGAGATCACCCATATGAACAAGCTGAGGGCTAAAGGATAAGCGGACATGTGTTTTGACAGAACGCCAATAGAAATGTACTTTTGTGGACAATTCTGGTGTGTTTGGCAGAATCCAGTTAGTATAAATGATGCAGAGAGCTGCAAACAAGCATACATAATACAAGCTGGTACTGAGATACAATGGATCATTTTCCTGGCACACTAAGGCAATCATTTAGCTCTGCAGCTTCACAGCATTCACTGACCTTTCACTGGAGCCAGTCCCAAGCAACTCTTTGTTTTGCCTTGCGCTTTTTCTGTAATATTTAAACAACTTCAGGCTTTTTTCCCCACTTAGTTGGGATCTCCTTTTCAAAGATGTTGTTCACCTTTAAATTAACTTTTAGTATGATGTAGAGAATGATATTCTGGGTCAATCTGCAATTTTTTAATTATTTGTGATTTTTGAGTTATTTAGCTTTTTATTCAGCAACTCTTCAGTTTGCAATTTCAGTAATCTGGTTGCTATGGTCCAAATTACCCTAGCGACCATGCATTGATTTGATTAAGAGACTGGAATATGAATAAAAGAGTGCCTGAATAGAAACATGGGTAATACAATGTAGCGATAACAATAAATGTGTAGCCTTAAAGAGCATTTGTTTTTAGATGGGGTCTGTGACCACCACTTGAAAGCCAGAAAGATTCAGAAGAAGAAGGCAAATAATTTAAAACTATAAAAAATAAATAATGAAGATCAATTGAAAAGTTGCTTAGAGTTGGCCATTCTATAACAAACTAAAACTTAACTTAAAGGTGAACCGCCCCTTTAAGAATTAGAATGAAATTGCACTGTTAATTAATGTCACCCTGCACTAATAGGTCTATGAGGACAGGCTCCAACCTTCATTATAAGTAGGGATGCACCGAATCCAGTTTGGTTTTCGGCCTGGATTCAGCCGTTTTCAACAGGATTCGGATGAATCCTTCTTCCTGGCAGAACCAAAATCCGAATTTGCATATGCAAATTAGGGGTGAGGAGGGAAATCACGTGACTTTTTGTCCCAAAACAAGGAAGTAAAAAATGTTTTCCCCTTCCCACCCCTAATTTGCATATGCAAATTTGGATTCGTATTCGGCGGAATCTTTCGCGAAGGATTCGGGGGTTCGGCCGAATCCAAAATCCAAAATAGTGGATTCGGTGCATCCCTAATTATAATAAAATATTCAGAAATAGATTGCATGGATTAAATTATACCATTATTTCAATTTCATTTAGATCAGAGAGAAACCCAGAAAAATACAATCTACAGCATTGACGCCCTGGTACAAGTATGTGACCTGTTATCCAGAATGCTCAGGACCTGGGGTTTTCCAGATAATGGATCATTCTGTAATTTGGATCTTCATAAGACTAATAGAAAATAATTTAAAATTTAAATAAACCCAATATGCTGGTTTTGCCTCCAATAAGGATTAATTATATTTTAGTTGGGATCAAGTACAAGGTACTGCGTTTTTATTACAGAGAAAAAGGAAATCATTTTTAAAGTTTGGATTATTTGGATAAAATGGAGTCTATGGGAGACATCCTTTCCAATTTAGAGCTATCTGGATAATGGGTTTCCCGATAATGCATCCTATACCTATTCTTGTGTATCAGCACTGGCTATTCTATGATTCTCCGGGTGCAGATTCGAAGTGAAAATTCGAATTCAAATTTTGAATTTTGTTTTTAGTTTAAAACTCTCTTGTGAATTATCCAAACTCGATTCGAGTTTTAATTCGAATTTCGAGATGCATCATACTCTGGCCCTTTAAGAGCTCGAAATTGACAATTCACTACCTAAAACCTGTCGAATTGCTGTATAAGTCAACGGGAGAGATGCAGGGATCAATTTGGTGATGTTTGCAGCCTTCCTGACTTTGGAGAAAAAAAAACTTGAATCAAGTTTTTTAAACTCAAATAGAGTTTTTCTAATTCGAATCAAATTCGATTTGATTTTTCGAGTTGATACAATTCGTCCGAGCTGAGAAAATTCGATTTTATCTGTCTGTTGAATTTCGAATTTATGGGAGTTTATGGGAATTTTTTTTAAAAAAAACTCACCTGAATTCTAAATTCGACCCTTGATAAATGTTGGTTTTCATTTTTTATTATTTGTGTTTTTTTTGTTATTTAGCTTTTTATTCCGCAGCTCTCCAGTTTGCAATTCCAGCAATCTGGTTGCAAAGGTCCAATTTACCCTAGCAACCGTGCATTGATTTGAATAAGAGACTAGAATATAAATAGGCCTGAATAGAAACATGAATTATAAAAATTAGGAATAACAATACATTGTTATCCTTAGAGGTTTTTTTTTTAGATGGGGTCAGTGACCCCCATTTGAAAGCTGGAGAGAGTCAGAAGGCAAATATTTCAAAAACTTTAAAAAATAAATAATGAAGGCCCATTGAAAAGCTGCTCAGAATCGGCCAGTCTAAAGTATAGTAAGAGTTAAATTAAAGGTGAACCACCCTTTAATATCAAATGCGTCATACATTTTGTTTTACTGCCATAAAAACAACAGACAGGGCATAAAAGCCATTCTCAAATGCTGCTATACACGTTGTAATAACAGAAACCCACATGATCTGTGAGCAATATCCAATACAATGAATCACAGACTCCAGGCTGCTGGTATCGTATCAAGTCTCATATGTAGCATCTTGCATAACTATACACGAGAAAGAAGCTCAGGGCTATTAGCTCAGGAATTTGCTATTAGGGTATGAAGAGCTTCCTATTCTGTCTGACATGTGACCTTGCTAACTTGGACGTTGATTCATTCAGTCATGAGACACCGATTGTGCATTAGTAAATGGGGACACAAAGCCCTACTCATCACAGCAACAGGAAAGACAGTTGTGCAAGTTTTTTTTTTTTTTTTTTGAAGAAGTATAGAGGAGTGACAGATTAATAAATATTCAACATAAAGCAATTAATGATACCGACTTCGCCCATTTAGTTCTGATGTCGGACAGAGAGCAGATCACTACAGTCTATGAAACGAAGGCACCAAATTTCAAGGACCAAAGACTGCAAAATTGTGGGGTTGAAAAACTGCATATTGGGAAATTTTGCCATATACCAGTATATCTTTAAACTGTACAGATCCATCACTAATTTATTAAGAGTCGAAGTGAAAATTCGAATTTTCAAATATTTTTTTTGGTCAAAACTCTCAAATTCGAATTGTGAATTATCCAAACTCGATGCACGTTTTAATTGGAATTTTGAGATTTATCATACTCTGGCCGTTTAAGAACTCAAATTTGACTATTCGCCGCCTAAAACCTGACGAATTACTGTATAAGTCAATGGGAGAGGTTCGGGGATCCCTTCGGCGATGTTTGCAGCCTTCCTGACATTCAAGTTTTTTTTGGAGAAAAAACTTGAATATAGTTTCTTAAAATTCAAATCGAGTTTTTATAATTGTAATAGAGTTTTTAAAATTCAAACCGAGTTTTATAACTCAAATCGAGTTTTGATAATTCGAATAGAGTTTTGATAATATCGAATAGAGTTTTGATAATTCGAATAGAGGTTTGATAATTCGAATAGAGGTTTGATAATTCGAATCCAATTCGATTCGAGTTTGCGGGTTGTTTCAATTCATCAAGTTGAAAAAATTTGATTTTAATAATAAATTTTGATTGGTAGAAAAACCTCACTCATTCGACCTTTCATAAATGTGTACTCATATTCCTGATTGACTAGCACCTCCTTCATCTATATGCTGATAGGGTGATCTTTCACCCCGAGTTCCACTGTTCATAATACCCATTCAAGGACCAACTTGTATCCAAGAAAACCAAACTTTGTTATGTGGCTGCTGCTTCTGTTGTCAGCTTTAGCTAAACTAGTAAAGGCCCCTTTACACGAACAGATTAAGTGGGCAGTGTATGGGGTCATCAGACTGGCTTCTCCCAACGATATCTGGCCGAAAGTCGGGCAGATGTCAATCGGGCGGGTTTTTGGATCGAGGACTGCATCAGTTCGTTAATGCGGTCCTCGATCAGATTGCCCATGTTCTTCTCATTGTGATCTGATCGATGGGCCGTAGGGAGGGCCCACAATTGGATCAGCTCGATTTCAGGGAAAAATCCGCTCGTTTGGTGACGTCGCCTTTTTTTTTTAATTAGTACAAGTATAGGACCCGTTATCCAGGATGCTCGGATAAGGGATATTTCCATAATTTGGATCTCTATATCTTAAAGGAGAAACAAACCCGAACTAGAGAAAAGCCCTACCCCCCCCTACCCTGCGTAGACCAACCTCCCTCCTCCCCCACAGCCTAACTGGCCCCCCCCCCCCGGCAAATGCCCCTAATTTTTTACTTACCCCCTCAGTGCAGATCTCGCCTCCAGAGTTCCAAAAAAAATTTGAAAAATACACATTTTTCGGAATTTCCACCCAATTTTCACAACTTTTTCTTATGCTTTTAACCCGAAAACCCACAAAAACTTTGGGGTATTGCAGGAAACCTAGCGAACATCAAAAAATCATTGGGACTTCTCCCATTGACTTATATGCAACCTCGACAGGTCTGAGATGCCGGATTTTCTGATTCTAACTTTTCCATCCTCGGGGTTTTATACTAAAAAAAACACAAATTTTTTGGGTTTTTGGCATTCGGAGTTTAATAAATAACCCCCTAAGTCTACTAGAAAATCATATAAACATTAAATAAACCCAATAGGCTGGTTTTGTTTCCAATAAGGATTAATTATATTAATATTAATTAATAATATTATATTAATATATTAATATTAATTATTATCTTAGTTTGGATCAAGTACAAGGTATTGTTTTATTATTACAGAGAAAAAGGAAATCATTTTTTAAAATTTGGATTATTTGGACAGAATTGAACCTATGGGAAACGGTCTTTCCGTAATTCGGAGCTTTCTGGATAACGGATTTCAGGATACAGGAGATAAACCGGGACGGTGAATATAAAGAATGATGCAATGAAGAATTGTACAGGTTTGTGTTGAATAAAACCAAACAAAGGGAATACATATTTTAAAATGCAAACCCTGTGCATTGCGTTTACGTTGAAGAGAAAGTGTATAATTCAGTGGCAAAATGAAACACTAACATAGTTTGTGTTTTTTCTAAAACTTTTCTTAAACTGTGCTCAACTAAATGAGTCTACAGGCTACATCACTTGTTATTTTGCAAATACATGACCAAAAGCAGGGGGGTTTCCCTGAAACAGCTCATTCATAGTGAAGTTTTACAGACGCACATGAAACCAGGAATGCGTGCACCCTCTACATGCAGAATTTCCAATCATAGCAATACCCAAAATACAATCCTTCTCATAGTGTGAATTGTCTATTACTTAAAAAAAAAAGCAAAACCAGACTTTGGGCTCCGACGGGTCGGTCGGGTAAAAATCCAACCTTCCCGATCGATATCGTGGCCAGATATCGATCGGGAAGACCCGTCGGAAGCCCCCATACACGGGCAGATAAGCTGTTAAATCGGTCCAAACGACCGATATTGGCAGCTTTATCTGCCTGTGTATGGCCACCATTAGGTTCAATCATCAATATCTTTTATCAAAGTTCAGACTAATACAAAGCTGCTGAAGTTTTTCTTTGTTACAAATGCTCGTTTGGGCAAACTTACAAATATTGCTTATTTAT
The DNA here is from genome assembly GCF_017654675.1 of Xenopus laevis. Classification (NCBI taxonomy): domain Eukaryota; kingdom Metazoa; phylum Chordata; class Amphibia; order Anura; family Pipidae; genus Xenopus; species Xenopus laevis. The sequence continues at coordinate 43,462,596 of NC_054375.1, forward strand.
ACAGAGCTAATTTGATACAAAGAGTTGTGTATTTTTAATAATACAAACAGGGAGAAGAAAGAGAGATATATACATTTACAAATATAAGGGCCATGTGCCAAGAGACTTAAAAGGAAGGGAGTTCCTGCCCTGAATATAGCATTATCATATACATGATGAGCTATATTAAAACCCTCAAAATGAAAGTATTTTAGTCAACCGAGTGAAAAATATACAATGTGCTGTAAGACAGGTTGGCTGCACTATTATAAGAAGTAAAGGTTATTCTTAGGAACCTCCAGATTGCAGAAGTAAAAATGTTAATTTGAGAAGCATCAAAAGTACTGTATATGAATCATTTGTAAACAGGGGAATCTGTGGTCAGAGAACAGTTGCTGTAACTGAAAGCTATATTTGCCCTTAATTTAAGTTAATTGGAAAAGCTGGCTATGGCAATACAGTGAAATACACACTAATAATTTAAAGGAGAAGGAAAGGTTAAAACTAAGTAAGCTTTATCAGAAAGGTCTATATAAATCAGTGATCCCCAACCAGTAGTGTGCAAGGCAACATGTTGCTCACCAACCCCTTGGTTGTTGCTCTCAGTGGCCTCAAAGCAGGTGCTTATTTTTGAATTCCTGGTTTTTAGCCAAGTTTTGGTTGCATAAAAACCAGGTGTACTGCCAAACAGAGCCTCTTGTAGGCTGCAAGTCCACATAGGGGCTACCAAATAGCCAATCAAAGCCCTTTTTGTAATCTACAGGAACTTTTTCATGCTTGTGTTGCTCCCCAACTCTTTTTGTATTTGAATGTGGCTCACTGGTAAAAAAGGTTGGGGACCCCTGATATAAATAAACCAGTAAACCCTCAAAGTAATGCTGCTCTGAGTCCTCTGGCAAAAGAAACACTGCATTTCTTTCCTTCTATTGTGTACACATGGGCTTCTGTATCAGACTTCCTGCCCTCAGGTTAAACCTTCTTGTCCCGGGTGTGAGCATGCTCAGTTTGCTCCACTCCCCCCCCCCCTCTGCTGTAATCTGAGCCCAGAGGTATGAGTGAGTAGGGAGAGACTCGGGCAGGAAGTGAGGTCACACCAAGCTAATAATGCAGCTCCTATCCTTAACAAACAGAGAGCTTCTAGAGCTTTTTACTCAGGTATGGTAAAACATTCTACAGAATAAATATCGCATTCTATCTTGCACTATTGCAGCTAATCTATTGGCAATAAAATGCCTTTGTAGTTTTCCTTCAACAACTGTAAGCACTGCTTTGAGAATATTTCTCAAAGACTGACATTAGTGCTCACCACAGTGAAATTCCGCCACTCTCTAGTCACTTCTAAAAGCTTTTTACAGGCATATTTATCAAAGGTTAAATTTCAACCAAGTGATGGAATGTGTAAGGCCCATTCGTGCACGAGCGTCAACATGGACGCAAGCACGTCGAAAACTGTCGCGCGCCGGGGTGGACGCGGGCAACGAAACGTCCGCTGACGCAACGGCGTGCGGCGTAATGACGCTAGCGTCCTCACGTTTGGCGCCAAAACATTACTTTAAAAAGACGCTCTGGGAAAGGATCCTTGCTTGGTTATAATCCTAGCTCCTGGATGTGACTTGATTTCTGATTTCGGCTTTGACCTTCGGCTTGTTTCCTCGGACTTCTGATTGACTTCTTCCTGCTTGACCCCTGCCTGTTTCTGGACTTCGCTTGCTATCTGCCTGCCCCCGACCCAGCTTGTTTCCGGTTACGCTCGAATCCTGCCCGCCTCAACCTCGGCCTGTCCCTGACGATTCTTCTGCTTATTCCTTGGTACCCCGCTTCCGGCTAAATCTGGGACTATTGATCACTCCTTGTCTCCTCACATCTGGACTTATTAACCCAGGCTTGACAGTATAACCAAGCCAAAGATGGAGTCCAAGGAGGAGAGGTCGGTGCTGAAGACTATTTCCCAGCAGATCGCAGGTCTAGCTCAAGCTGTCCATGAGTTACAAGGCGGCTATCAAGTTATGCAAGATCAGCTACAGGCTCTGCAAGAACCAGTGACTCATTCACGTCCTGCTTCGGGTCCTTCCTTCTTGTCTCCTGAGGATTCTGGGGCCGGTTCTGGATCTTCCTCTGAACCCAAAGTGGCGTTACCCGACAAGTTTTCGGGGGATAGAAGCACCTACAGGACTTTCATTAATGGGTGCAAACTCCTGTTTACGCTAAAGCCTAATACGTATGCTACTCAGCAGGCTCGGGTGGGAACAATGATTACCCTTCTACAAGGACAACCCCAAGCGTGGGCCCACCGCTTGATGGAACAGGACAGTCCTATCCTAGCTACTACTGAAACTTTCATTCAGGCTTTGGGTGCAATCTATGAGGATCCTCACCGCATTGACACAGCAGAAATTGCCTTGGGGGCCCTTCGCCAGAAACAGAGACCGGTGGAGGATTATATTGCCGAATTTCGGAGTTGGGCCCCAGACACGGAATGGAATGACAGGGCTCTAAAGAGACAATTCCGCATTGGGCTGTCTGACAGTCTTAGAGATGAGTTGGCTCGAGTAGGTATTCCAGATACCTTGGAAGAGTTGTTTCGGCTGGCGGTTCAAATTGACCGAAGACTGCGAGAGAGGCAGCGGGAGAAGGTGCCAGTTAATTTTTCACCGTCTCCTTCATGGGTCATTCCGGTAGCTCCGCCTCCCATCCATCAACCAGCCCCCTCCGTTATCTCTTCAGAGTCTGAACCTATGCAGATTGGTGTGGCCCGGGGAGCTTTGACAGCTGAGGAGAGACTTCGTCGCAGACGTTTAAATCTCTGCTTGTATTGTGGCCAATCTGGTCACTTCCTTCGAGGCTGCCCAACTCGTCCTAAGGGTAGTACATCCGCTAAATCGTCTTCAGTTTATAATTCTTCAATTCCAACGAACTCTTTTGTGACTATTCGTCTTTCGTTACAGATGGGGCCAAGAAAGATTGAGGTTGACGCCATTGTGGACTCTGGGGCTTGTGGTTGCTTCATGAACAAGACTTTTGCTACACTGCATAATCTTCCGTTACTTCCCAAGTCCCAGCCACTCGGTATTAAACTGGCGGATGGTTCCTTGATGTCTTCGGGCTCAATTCTTCATGAGACTCCACTTTTTGTTGCTTCCCATGTTAAACATTATGAAGAAATAAAGTTTGATGTGATGGATTCCTTGTTGTTTCCTGTGATCCTAGGTCTGCCTTGGTTGAAACTTCATAATCCTTCTATTGACTGGTACACCGGTTCTCTGATATTTAACTCTTCTTTTTGTCTTCAAAACTGTCAATCAAATCTTCCCTTGAAAGAGTTCATTCTTCTGGATAAAGGTGAAATTCAAGCAGTCCCTCCTGTTTATCACGAGTTTTTTGATGTCTTCGATGAAAAGGGAGCTGATTCTCTTCCTCCTCATAGGGACTACGATTGTCCTATAGATCTTCTCCCTGGTGCTCCTATCCCGTTTGGCAGAATCTATCCGCTTTCTGAGCCTGAACTTCAAACTTTGAAGAAATATATTGATGAGAATATGGAGAAGGGGTTTATCCGAGCTTCTACATCTCCCGCTGGTGCAGGAATATTCTTTGTGGAGAAAAAGGATCATTCCTTAAGACCCTGCATTGACTTCAGAGATCTTAACAAAATCACAGTCAAGAATCGATACCCCTTACCACTTATTTCAGAACTTTTCCAAAGGTTGAGTCAAGCTAAGATTTTTTCAAAGTTGGATTTGAGAGGGGCCTACAATTTAATTCGAATTCGCAAGGGAGATGAGTGGAAGACAGCTTTTCGTTCACGTTATGGGCATTTCGAATATACGGTGATGCCATTTGGTCTCTGCAATGCCCCTGCTACGTTCCAACATTTCGTAAACGATATTTTCCGCGATCTCCTTGATCAATTTGTTATCGTTTACTTGGACGATATTTTAATTTTCTCTTCTTCTCTGGAACAACATCGTATACACGTCAAAGAGGTCCTGTTACGCTTAAGGAAACATAAGCTTTATGCGAAGGCCTCTAAATGTGAGTTTGAAAAGTCATCCATTGAATTCCTGGGTTTCGTTGTGTCTGCTTCTGGGGTCTGTATGGATGTAAACAAGGTGGATGCAATTCTTAAGTGGCCGCCTCCCAAGGATCGTAAGGGGGTGCAAAGATTCGTGGGCTTCGCTAATTTTTATAGAAGGTTCATTAAAAAATTTTCTGCTATAATCAAACCAATCACGGACTTAACCAGCCTCAAGAGAAAATTTTTCTGGTCTTCGGAGTCACAAGAAGCTTTTGAGAAATTAAAGACACTTTTTATCTCCGCTCCAATTCTTATTCATCCTGAACCTTCTAAGCCTTTTTTACTTGAAGTCGACGCCTCTGAAGATGCGGTTGGGGCAATTATTTCTCAAAGGTCTGGAATTAAGGACAGTGTTCACCCAGTTGCTTTTTTTTCTAAGAAGCTCAGTCCCACTGAAAGAAATTATGGTGTGGGTGATCGAGAGTTATTGGCCATTAAGTATGCTCTAGAGGAATGGAGACACTTATTGGAAGGTGCGCTACATCCAATTTTAATTTTTACGGATCACAAGAATCTTGAGTACTTAAGGTCAGCCAAACGTTTAAATCCTCGCCAAGCTCGTTGGGCCCTGTTTTTCTCAAGGTTTCAGTTTCACATTCGTATAAACCCAGTTCTAAGAATGTGAAGGCTGACGCACTTTCCCGGCAATTTTCTGAAGTAGAATCAACAACTCCTCCAGCTACCATTCTTCATTCAGGAAACTTTCTGCTTCTTCAAGCCTCTTTTCTCAAAAAGGTGGAGGACACCCAGCAGTCTGTTGAAGATTACCCTGATTCTAAGTGGTTACATGTAAAGGATGGTGTCCTCTTGTTTAATCAACGAATCGTGGTTCCTCCTTCACTTCGGGCTGAAGCATTGAGTTTTATGCACGATCATCCTTTAGCAGGTCACTCTGGAATAAGGAAGACGTTAGATTTGGTGAGACGATTTTTTTGGTGGCCATCGGTAGTGAAAGACTGCATTTCTTACGTTCGTTCATGTGAAAATTGTGCCAGGTCTAAGATTTCTCACCTCAAACCAATGGGTCTTTTGAAACCTCTACCACCTCCAGAGGCACCTTGGAGTTCAATTTCCATGGATTTTATTGTGGAACTTCCTCTTTCCAATAAACATAATACTATTTTTGTGGTGGTGGATCGTCTCACAAAGATGGCTCATTTCGTTCCTCTCTCTCATCTCCCTTCGGCTTCTGAGACTGCGGATGTTTTCATCAAAGAGATTGTACGGCTTCATGGACTGCCTCGAGAAATCATCTCGGATAGAGGCACACAATTTACATCCAAATTCTGGTCTGCTCTCTGTAAAGCTCTGGGAATAGTGTTAATGAAATCCTCTGCATACCATCCTCAGACTAACGGACAAACAGAGAGAACTAATCAAACTTTAGAACAATACATTCGGTCTTTTTCTTCTTATTTGCAGGACAATTGGGTGTCAATTCTTCCTCTGGCTGAATTTTCTTACAACAACACCATTCATTCATCTACGAAACAGACGCCCTTCTTTTCTAATTTTGCATTTCATCCTACCATGTTTCCTGGCCTTTTTCCAGAAGTATCTCTTCCTTCGGTCCAGGATAGACTTACATTTCTGAGGGAGAATGTGGAGGTGCTTCAACACATGATCCGCAAGGCTCAACTCCAATTTAAAGTTTTTTCAGATCGAAGACGGGGAGCAGATCCAAACTTCCAAATAGGAGACAAGGTATGGTTAGCCTCTACCAATCTTCGTCTTCCTCATCCATCAAAGAAGTTTGCCCCTAGATTTGTTGGGCCTTTTCCAATTAAAAGATGTATTAATCCAGTTACTTTTGAACTAGAACTTCCAGGGTCCATGAAGATCCATCCAGTTTTCCATGCCTCCTTATTGAAGAAATTTCATTCTAGTCCTTTCTCCTGCCAGCATCCTGTTCCTGCTCCTCCTGTTGTTTGTCAAGAAGGGATCGAGTTTTAAGTGGAACAAATTTTGGATTCTCGGCTTCGTTGGGGGAAATTGCAGTATCTGGTCAAGTGGAAGGGGTTTTCGGTTGAAGAGAATTCTTGGGAACCGGTAGGAAACATCCATGCTCCTAGGCTCATCAAAGCTTTCCACAAGAAACATCCTGAGAAACCATCCAGAGGTGTCCAGAGGCCACCCCTCAGGGGGGGGCAATGTAAGGCCCATTCGTGCACGAGCGTCAACATGGACGCGGACGCAAGCGCGTCGAAAACTGTCGCGCGCCGGGGTGGACGCGGGCGACGAAACGTCCGCTGACGCAACGGCGTGCGGCGTAATGACGCTAGCGTCCTCACGTTTGGCGCCAAAACATTACTTTAAAAAGACGCTCTGGGAAAGGATCCTTGCTTGGTTATAATCCTAGCTCCTGGATGTGACTTGATTTCTGATTTCGGCTTTGACCTTCGGCTTGTTTCCTCGGACTTCTGATTGACTTCTTCCTGCTTGACCCCTGCCTGTTTCTGGACTTCGCTTGCTATCTGCCTGCCCCCGACCCAGCTTGTTTCCGGTTACGCTCGAATCCTGCCCGCCTCGACCTGTCCCTGACGATTCTTCTGCTTATTCCTTGGTACCCCGCTTCCGGCTAAATCTGGGACTATTGATCACTCCTTGTCTCCTCACATCTGGACTTATTAACCCAGGCTTGACAGAATTTCACTCTGGAAGACAATGGCAAGCTCTAGTATCACTCTTTGATAAATATGTAACTATGTCTTTTAATTGGCTCATAAAAATAGGTCTCTATAAAAATATATTGAGTAAAACAGCTCATATGTCAAACCCGGCTTCATGTAAATAAACCATTTTCATAATAATAATAATAATAATAATAAACGTTTTTTTAGTAGTATGTGCCATTGGATGATCATAAATATAAAATTGGCATTTTAAAAAATAAGGGCCGCCCCTTGGGATCCTAGGATTCACAGTGCACATAAACAAACCAAACATGTTAGCTCACATGAGCCAATTAAAAGACAGAGTTCTGTCTTTTGCTTCCACGCTTCTTTCTGTTACAGTTAAAATTGCATTACTTCTGGTCAGGTGATCTCTGAGGGACAAATCACAAAATTGTGGATCGAGGCAAGAGAAGTAAAAGAGCAAATTAAATATATATACCAGTTTGGGAAGATTCTTTAATATGCCACTTAATTTGATTTAAACTAATTAAAAATATATATACCAGTTTGGTAAGATTCTTTAATATGCCACTTAATTTGATATAAATTGTTTCAAATTAATTTTGGGGAGTATAGTTTTCCTTTAACCATATTTGCTGCTTTCAGGTCAAGGTCTACCAAAAGCAAATGGTTTCTGGAGCTGACCAACTTCAAATTCAATATCCTACAACATATAAATGGACTAGGTGCCTTCCTTTGTTTTACCGTCTACCAAAGGGCGTTTGAACTGGGGCCAATGTAACAGTCCAACATAATTTCAGGGGGCTTCTTTAAACACTTTTACAGCACAAGTAACAAACACGATTGTCAAAGAGATCTGTACTTTAGTAAACTATGGAGTTTGCAATTGCTACCCCTACTAGATGACTTGCTCTGGGATGACGTGAACGGTAGACTGTTCCTCTTTAGCTCAGATTTTAGACCTGAACACTGGTGAAGGATTGGGAAGATAGCTACGGCAGTGGGAAGTATGATTCAAGCGCAGAAACAGAACTAGTCATTTCTTTTTCTGAATGAAACAATTCTTTATGAAGTCACATTTTATCTTCCTCTTCAAGAAAAAATATAAAATGCTGTTCTGATAAAAAGCCCACTTATGATCTGATAGTGATACATCTCTGATTATGCTAGCTATTTTTATTTCCCAGCAATCAATAAGAGATGCTTCGTTACATAAATTGCACTAGCTTGTTTCTCTAGAAATCGTACCCATCTGTTTTTCAAACTCTTTTCTGAGGACTGGTGCTGACAGTACAGGCATGGGACCTGTTATCCAGAATACTCGAGACCTGGGGTTTTTTGTAATTTGGATCTTCATACCTTAAAGGAGAAGAAAACCCTCCCCCCCTCCCGTGTGTTGCCCACCCTCCCTCCTCCCCCCTGGCCTACCCGTCCCGCTGGGCAAATGTCCCTAACTTGTTATTTACCCTTCTGCGCAGGTCCAGTCCACGGAGTTCACCGACGCCATCTTCTTCCAAGCAATCTTCCTCCTGCTTTGACCGGCGCATGTGCAGTAGGAGCATTTCGCGGGTACGATCTACTGCGCATGCGCCAAAAGTCAAGAAGAGAAATCGGAAAACTTCGTGACTTTTGGCGCATGCGCAGTAGATCCGTACCGGCGAAATGCTCCTACTGCGCATGCGCCAAAACGCTGTTCAAATCAGGAAGAAGATCGAGTGGAAGAAGATGGTGCCTGTGAACTCCGTGGACTGGACCTGCGCAGAAGGGTAAGTAACAAGTATGGGGCATTTGCCCAGCGGGATGGGTAGGCCAGGGGGGAGGGTTTTTGCGCCGACTAGGTTTCCTTCTCCTTTAAGTCTACTAAAACATTATGTAAACATTAAATAAACCCAATAGGCTGGTTTTGCTTCCAATAAGGATTAATTATATCTTAGTTTGGATCAAGTACAAGGTACTGTTTTATTTTTACAGAGAAAAAAGAAATCATTTTTAAAATTTAGATTATTTGAATAAAATGGGTTTCCAGATAATGGCTCCTATACCAGTAGCTTATGGCTATATTAACACTTGCCATTTAGACATTAGTATAGATTGCATTAGCACTGAATAAAGGCAAACTGGACCAGCACTGTCCAACCTTACAAACATTTAAGGCTAGCTGACCTCCACGCTTGAGAAAGAGCAAATGAAAAGGTAGATAATGTTAAGATTAAAGCGTTATAAAAGGAAAAATATATAGCGCATTTAGGGGCAGATTTAATTAAGGTCGAGTTATTTTTTCCACAAAAAAAAGTTTTCAATGGTATTTTTGAGTCAAAAATAGATTTTATTTAGTGTTTGAGGGTTTTGCCCGAAAACTCCACCAGTTTGAGTGATTCTGGTTGTTAATCCCGAATTCACTGATTTGAGTTTTTTCCATTCAAGTTTTTCTTAAATTAGAGAGACCATTCGCGTTGTTAGTTCATTCGAGGTCTAAAAAAGCTCACATAGCTCTAAAATTCAACAATAACCCCCTTAGTGTGGTATCTGATTTACTTATAAAACTTTTGTAAGTATCACACAGCTAAGATGAATTCGAACTGCTAAAATACCTTCAACAGGTAAAGTGACACCATAAATGATTAAACTCAACAAATTATTTTGTTTATTCTGTAAATGTGCACTGTCACAATCTGGGAAAATATAGGCTTTTCCCATTTCGCAAAGTGTAAATTCTTTATCATGGAACTCAAATAATAAATACATTGCTATGTGCTTTAAATGGGAGGTTATATGAAGGAAAAGAGTAAAAAAAAAAAAAAAAATGAATATCACTATTTAGTGAGAAAAGGGATTTGATATTTGAGTGGCTGTAATGCTAAGCTAGCAAACCATAACACACTCACACAACAGATATAATGACTGCATTGTTTTTAATAGACAGATATAGCATACTCTCTATCATTATTTCCACCTGATATTAGTGCATCTGCTTAACAGTCCGTTACAGAAATGTAAAGAAGCAATTAGTGAAGCTAATAATAATTAAGTGATGATGTAATCTTGATTTAGATGTGCGATACGTCTTATAGCGAAGGGTGGAAAAATCGTTAATAGAGACAGTCTAGGCACATCATATTGTTGTAAATATTAATATGCAAAATACTGTCCAGCACAAAGTATTACTGGTTTATAAATATGTGTTAGTAATAAATAGAATGATAATAACAAAGGTCAGGAATTAAAGAGACTGCATACTGCTTAAAACAATGCTGATGCGCTAAAGACAATCAGAAAATGTAATACAAATTTACGATTCTGGGAATTGATTGTAAGGGGAAAAATAGTTTATATTCTATGTAAATGTTAAATTTTTATAAATAAGCTCCTTAATGTGTTTGCTTAAAGGAGAAGGAAAGCTACCAAAGCAGTTTATTGCTAATAGATTACCCACAATAGTGCAAGCTATAACATTATATTTATTCTGCAGAATGCTTTACCATACCGGAGTAAACGGCTCTAGAAGCGGTTTGTTTAGGATAGCAGCTGCCATATTAGCTTGGCGTGACATTACTTCCTGCCTGAGTCTCTCCCTGCTTACTCATAGCTCTGGGCTCAGCAGGAAGGGGAGGAGGGAGAGGGAAAAGGGAGGAGCAAACTGAGCATGCTCATGCCCTAGCCCTTGAGGTTTATGCTGACAGCAGAAAGTCTGATACAGAAGTCCATGTGTACACAATAGAAGGAAAGAAATGTTGTGTTTCTTTTGACAGAGGACTCAGAGCAACATTACTTTGAGTGTTTACTGGTTTATATTTATATAGACCTTTCTGATAAAGCTTACTTAGTTTTAGCCTTTCCTTCTCCTTTAAGGAATATTTTGTTATTCTTGCATTAAGAATGTTCAGGCCTGGATAAGCCAGAGAGTCCGATTTTATAGAAGTTAGCCCATCTTCAGAAATACTCCCCAATGTTCCCTGGTGCAGAGTCCCAGAAGGGTGCACACAGCAGCACATTGCAGGTCAATGTCTGGTGAACACATCATGGAGCAGTTTACTTTTATCAGCAGCTTCCTCACACACTGCCACCTCAGAGTGTATTTTGTATATGTTTGCCAAATATATGTAACAAGCCATAAATTTCAGTATTAACAATATCCAATAAAATTGTGATAAATATCTCAGAGACCCCGTATTCCTAACACTTTTCAAGCCCACTGCCTCTTTATCATAGGTGACAGCTCAGAAATAGATTGAGCATTTAGGGGGGGTCAGGGCCGGATTTACATAGCGGGCGCCCCTAGGCCCACTGCCATTTGTCCCCCCTGTCCCCTACCCTTTATTCATGCAAATTTTCATGGAGATTGTATCTCCTGCGCATCCCCAGTTTTTTGAACCAATGTGGGTGTGGTTGGGCAGCATGCCGCCCCCTAAAATCCTGCCACCCTAGGCCCGGGCCTAAGTGGCCTTCCCACAAATCCGGGCCTGTAGGGGGTTATGTATTAAAGGTGGAGTTGTTTTTTTTACCCAAAAAATTCGAGTTCAAGGGTATTGTTCAGTCAAAATTCAAATTTTCTAGTTTAAAAAAAAAAGAAACTTGAATTTTTCCAGATTTATTATACCATGAAGCTGGAAATAGATTGAATCCGAAAATACTCCAGCTAAAACCTGTTTTTTAGGTGTGTTTCGCTCGAAAACTTGATTACTTCAAGTGATTTTTTGCCAAAAACCTCGATAAATTTGAGTATTTGTGGTTTTCTTCACCCCGAATTCACTGATTCTAGTTTTTTCCATCCAAGTTTTTTCATAAATCATTCGAGTTGTGAGTTTATTTGAGGTATAAAAAAACCTCACAATGAAATGATGAAAAGTCACGTGATTTTTTTGGATTCGGTTCCACCAGGAAATGGGAGTTGGCCGTATCCGAATCCTGATGAAAAAGGCAGAATCTTGGATTCGGTGCATCCCTAGAAATGAATACATCCTAACTGGCATATAATGAAAATGTACAATTAAACTATAAAATGTGAAATGAAAAGATTGCAACAGACAACATCTATATACTTTGTAACTGGCACAGAACAAAAATGTGTAGTTGAACTAGAACAAGATTAACATTAACCGGCAGCAAGATCAACTTAGTTGCTAGAAGATACAGGCATGAAGGATACTCCCTCTTCCCCGCAAATACTGAGCACAGCACATGACATACAAAATAGCAGAGTAAGAGCCCCTTTAACCCCTTGGATGCCAGCCAGGCTTCACGTGATGAACAATGAAGTCATCAGCATGAAGCCAGAAATATCTGCCATCTAGATGACACATATTAAGGTTAACATCAAATTCCTAAGTATTTAGCACCTCTGTGTGCAACTAGGAGAAAATTAAGATTATCCAGCACAAGAAATCCATGTGCCATAAAAGGTAAAAAGATATGGGAAAAAAACATTTTTCAGCAACTGTTTTTCTCTGAAAATTTTTTTCCTGTAAAATCATTTTTATGCTTAATTTTTTTTCCACTCATCTCTTTTTTTTCACTACAGAAAATGTTCTCCAGCTAGTCATAAAGCATTTAACCTACGGGCTAAAAAACTAATTCAAGTCCTGCAAATTAGTAAAAAATACTCTGCAAAAAAGATAAATACAGTAGAACCCTGATTTTACACCCTTTTATGCTTTTTGTAATCCCATATAGGCAACCTGCGGTTTGTTTCATAGTGAAATGGCCCTCAGGGAAAAAATTCAAATAAAAGATTTTTTTATTAAAAAAAAAAAAAAAAATATTGCAGGAACAATGATAATAAATATGGGAAAATTACACAACTTGAATTTGTGAATACAAAAGAATTTCGCCCCAACAGTTGATAAATTTAGAACAGTTAATTTAAAAAAACATTTAGTACAGATATTAGCATGATTGGGACCTGGGGTTCTCCAGATAAGGGGTATTTCTGTAATTTGGATCATCATACCTTAAGTCTGCTAAAAATCATTTAAACAAAACTAATAGGATTGTTTTGCCACCAATATGGATCCATGCAGCTTGTATTAAGTACAAGGTTCTGTTTTACTAAAGAGGTTGTTCACCTTCCAACCCTTTTTTCAGTTCAGTTGGTTTTTAGATAGTTCACCAGAAATAAAGATTTTTCCAATTACTTTCTATTTTCTATTTGTGACTGTTTTACTAATAACTGTTTTACTGAACCTTAAGGGTCTGGCCACACGAGCAGATTCAGGGAGATTAGTCGCCCCAGCGACAAATCTCCTCTTCTTCGGGTGACAATCTCCCTGAACTGCCTTCCTTCCCCCTGCCCTTTGCCGGGCAGGCCTCGTGAGGCAACTTCGGGCGACTTCGGGAAAAAAAGAGCCGTGTGTGCCTTCCCTCAGGCGATTTTCATTTTAGCTGGCAAAGGGCAGGGGAAAGGCAGTTCGGGGAGATTGTCGCACCGAAGAAGAGGAGATTTGTGGCTGGGGCGACTAATCTCCCCGAATCTGCTTGTGTGGCCTGACTCTAAAGGAACAGTTCCGTGTAAAAAAAAAAAATCAGACCAAATAGACTGTGCAAAATAAAAAATGTTTTCAATATAGTTAATTAGCCAAAAATGTCATCTATTAAGGCTGGAGTGACTGGATGTCTAACATAATAACCAGAACACTACTTCCTGCTTTACAGCTCTCTTGGTTTACAATGATTGGTTACCAGGCAGTGACCAATCAGTGATTTGGGGGGGAGAGCACATGGGTCATAACTTTTGAATGTGACCTACATGCTAACGATAATTTGCAAACTCACTGAACAGTTATGTCCCATGTAGCCCCCCTTCAAGTTGCTGACTAACTTAGAGTTAGAGCAGGGAGTAATGTTCTGTTCGACATCCGCTCACTCCAGCCTTTACAGATTTACATTTTTGGCTAACTAACTATATTAGAAACCTTTTTTTATTATGCACAGCCTATCTATTTACCCAGTCTTTATTTTTACACTGAAATGCTCCAAAGAAAACCCTGTAAACCAGAGGTCCCCAACCTTTTTTTTCCCCAAGAACCGGGGGGGTCGGGGAGGTTGTCTGAGAGGTCGGCGGCCGGCATCAAATTCAGCGCACCGCGTTCATTGTTCAGCGGCCCAGTTCAGGACTGTCTGCGGCCCGGTTCTGGCCCACGGCCTGGTGGTTAGGGACCCCTTCTGTAAACTGTTCTAAATTGATACATTTGTTATCTTTGTCACTGCTGAGCAGAATCCCTGAGTTTCATCAAAGGCAGCTGTTGATTTTGATACAATAGTTGCTAATATTCCAAAGATACTGCTGAGAAATGGATCAACTGAATGTATCAACTAAATGTAGCAAATTGTAAACGTTAACAATCTGCATCTGAATTACTGAGCTCCCAGAGAGACAGAAACATTAAACTTCAGTTTTGGACATAAAAAGATGAAGGTAAACTAAATAATTCTTTATCGCCGGTGATCAATCTGAAATCAACTCAACTGGAAAAAAATGTTTTGGAAGGTGAACAACCCCTTTAATACAGAGAAAAGGGAAATTTGTTTTCAATTATTAGATAATTATTTGATTAAACTGGAATCCAAGTGATATGCTCTTCACGTAATTTGGAGCTTTCTAGATAACAGATTTCCAGATAAGGGATCCTATAGCTGTATATGGATTTTAATGAGCAAGATACAGCTTATGCATCTTCAAAAACAGATTGTATTGTTTGAGCTACAGTCTGTGCTACAGTTTGCAGTCTGTGAGGCAAACCAAAATTCAAAACAATTACAAAGTAAAGGGCTAACTACCCCATTTACCCAGATTAAGACAGGGGATTTTTTTCAGCACTTATATATATATATATATATATATATATATATATATATATATATATATATATATATATATATATATATATATATATATATATATATATATATATATATATATATATAGTCACCCTAGGGCTGCTTGCCAAGGCACTTGCCCTCACATACCTATATTATATATTAAAATCAATTATTAATTTTACTGGATAAGGGCAACCACAACTCCACTGCTGAGGAAATTCTTATAATCCAGTGTCCTTCGAGAACTCTTTTTGCCCCATATGTATTGCTTTCTCAAAGGTTTTATTTTCAGGCTGTTGCAAACAGTCCAGTAGAAGAATCCCAGCAGCTAAACATGCCCATGTTACAGCAACTGCTGTTGCAGAGGCAATATATTTCTAGATATCAAAAACATAAATGTTTCCAGTTTTCCCACCTTAATCATTTTATTTAAATAACTTAGAGCCTTGAAAAAAACAACATTAAGGGGGTTATTTATCAAAGTCCGATTTTATCTCAACATTTTCTGCTACCAACTCCGATCAAATCCGCTAGGGTTTTTTTTTTACACTCCTTTATTATTGAATTTTAGCGAAAATTTGCTTTGTGGGAAAAAAACAACAGATTTTCACAATTTCTTCGGATTTTTCGCACGAAAACTCAGATTGCTTTGTATTTTTTTACCGAAATCTCAGATTTCATCGGATTTTTCACCCGAAAACTGATTTCTTATGCTTTTTGCCCGAAAACTTCGGGGTATTGCACGGAACCCAGCACACATCAAAAAATCATTGGGACTTCTCCCATTCACTTATATGCAACCTCAACAGGTCTGAGATGCCAGATTTTCTGATTCAGACTTTTCCATCCTCGGGGTTTAATAAATTCTGAAAAATCTGTGATTATTTTAAAAGGAGTTTAGTAAATAACCCCCTAACTGCACATTTTCCTTTCTGGAAGCAGATCTAACACTTTTCCAGGAGCTGCACTTTCCAAAGTGACCCCTTGAAAGCTTTCATGTGACTCTGCTCAGTGTTACGGATACTTTTTTTGTCTCAGAAAGGCCAAAGACTTTTCCAACAGAACTCGGTGGAATCATTTGGCCTTAAAGGGATACTGTCATCGGAAAACATGTTTTTTTCAAAACACATCAGTTAATAGTGCTAATCCAGCAGAATCCTGCACTGAAATCCATTTCTCAAAAGAGCAAACAGATTTTTTATATTCAATTTTGAAATCTGACATGGGGCTAGACATTTTGTCAATTTCCCAGCTGCCCCCAGTCATATGACTTGTGCCTACACTTTAGGAAAGAAACAATTTCTGGCAGGCTGCTGTTTTTCCTTCTCAATGTAACTGAATGTGTCTCAGTGGGACATGGGTTTTTACTATTGAGTGTTGTTCTTAGATCTACAGCAGGCAGCTTGTGTTAGGGAGCTGCTATCTGGTTACCTTTTTTATTGTTCTTTTGTTAGGCTGCTGGGGGGTGATATCAATCTAAAGGTGGCCATACACGGATAGATCCGCTCGTTTGGCGATGTCGCCAAACGAGCGGCTCTCCCTCCGATATGCCCACCTTGAGGTGGGCAATATCGGGCTGATTTGATCGTGGGCCCTAGGGCCCAACGATCGGATCCTTCACGTTCGCAAACGGGCGGTCGGATTGCGGGACCGCATCAACGAACAGATGCGCCCGCGATCCGACAGGATTTTTAACCCCATCCGATCGAGATCTGGCCGACTTTCGGCCAGATCTCGATCGGGGAAGCCCGTCGGGGGCCCCCATACACGGGCCAATAAGCTTCCGACTCGGTCTGTCGGCAGCTTTTATCGGCCCGTGTATGGCCACCTTTACTTGCAGTACAGCAGTAAAGAGTGATTAAAGTTTATCAGAGCACAAGTCAAATGACTTGGGGCAGCTGGGAAATTGACAATATGTCTAGCCCCATGTAAGATTTCAAAATTGAATATAAAAAAATCTGTTTGCTCTTTTGAGAAATGGATTTCAGTGCAGAATTCTGCTGGAGCAGCACTATTAACTGATTCATTTTGAAATGAGTGCAGCAGTAAACTCAGAGGCAGCAAGTGATCTGTATGGACCCACACCAGGGTGGTCTCACGCCCACAATGAAACAATTGTTGACTCAGAAAGGCTTCACAATACAGGCCATGAATAATTACAAAGTCTGCTTCTAAGGAGCAAAGGCATACTCTATTTCTAGCTCCTAATAAACAAAACACTGCAAAAGGGTTTCAATCCTAATATTGCCACAACTGGCTTTGCACTTGAAAACAAATCTAATGCTGTTGCTTTGATAGCACAAATAATAAAGACAATTAAAACGCATAATGAGGGTATTTTGGAAAGTCACCTAGCGTTATATTTGGCACAATGGTATGTTGTGCTCCTGCCAGTGTTAGTTGAGGCACACAGGAAGATGGAGCACAAGCAACAGCTGCAAGAGACACAAAATAAAGTGCAGGCTAGTGATAAACATCCTCATTATAGGCTTGCCTTGGGCACTCCCCCAAAAACCTTCAGAACACCAAAGGGCCAGCAATGACACCTGGAGACAACATGGGAAAATAATAGACAGATATATAAAATGGTACCTGAAAACATAGTCTTCTCTGGGGTCCCTGTTGGGAGCCGCTTGCCCATTGCGCTTAGTGAAAAGCTTCTGGAAGAGAGTGGGCGGCATTTTTTTTTTATGTTAAAGTTACACTATCTCCCCCAGCAGCGAGCCATTCTCCTGTTCCACTCACTGCACACTCAGTTCCCCATCTGTGTGTTCCAGTCATATGACTGCTTCTGTGACTGACACCCTCTGCTGTCAGATGCGCTTAAAGGGGCGGGAACTCAGCGCCCTCACCCCTCCCAGGTTCCTGCCAGCCACTTCCTGGAGCGAAAACGGCAGAGGGAGAAATGTAAGCGCTGCTGTGATTGGCTGGCTCGTAGCTGCAGCTAATTGGCCGGAGCTGTTCTGCGTTGAGCAGGAGGGAGAGAGAGTATGTGTGTGTATGTGAGCGATCTCACGGCCGCGGAACCATATGGCGGGATCACGTGACGACAGAGCTTGCTTGTGTTGTTGTGGTTTGTGTTTCCTTGTGCGTGAGAGGGAGGCGACTTGTTGCTGGGAGCGACTGTGACAGATGATCCCTCCCCACTGCATTTATTATTACTTATTACAGAAACGCAGGAAAGATATGGGTCACCCATATCCGGAAACCTGTTTCCCAGAAATCTCCAAATTACGTGAAGGCTGTCTCCCATAGACTCTTTTTTTTAAAAAATGATTTCCTTTGTCTCTGTAATAATAAAACAGTAGCTTGTTTACAACTTGATCCCAGCTAAGATATAATTAATCCTTATTGCATACCTCCCAACTGTCCCTTTTTCGGAGGGACAGTCCCTCTTTTGACAGCTCAACCCGCAGTCCCTCATTTGTACTGGAAAGTCCCTCTTTTCTCTGCACTGAACAGCCAGAAAAAGAAACAAAGTTTCTCACTTAATTGGCTTTTAGTAGAGAGCCCAGAACAGCCACAGGTGCAAATAAGATACTTTGTAACAATTTTGAGACACAAAAACACAGTTTAGATAAGGAGAAATATTTTCAAACTTTCATAACCTGCCAAATTTTGTAAAACAAACATGGTAATTAGGGGGTGTGGCCACAGAAAGGGGTGTGGTCAAAAATTGCTGCGCTACATGCGGGAAAAAAATTTTGGTCTCTCTTTTTACTTCCAAAATGTTGGGAGGTATGCTTATTTGAAGCAAAACCAGCTGATTGGGTTTATTTCATGTTTAAATTATTTTTTTTTACCAGACTTAAGTTATGGAGATCCAAATTAAAGAAAGATCCGCCATTCAGAAAACACCAGGTCCCGAGCATTCTGGATATCAGGTCCCATACCTGTATAATGTAGAGAGTCCTGTTCTCAGACAATTTGCAATTGGTGTTCATTTATTATTATTTGTGGTTTTTGTGTTAGTTTTACTTCAGCAGTTCTCCAGTTCGCAGTTTCAGCGATCTGGTTGCTAGGTCCAAATTATCCTAGCAACCATGCATTAATATAAATATGAGACTGGAATATGAATAGGAGAGGGCCTGAATAGTAAGATGATTAATACAAAGTAGTGAGATGCGGCTCGGGATTACCCTGACCCGCACCCGACCCTAACCCGCACCGGGCTGCATCCGCACTTTCGGGTTCCTTTTATAGACCCGCGATGGCCCGCCTATTACATCACAAAAGGGGCAGGGCGAGCATTTGCAGCATCTTTAAAAGACGAAGTCAGAAGGCGGCATTTGACGGTGGCGTGCGGGGAGAGCAAGAGAAGAGCTCAACTCGCACCTGCCACCCCAGAAGAAGCGTGTGAGGTCGGCCAGAACCCACCTGACCCATGGGTATTGGGCCAGCTTGCACATCACTAATACAAAGTCAAAAAAATTTGTAGCCTTACAAAGCATTTTTAGATGGGATTCGTGACCCTCATTTGAAAGCCAGAAAGAAAAAGGTGATTTGTTAATTAAAATTGTAAGATCCAGTTAACAGAAGGGAGCAGAAGCAAGAAAGCTAAGCAGGAGTGTGGGGGCATATGGACATGGTCTTTTCCCTGCGTTCCACCACAGGGGAGCACAGGGTGAAAAGCAAACTGTCTTTCTTACGGGCCTGTACTGACACAGGCACATTCAAGCACAGAACCAGGGCTGGATTTACATAGTGGGCGCCCCTAGGCCCACCGCTGTTCGTTGCCCCTGTCCCCTCTCCTTTATTCGTGCAAATTTTCAGAGAGGAATTGGGTATACTAGGCAAGTGGTAAGCCTGACCATGTAGAGAATCTTTGAAACATCAGGATGCGAAGTAAACATTTATTGGATGAGTTTGTAGTCTATGAATTGTGCTTGGATGAGGATTTTCTCTATTCCATTAAAGGGGTGGTTCACCTTAAAACAACTAGTTGTTTTCAGATAGATCACCGGAAATAACAAATTTTTCAAATGACTTTCTATTATCTATGTGTGACCGTTTTTTTCTAATATTGAAGTGTAAAGTGTCATTTTTCACCTTCTGAAGCAGCTCTGAGAGGGAGTCACCGACCCTGTAAACTGTTCTAAATGGATACATTTAGTTGATACATTTCTTATCTTTGTCCCCCCTGCTGATTAGAATCTCTGGGATTCATTACAGGCAGCTGTTAGAATTGATACAATAGTTGCTAATATTCCAGAGATGCTGCTGAGAAATGTACCAACTAAATGTTGCAAAATAGTAACAGTTTCGAGTGCGCCTGAATTACTGAGCTGCCACCAGAGACACGAACATTGAACTTTAAACTTAGATTTTGGAAAAACAGTAAAAAATAAATAATGGAAAGTAGTTGAAAAAAGTCTTTATTTCTGGGGAACATCTAAAAATAACTGAATTGATAAATAGTGTTTGGAAGGTGAACAACCCCTTTAAAGTAGACCTGTCACCCAGACTCAAAAAGCTGTAAAATAAAAGTCCCTTTCAAATTAAACATGAATTGCAATTTACATTTTTTTATTAAAGCATTCATAGCTATTGTAAACTCATTTAAAAATTTCAGCTGTCAATCAAATATTGTCTGCACCTCCTCTATGCCTCAGGCATAGAGGCGGGGAAGACAATTACTTTCACTGTCCATTCAGCACTTCCTAAATGTCACTGCTCTCCCCAAATTCCCCCGGTCTCTTCAACATTTCATTGTGTAGCCAGGGCATGGGGATGGACATCAGGTCCCCGTTCTGGTTCACAAACAAAATTCTGAGATGATGGAAGGCTTGTCTTAATAACAGTGTCCACAAAATGGCTGCTGCCTGCTTGCTATATTTATGAATTCCCAGACTGAAGGAAACAAGATTCAAATAATTGATATAGTGTAATTAAAGTTCATTTTACTTGACTAATGTGATAAAATAGGATTTTGAATTATTTTTTTGGGTGACGGGTACCCTTTAAGCAAAATTGAATAATTATTTTAGATATCGTTTTTCTTGCCGTGTGAAGGCTACATTTGGGCTTGTCATGGAAGTGCTATGGCATCAGCATCAGGATCTAGTTAGTTATATTTCATAGTTGCATGATCTGGGCATGCTCTGGTTTAAATACGATTTGAAATGGAATCAAAAGAGCTTCTTAATGGTTGTATATTGAAGATAAAGCTTAGATTAAGTTTAATTTTCATGATATCTCCCCTTTACCAGAACTGGCAACATTATATAAGAGTTGTTTTTTTCTGTCTTCGTTTATGGTATTCTCTTCTAAGCTGGGTGTTAGTCAGAACAAAGGACTCTGGTGGAAAGGAAAATGGGTTGAATGCATTTTAGTAGGAAATTGTATATGTAAATATGATTATTGAACAAATGAAATGGAATACATGGTTTCAGTTTATTAAACAAAATCCAAAATATGGATACTAAAGTGTTTGAAATTGTTTTATTGCATTTCTTACAGAAATACACATATTCACAGGATATACATAAAAATTAAATATTGCAATAAATATCACAGTGTATATATTATATGTATGCTGTACTTGCAAGAAACCCAATGTGCCTAACATTTACATTTGTCACCAACATTCTTTTTTTTTTTTGTAATAATATTTGTGTAAAGATTTCTAACCTAAATAAATTTCTGTACCAAATAAACACATTGCAAAACAAACAATTTAATTATAAACTGAAGATTAATAACCATGCTTTCAAGGACATCTCTTCTGTCTTCAAATAATGAAAATCATGAATGGAGATGAGTAAATATTATTGTGATTTCCAACAGTCCTTGTTGGAAGTTTTGATGAGGTTTCAACATGGGGCCCGAGGATGCTTCAGCTAGAACCTTAGAAAGTTAGAATAATATCTGTGAAATAAGAAGAAACAATTTCAAACATCATTTTGATGCCATATTTGCTAAATGTGCAATATACAGTATATGAGAGAAACAATATAAAATCAGTGCTCCGTAGTGGTATAATGTAGACAGTGAAATTGTTGTTGTAGCTGGACTAAAGGACATTTATTAAACAAACTGAATATGTCCAAAGTCTAAAACCTAGATAATAATGGGAAGATTGGATTCACATCAGTGGTGCAAATTTACTGGGCCGTGTCCCAGTTACGCCACTGATTCGAATGGGTGATTGACTGCTTTGATCAATTGCACAGCATCTGAAACACATTCTGACAAACTGATACAACTGCTGAAAAATACTTTAAAACAATTTCCTGCCAGGAAAGTGTTAATAATTATTCTACTATTCCAACAACTGGGAATCTTAAAGGCATTTAAGAGGTAGTTCGCCTTTAAAGGGATCCATCACCAAAAAAAAAATATTCAAAATCCTATTTTATCACATTAATCAAGCAAAATTAACTTTACTTACACTATATCAATTATTTGAATCTTGTTTCCTACTGTCTGGGAATTATTATAAATTATTATTATTATAAATATAGCAAGCAGGCAGAAGTCATTTTGTGGACACTGTTATTAAGGCAAGTCTTGCATCATCTCAGAATCTTGTTTGTGCACCAGAATGGGGGACCTGATGTCTATCCCCATGCCCTGGCTACACAATTAAATGGTTAAAAAAAAAGGGGGAATGTGGGGAGAGCAGTGACATCTAGGAAGTGCTGAATGGAAAGTGAAAGTAATTGCCTGCTCCGCCTCAATCCCTAAGGCATAGAGGAGGGGCAGACAATATTTGATTGACAGCTGAGATTTTCAAATGAGCTTATAACAGCTATGAATGCTTTAATAAAAACATGGAATTTGATTTCATGTTTAATTTGAAAATGACTTTTATTATACAGATTTGTGTGTCTGGGTGACAGGTCCACTTTGTAATACTCAACGGCAAGATGGTGGTTCCGGTTCTCTTCGGCAAGATGGCTGCTTCCAGTTCTCCCTCGTGGCAACGTTCTGACGCCAGAGCATCAGAATGGATGCAGCGTCAGGATGCCAGCGCGTCCGTTTTGGCACCAAACCTTGCCTATTTAAGACGCCACAACTTTACAGACCTTGCCCAAATATAGGTTCATCTTTTTGAAATCTCTTTTTGAGTTCCTGGGTGTGATATTTGCTTTATTATTTGATTCTTGTTAATGACCTCGGCCTGTTTATTGGATTACGAACCTTGCTGCCTGGATTGAACCCTTTGCCTGGACTTTGTTTACTCTTTTGCCTAACCCTTCTGATACCGCAAACTGTATTGAACTTTAAGCTTCCTCCTTGGTCTGCAAAACTCCAACAGAGCCTTCTGGTGACACACTTTATGTTCACTTTTACTATGTTATAGAATGTTCTTTTTTTTGCAACTTTTTAGAAAATGCCCTTTTTTCTGAAAAGTGTTTATGTTGTATTCTCACTGTTGATAAAAGTATTTGTCCATTCATTCTATTGCAAGTCTGTAATGCATATAAAATGTCATATAACGACATTTTTATTCTTTATTTATATAGCTTTACAAATGGTGCCAAATAATTTTCATTGGTCCTGCTCTAGCTGAGTTTACAATTAAATATCCCTACGATAAAGACGCAAAAATCACACCTCATAAATAGTCCCCTAGTCAGAACCATACGCAAGATTCATGCTCAGCAAGGCAGTAGTGCTATCCTCTTTGGGGGTTATTTACTAAACTCTGAATGGCAAAAACCCGAAAAAAAATTTTTTAGTATAAAATTCTAATTTCTAGTGGAAAAAAAACACTCGAATGTTTCGGTATTTATTATACCCGAGGATGGAAAAAGTCAGAATCCGAAAATTCGGCATCCCAGATCTGTCGAGGATGCATATAAGTCAATAGGAGAAGTTCCAAAGATTCTGCGCTGAGTTTCGTGCAATAATCTGACGATTTCAGGGTTTTCAGGCAAAAATCAGAGAAAATGTGGAAAATCTGAAAAATTCGTATGATTCATATTTTTCCCGCAAACAAAATTTTCGGAGAAATTGAAAGAGAAAAAACCCATGTGATTTGGTCGAAGTTTTTTCCATAAAAAATAAGCTCAGACTTTGATAAAGAGGCCTCTTTGACTTAACACATTTACCCATTTGAAATGTAGAGAGAGTTGGGGAGCAACTCAAACATGAAAAAGTTCCTGGGGATGCCAAATTACGGCTGTGATCGGCTATTTGGTAGCCCCTATGTGGACTGGTAGCCTACAGGAGGTGCAACCAAAACTTGGGGTCAAATTTACTAAAGGGCGAAGTGGCTAACGCTGGCAAAAATCCGCCAGCGTGACGTCATTTCGGCACTTCGCCAATTTATTTACGGTCGCTGACATAATTATGCTAGTGAAGGAGATAGACTCTGGCGCAACTTCGTACTCTTAACGCCAGGCGAATTTTGGCTCTGGTGAAAGAGCATTACTACGCAAATTCACTACATTTTTTATTTTACTGACCGTTACCTCTATCGCCAGACTTAACTTCGCCACCTCAGACCAGGCGAATAAAAATATAATGCAGTTATGGCCTGCACTGGTAAAACTGCTGTGTTTGCATCAGAAACACTACTATTGTTTATATAAATAAGCTGCTGTGTAGCCATGGGGGCAGACATTCAGAAGAGAAAAGGCTCAGGTTACACAGCAGATAAGCTCTGTAGGACAAAATGGTGTTATCGGTTATCCACTATTTAACCTGTGCCATATAGACTTTATTTAATTTCCGCTATTGTTACACAGCAGCTTGATTATATGAACTATAGTAGTGTTTCTGAAGCAAACACATCAGTTTTACCAGTGCAGCACAACACTTCATTATATTTTCATTTCTTTAAAACACTTTCCTGTTTTGGTGTTATTGGTCCTTTAAGAATATCTACAGTGTTTCCTGTGTGTTTTTCTAATGTATAAACATCTCAGCAGCCTTTATTTAGTAATTACTTCCATCATGTTATAAGGGACACGAAGGTTTATGTAAAGAATTATCTATCACAATGCTTATAGAGAAGCACCTTTGAGGCAAAAATATCAAAGGATCAATCTGAATTTAAATAAATCACCTTTGGGTATTTTGTGTTTTGTTGGTAGGCTCTGTTTGGCAACTGGAATACCTAGTATTTTAGAAGTACAACGACACACCGGGGCCTTTATAATGCAGCATATCTGTTTCGTTTCATGTAATTCCTACAAAAAGAAAACAAGCAAATATTTAGTAAATTAATTTCACAGAATGAACTGGTGTATTTGCTTCAGAACACAACTATAGTTTCTATAAGAAGCTGCTGTGTAGCAATCGGGGCTGTCATCTAAGCACAGAATAGACAGTAGATTAACAGATAAGATGATCAGAATCCTATTGTATACTACATAGCTTATCTGTTATCTACGGTGTATCCTGTGCCTTTTCTCCTTTTTTCAGCTTTGAATGGCTGCCCCCATGGCTACACAGCAGCTTGTTTATATAAACTATAGTAGAGTTTCTGAAAAACACACCACTTGTACCAATGCAGCACAACAGTATATTATATTTTCATTACTTCAAAACATTTTCATTTCTTTGTGTTACTGTTCCTTTAAATGATGGTCGGTGCAGTTTTTTCTTGGAAGGAGCACATCAAAAACTTTCAGAACATTTCAGTTCCTTTTTCAAAGAGGACTAAAACCAAATTTAACGTACCTGTTTCTCAGATTCTTTTAGAGTACTCAGCGAGGAGGAAGCAGCAATTTGGCTGGAATGTACAAAAGGACCACTTGCATTTGGAATCAATTCTTCTTCCATAGAGGTGACACAAACTGGAGACAGATCCAGCTGTAGATAGAAAAACACAATTATGCACAAGTTATAATCCATCCATTACATGGCCCTGGTATGACTGGTATCTGATATCAAGTGGAAAAACATTCAGCTAATCAATTTCGAATTTATTTTAAAGGAGAAGGAAAGCTACTGAGGAAGATTATTGCCAATAGATTAGCCACAATAGTGCAAGCTATAACACTATATTTATTCAGAAGAATGCTTTACCATACCTGAGTAAACAGCTCTAGAAGCTCTATGTTTGTTTAGGACAGCAGCTGCCATATTAGCTTGGTGTGACATCACTTCCTGCCTGAGTCTCTCCCTGCTCACTCATAGCTCTGGGCTCAGATTACAGCAGGGAGGGGAGGAGGGTAAAAGGAGAGAGGAGCAAACTGAGCATGCTCAAGCCCTAGCCTTGGAGGTTTAAGCTGAAGGCAGGAAGTCTGATACAGAAGCCCATGTATAAATACACAATTGAAGGAAAGAATGGGGTGCTTCTTTTGACAGAGGACTCAGAGCAGCACTACTTTGAGGTTTTACTGATGTAATTATATAGATCTTTCCGATGAAGCTTACTTCGTTTTAACCTTTCCTTCTCCTTTAACCAACGTTTTTAACAGCTGGTGACAAATAATCATTGTTATTGCAAGTCTATCCGTTCCCCCAATAATTCAGTTATAAAAATAATGCTCAGAGCCTATTGTACTGCCGTGAATCGTATGATCCCAGGGGGTTACCCTTATTTTTTAAAATGGCAATTTTCTATTTATTATTACCCAATGGCACATACTAATAGAAAAGTATATTACTATGAAAATGGTTTATTTACATGAAGCAGGGATTTACATATGAGCTGTTTTATGCAATATCTTTTTATAGAGACCTACATTGTTTGGGGGGTATTAGTTTTCCTTTAAAAAACTACAGGAAGAGAAAGTGTCAAAATTCTGTACCAGATAGTATATATAATCAGTCACAGTTTCATTATTTATTCCCCTCTGGTAAATGTACATGTGACCATCAGACAAACAAATATTGCGCACAAGGCTGACAATTTAGAAGAAAACCGTTACCTTTATATCTTCTGGACATGCAAAGGGAGTACTTGTCAGTACCAAACCTTGCTTAAGTGAAGCAGGAAGAGTATTTTCAGTTTGCTAAGGGATATAAAAAAAAGTACTTTTAATAAAAAAAAAACTGTACAGTAACTGATTTGATTATTCATTTGTTTGCAGTATTTATTATATTATTTTTTTTAATTACTATTATTCCTATTCTGACAGTTTTCAGGCTGCAACTGAAAATGCTAGCTGGTTGTCTAAAAACAAATTAACTGTTCTCTTTAGCTGGTTATGTTTCTTTAGTGCTTTAGTCCCAGCATAATTGGCACTAGTAATTGTACAATACATATCTTACATACAAAAGGACATATGCTTTTTATTGAAATCAGAATAATACGATATTTATAATGCACACTTTTAATCCATATCTTGTTTTTAGTTCTGAGAAACAACTATTTTTCAAAAACTTATTTTACTTGTGCTGCACACAAGTACTTAAAGGGATATTGTCATGGTAAAAGTATTTTTTTCAAAATGCATCAGTTAATTGTACTGCTCCAGCAGAATTCTGCACTGAAATCCGTTTCTCAAAAGAACAAGCAGATTTTTTTTTACATTTAATTTTGAAATCTGACATGAGGCTAGACATATTGTCAGTTTCACAGCTGCCCCCAGTCTGTGACTTGTGCTCTGATAAACTTCAATCACTCTTTACTGCTGTACTGCAAGTTGGAGTGATATCACCCCCCCCCCCCAGCAGCCTAACAACAGAACAATGGGAAGGTAACCACATAGCAGCCACATAGCAGCTCCCTAACACAAGATAACAGCAGGAGAAAAAACAGCCTGCCAGAAAGCAGTTCCATCCTAAAGTGCTGGCTCTTTCTGAAAGCACAAGACCAGGCAAAATGACTTGAGATGGCTGCCTACACACCAATATTACAACTAAGAAAAAAATACAATTGTTGGGTTAGGAATGATGTTTCATATTGTAGAGTGAATTATATGCAGTGTAAACAGTGTAATTTAGAAATAAAAACTACACCATAAAAATCATGACAGAATCCCTTTTGCAAACGTGTTTGCTGCTTCACAACACTTGTAATACTTTAAGTTCCTGAATTACATTTGTCCCCTCTGATTTGTAGACTTTAAAGGAGAACTGAAGCTTAACTAAAGAAGTAGGCTAGAAATGTTGTACATTGTGTTTTGGGCTTCTGTACCAGCCTAAGGCAACCACAGCCCTTTAGCAGTAAAGATCTTTGTCTCCAAAGATGCCCCAGTAGCTTCTCATCTTCTTTTCTGCCAATTTACTGCACATGCTCTGTGCTGCTGTCAGTTACTGAGCTTAATGACTGACTCACAATATACAGTACGCATAGAATATAAATGTCACAATACAAGGCTGATTTTAGGGTTTAGTTCTCCTTTAAAGGTCTTCTTCCACTTCCCTGTTTCCTTCCTTACACATAAGGGGGGGGGGGGACTGATATGTGTATAAAAATGCTTCCAATTGAAATGAATACTTCATAACTCTTTTAAACAAATATTTGTACTAACTTTTACATTTTGCATTTGAGAAGTAACCCAACATTTTTTACTACTTCACGCAACTTAACCATGCTGCAAAGTAGTGCATTGCACATGCTCTTTTCCACACTGGAATATTTTTTTTCTAGTGCAGACAAGAGTTTTTCCAAATCGCTAAACCCTCTGTCTTTAACTTCAATTGCAATCATTTTAAAGCAATGCTAGCTATATTCCTTGGGCAATGCGATTTGGTCAGGTGTTAGAGATAAGCACTGCAGCACTGAGCTGCAACATCCAACAGAACAAAATGTAGTTCTACTGGTACAAATTGTCAAGCTGATACAATGAGTTTCTTTGTTGAATGTGTCAGTTTGTTAAACAACTTCCAAACAATCAGGTAAGAGACCCCCAAACTTGTACATGTATGAGATTTCTTTTCTCGAACTTAAAGGGAAACTATCGCAAAAATGAAAATGTATTATAAGCTTCGTCATACTAAAGTAAAACTTTCTAAATATAATCAATTAAAAATTCTGCATAATGAAGTTTATCTTCACTATTCCTATCTCAGCATCTGTTTCTCTTTATTCTGTCTTCTTGCAGCAGTTGGGTGTCAGATAGTCATTGAGAGTTAGATCAAATATATCTTATAGGGGGGCCTCCTTTCCTAGCAGATGTATTAGAGCTCACTCAATTAACTGATTCCAGTACAAACAAAATAACTGCCTTTTGCACAAATTCTGCATGTAGAGAGACAGGATTTCTAGTGATTTTAATAGAGTGAGCTCTAATACATCTTCTAGGCAAAAGAAGCCCCCTATAAGATATATTGGATCATTCATCTGACACCCAACTCCTGAATGAAGACAGAATGAGGAGAAACAGATGTTGAATGAGGAATAGTGAATATAAACGTAATTATTTCAGAAACCATACAGAATATTTGATTGTATTTAGAAAGTTTCTTATTTCAGTATGCTGAAGCTTATATTAAATGTTCATTTTCGCAATAGCTTTTTTTTTCAAATAACTTTCAAAACAACTTTGGTCCCTGCTTCAAGCAGGGTATAATATAATCTTCACAAATCCACACTGGTGGCAAAACAAACCAATTGGGTTAATTAAATGTTTATTTTTTTTTAGCAGACAAATTTTTGCCTGCCACAATACTAGACTATAATGTAACACATGTTTCTGGATTTAAAAGCAAAACTTTTCTTGAACTTTTTTCCTTCGACAAGGAAACAGGTAAGGCCCAATAATGGACAAACCCTTTATCTGGAAACCACATGTCTAAGGAATGCTAGATAATCAATTCCATACCTGAAGAACTGGCTTTACTGAAGTTTATTCATTGGTTGATAGTGGTATGTTTGGTTTTTGTAATGTACATAGTTGTGAATAATGTACCCGCCCATCATAAAATTTAAGGCTTTTATAAGTCACTGAGGAGGTCCATATCAATCTAAAGGTTTGAAGCCGAATGCTTTTATAAAGGTCATGGAACTCTGAGGTGACTGCTAATATGCCGATATTTCACAACACGGGGTACAGAATAAGCAGACCGGGGCCCTCCACAGCCAGGGGTCCTGCTTTCTCTGTAGTTACGCCCGTGGTTGACTTAGGATGCATGCGAAATTGTCGGCCACCAATGATTTACATTAAATGAATATTTATCATTACAATATATTGATGGCTCTTGTGTATTTTATCTACATTATGCTCAGTACCGTCCAGATGTGTTATTACATATAGATTTGTTATATACTCTGTTGTAACAGATTACATGCACCAGAGCATCTTTTGTGGTTGAGGTCTAAACCAGGCATGCCCAAAGTGCGGCCCGGGGGCGGCCCTTTTTCAAATTTACACTGGCCCTCAGCCTCCATCATGAAATGAATAATAATGAGGCCCCCCAGCACAATGCAATCAGGAATCCCATAGCAGTAATATTAAGGCACATTAGTGAAATGATCTGCCACTTGGTCTATACTGCTGCCTGTGTGCTGAAGGTGTTAGAAATAGACACGTACTAGCAGGTAGAGACGCGCTGTTTTCGCATACTTCTTTTGGGCTGAAGGTGTCAATAGACGTACTGACGTGCCAGTACAGTAAACAAAGAAGTATGGCGTCACTACGTTCCAGTACGTGTCTATTACTAACACCTTCAGCACACAAATAGCAGTATAGACCAAGTGGCAGATCATTTCACTAATGTGCCCAAATATTACTGCTACGATTACACGATTCCTGGTTCAAAGAATGTCAGGCTGAATGGTCAGCCCACACACATTTTCACCTCACCAAATCTGGCCCTCGTTGCAAAAAGTTTGGGTACCCCTGGTATAAACAATGTGTGACATGAAATACGCATGTAGCAACTATAGGGCAGTTTCACTACTTCAGTCAATTTCTGGGTGAATGAAATCCCAGACTTGCAGCCTATTTATCTGCAACAGTGGCTCAGCCTTTTCCTCTTTATCTATCTGAGGAAGGCTGTAAAACCCCTACAATAAACCTATGCATTGTGATATATTCTGTGACAATATCTACCAATAAAGTATTAGCATAACAATGTTAATAGTAATGAAAACTAGAATGCTTAAACTTACAGCCTATTATTTTTGCTGCTATGAGCATTTGGGAAAATGTATGTATAGCTGATTAGGGTAGTATTATGGAAACACCATTTGTCTTCCGTCCATACCTTTTGAGTGAGACTGAGAGACAACTTTTGTTGTTCCAGCAAGTCTGTCTTCGCAGAAGTATCAATATTTTTTCCAACACACTGATCAATGTGTTCATTTGATGGTATTTCAGTTGTCAGGAATGTACTGAAACTCACTCTTTTCTTGCATTTAATGTTTTTATCTGTTGTACAGGATCTTATTTGAATCTGTAGAAATCAAAGACAACAAAAACCTGCAACATTATATATAATTCTGCTTGTTGGCTATCATTTGTAAATCAATTAAATTAACTCATAAATGGTTACATAGATAATTTGGGCTGGGAAAAAAAGACTAATGCATGTTGCACCCCCATCACTGAAATCTTAAATAACTATATGCACATGTTTATAAAAACAACATATATTGTATCATTAGGACATTGGTGTAATTGAATGATTCAGATTATATCTATAGCTATAGTTCGCAGCTGACCTACTTTTTTAGCCAAAGCAAACAAAACAGGGGTCTTTTAAAATATTACATTTTATTAGAACTGGATGTCATGTGTAATAATAGTACTGCACTGCCTTGCACTATTCAATAAATAAAAAATTAAAATAAATTAATGATGCAAAAAATTAATATAATGTGTTAATAGTGGATTCTAAAAGGGTCATTCAACCATTTTCTGATGCATGATGACTAGTTCTCCTGTTAGCGTTCAGAATGGTGGTTGTTGGCTGACACCTGCTGATGATTTAAGATTATTGCATGTAATTTTATCATTAACTTTGGTCATTCTGATATAAGATAGCTGTGTAGTATACATCTAGAAGTTCTTGGGACCAAAGTTTTGTACCATACATTATTATTTAACAAGGTAATGGCGCTTATTTCTGCACATCATTAAATGATGTGTATTTCTTTGTCTACCTAAGGTTCTATTATATATAGGCAGGTTTATCAAAGTTTGAACTTTCAAGATTTTGAAGTGGCAATCACTTCCTTTGTATACAAAAATTTACCAATATTACTTCTACCTGCCATTCAACCATTGCCATAAATATTTTTTTAAAGTGTATTTGAGTGAACTGGGGCCTAAAATCTTCACTGATTGTTTTGCTAATGTTTCTGAGACAGTGAGTAGTTGTCAGTGTAGTACTGCTGACCTCATTTTTTATACTCATAGCAACATAATAGATGAGATTTTTAAAAAAAAAACACGCATCCATCGAGATCAGCATTTTTGTGTAATTTAACCCTGTACAAAAAAACTGTAGGCTTTTTCGCAAAGCCTTTGAGAAAGGCCTTGGGGAGGCCGAAACGTCAGTCCTGTGAAACTAATAATTTTTTTTTTTTTCTATAAGACTTGTGAGTGTGGATCTTTCTATAGCTGTTGGAGATATTTTGTTGTTTCTGCACCCAGGCAAATTAATTTTCTTTTTTCAAAAGTGCTGGCAGTCGGTCTGGACAATTTGGACCTTGCTACCTGTACTAGAGCAATACATGTGTGAAAGTGGGTGCCTGAATATATTGGTGCCATTGCCATTTCCATATTATTGAATTAAAGATGTTTGGCTCTGTTTGTGTTAAAGTGAGTTAACACACTCCTGCAGAGGTTGACCATATTGCATTAAATGAGTACTTCACTTAAAAATTATAGTATGGTGTTAACATTCTAAAAATATTGAAGTCTGTCTTCGTTTTTATGGCTTTTGACTTATTAAATGTTTGGTTCAGTAGCTCTTCGTTTTGGAATGTCTGCAGCTATATGGTTGTTAGGGTCAAATCCCCCCTTACAACCATGCAGCGTGTTAATAAATTATAAGATTTATAGGACAGGGCTGGCAGGGTCACTGATCCCCCCCCCTCCCAAAATATATTTTAAATTGCAAGCAGGAAAAAGGTAGAAGAGGATGGCAGAGGATTTAAATTGGCATATAATAACATATATGGGTGGTCTTGGTTTGTGTCAGCATAGTTCCTCATACGAGCCAAGAAAAAATGAATTTAATACTTACCGTAAATTCCTTTTCCCTCAGTCCCGAAGGCAGCACTTACTTAGAGAGAGAGCTCCTCCTTTGGGTAGGAAAACACCGCCCAGCATAATAAAAAACTCCTCCCCTGTTCCCTACAAAAGGCCCCCACGCCCATACCCCTTCAGTGATAAATAAGCAATAACACACCATAATGCCAAATATTTTAATAAAGGGAGGGAAAAAACGTGCTGCCTTCGGGACTGAGGGAAAAGGAATTTACGGTAAGTATTAAATTCATTTTTTCCCTCACGTCCCTTGGCAGCACTTACTTAGAGAGTTTTTAAGCAATTTTTTGGGAGGGTTTAATTTGCTACAGTACTTAACACTGCTTTTGCAAAAGCCACTTCCCTGGGTGTACCCACGTTGAGTCTGTAATGGTTCGAGAAAGTCTTGAAACTTGACCAGGATGCTGTCCTGCAAATTTGGTCCACCGAGACTACTGCACTTTCCGCCCATGAGGCTGACACTGCCCGAGTCGAATGTGCACGCAATCCCAAAGGAACTGGCTTTTGTTGCGATGTATATGCAATAGTAATTCCGTGTTTTATCCATCGGGATATTGACATCTTTGATGCGGTTTTGCCTTTCCTAACACCTGTATGTGCTATAAACAGGTTATTTGAGATTCTAAATTGTTGCACCACCTCCAGATATTTGAGGATACATCTTTTCACATCCAATAAGTGTAGATTTTCTTCATGTTTATTTTTAGGCTCCGGAAAAAAATCAGGTAAGACAATTTCAAAATTTATATGAAAGTCTGATGAAACTTTTGGTTTAAATGAAGGATCCGCTCTAAGAATTATCCTGTCTTGAAGAATTTGTAAATAAGGTTTCTTGCAGGATAAAGCCTGTATTTCACCCACTCTTCTGGCAGAGCAAATGGCTACCAGAAATACTGTTTTGATTGTAAGATGGAATAACGAGGCCTTTTCTAATGGTTGAAAGGGAGCTTTCTGTAGAACTTTAAGGACCATATCTAGATCCCACATTGGTGTTAACGGTTTGCTTTTTAGTCTTATGTTCTGCATTGCCCTTATCAATCTTTTCACCAACGGATGTTCTGCTAACGCTGTATTCTTAAAAGCTCCCAAAGCTGCTATGTGTACTTTAATAGTGTTTGGAGCTAGATTCTTCATGAATCCATCATGTAAGAAATCCAAAATCTTCGAAATGGAAGCTGTCTCTGGAAGTAATTGTTTTTTAACGCACCAATTCCTGAAACTTGTCCAGACTCTTTGGTAAATGTTATTGGTCACTTCTTTCCTGCTACATAGCAAGGTTTTTATAACCGCTGGTGAAAGGTTTTGTAAAATCAACGCATCCTTTTCAGTCTCCACGCGGTTAGTTGTAGCGGAATCAGATCTGGATATGAGATTGGCCCCTGCGTCAGCAGATCTTCCTTTCTGGGCAAAAGCCATGGAGGGCTTATTGACATTTGAATTAGCTCCGAATACCAGCTTCTCCTTGGCCACGCTGGAGCTATTAGAATTACCTCTGCTGAGGTCAGTCGTATTTTCTGGACTACTTTGCCTACCAAAGGGAATGGTGGGAATATGTAGACACGACTGAAATTCCATGGTTGAGCCAACGCGTCCACCGCTACCTCTCCCTGACCACTTGTCAGTGAGAAGAATTTTGGCACTTTTTTGTTTTGCCTTGATGCCATGAGGTCTATTTCCGGAAAACCCCACTTTTTGCAAATTTGGAAGAATATTTCTTGATTTAAACTCCATTCTCTTGGGTGTAAATCCCTGCGACTTAAAAAGTCTGCTTTGAGATTTGAATGGCCTGAGATGTGACGAGCAACGAGGCTGTTTAGATTTTGTTCTGCCCACCTGAATATTCTTTTGGTTCTTTGGATAAGGTCTTGACTTTTTAGACCTCCCTGATGATTTATGTAATAAGCGGTTGTCACATTGTCCGTGTGGATCAGAACATTCTCGTTTCTTATATATGGACCGAATGCCTTTAAGGCTCTCCACACTGCCTCCAGCTCTAAAGAATTTGCTGAAAGATCTGCCATACCATCTTCCCATCTTCCTTGTTTTGACAATACTTGAAGATGAGCACCCCAGCCTCTTTTGCTTGCATCTGTTGTAATTAATTTTGCGGGTGTAGAAAACAATTGGGTCCCTTGCTCCAGATTCTCCATCTGTAGCCACCAAGTGAGTGATCTCTTTAGTTCTTCTGGTAGTTGGATTTTCTTGTTTAGGGAATTCTTCTGGTGGTCCCATCTTGAATTTAGGAATCTTTGTAAATCTTTCATATGAGCCTGGGCCCAGGGAATAGCCACTATGGCTGCTGAAAAGAGTCCTAGGACTTCTGCAACTTGCTTTATAGAGGACAGTCTTCTTTCTTGTAATAATCTCACCTTGTTTCTGATTTTGATAGCCTTTTCTGATGGTAACAACACCTTCCCCATTCCGGTATCCAAAATCATGCCCAGAAACTTTATATTTGTTGTGGGTTGAAGATTGGATTTTCCCCAATTTATAATCCATCCTAGAGTTTGCAGAGTTTGAACAGTTAATTTTAAGTGTTCCTGCAGAATGGCTCGAGATTTTGCTTTTATGAGGCAGTCGTCTCTATTGGATCGCCCTCTAAACTGATTAAAGGATTTATCTTTTGATGTCTTTTGATTTTTCCAGTCTTGCCGATATCTATATGAGGTACGAAACCGACGAAAAGGCCGTTTGGAAGTTCTTCTGTCCTGAGGCAGGCACCTCACTTTATCATCTGATTTCTTCTCCACTAGTAATTCCAGTTCTGAACCAAACAATTTTCCTCCTTCAAATGGAAGGTTAAAGGGATACTGTCATGGGAAAAAAAAATTTTTTCAAAATGAATCAGTTAATAGTGCTGCTCCAGCAGAGTTCTGCACTGAAATCCATTTCTCAAAAGAGCAAACAGATTTTTTTATATTCAATTTTGAAATCTGACACGGGGCTAGACATTTTGTCAATTTCCCAGCTGCCCCATGTCATGTGACTTGTGCCTGCACTTCAGGAGAGTAATGCTTTTTGGCAGGCTGCTGTTTCTCCTTCTCAATGTAACTGAAGGAGTCTCAGTGGGACATGGGTTTTTATGATTGAGTGTTGTTCTTAGATCTACCAGGCAGCTGTTATCTTGTGTTAGGGAGCTGTTATCTGGTTACCTTCCCATTGTTCTTTTGTTTGGCTGCTGGGGGGAAAAGAGAGGGGGTGATAATCACTCCAACTTGCAGTACAGCAGTAAAGAGTGATTGAAGTTTATCAGAGCACAAGTCACATGACATGGGGCAGCTGGGAAATTGACAAAATGTCTAGCCCCATGTCAGATTTCAAAATTGAATATAAAAAAATCTGTTTGCTCTTTTGAGAAATGGATTTCAGTGCAGAATTCTGCTGGAGCAGCACTATTAACTGATTCATTTTGAAAAAAAAATTTTTTCCCATGACAGTATCCCTTTAAGTAAGCGATTCTTCGATGCTATATCTGCTATCCATGGTTTTAACCATATAGCCCTTCTGGCTGATGTTGCGAATGCTGTGGATTTTGATAAAATATCTATTGAAGCTAAAGCAGCTTCAGTAAGAAAATCGGCTGCCGAAGATAACATGGGAAGATCGGACAAAAGCTTGTCTCTTGACACTCCTTTCTTCAAAGCCTTTTCCAATTGCGTGATCCATACTTTTAGTGATCTAGCTACTGAAGCTGCAGCAATTGCCGGTCTGAACCCTGCTGCTGCTGCTAGAAAAGCCTTCCTTAATGCACCATCAGCTTTTCTGTCCATAGGGTCTCTGAGACCTGCACTGTCCTCCAGGGGAAGCGTTGTTCTCTTAATTGTCTGTGCCACTGGAGGATCTAATTTTGGAGCGTTATCCCAATCTTTAGAGTCAGCCGCATCAAAAGGAAATAACATATTAAATTTTTTCTGCAATACAAATTTTCTATCTAAGTTAGACCATTAATTTTTAATTTTCCCTTTAATCGCTTCATCCAGTGGAAAACAGGCTTTCCGTTTATTAATATTTGCAAAAAGTTTGCTTGTTTTTTTCGGTGGTTCCGAAATATCTTCTAACCCCATTGTATCTCTGACAGCTAAAATCAGAGATTCTATATCCTCCATGGGAAAAAAATCTTCCAAGTCAGAACATTCTGATTCTGAATCCAATTTATGTTTTGATGAACATGGCCCATTTGAATCATCTGAAGAAATATTCTCATAAAGGGGGCTGTCTTCAATAGATACATCTCTATCCTGTTTAGCTTGATTAAATGATTCAAACGCTTGGAGCATAGCACCCTTCATCAATGATACTAATTCATCTGAACTAGTAGCTGGAGTTGCTGGACTATTTATCTTTCCCTTACAGGTTAGACATAGTTTACTCCCCTCAGTGGATACAAATTTATTATCACAGCCCAAGCAATTAATCGAAGACATTTTCTTAGTGATATCTTTCTTATCCTTAGGTGATTCAATTTGGGGATCTTTGTTTTTGGTTTTATCCTTTGATTTGATTTTAGCCTCCCCTCTTTCAGGTGCAGTGTCAGCCATACTGAAAGACACAAGCAACAAGCGGAATGGTAATGGTTACTATTTCCCTAAGGCCATATCTATTTCCCGCAGATAAAAAGAAGGAAAAGGCTTACTTGTGTGGCGAGTGCGCAGCGTTTGGGGACCTGGACAGCAAGTGTACACCCAGGAGCGGCAATCCGCCATTACACGGCGTGTTGTTTATAGACGCTGCCGAAAACCCGGAAGTGACGTGTGCGTCAACGTCACTTCCGCCGCTACGTCCCCCAAGCTCACGGCTATTGCGCGCACAGTAGGAGGCCGGTCATCTGAGCGGCGCCCTTACTTTTATTCCGTTATTCCTTTCTCATCGGAGGCATATTCATTTGAAAAGCGCCCGATATTCCTGCTATTTTCTTCGGGGGCATAGTCATCTGACAGGCGCCCGAATCATAATCTGACATCCAAACGGAGGCACAGTCATCTGACAGACGCCCGTAGTTTTCCTTGCCAGATTTATTTATTTTCTTCTTCTGCTGAACGATGTTCCTCATCCGGTAGGAAAAAAACACTGAAGGGGTATGGGCGTGGGGGCCTTTTGTAGGGAACAGGGGAGGAGTTTTTTATTATGCTGG
Source organism: Xenopus laevis (assembly GCF_017654675.1). NCBI lineage: Eukaryota > Metazoa > Chordata > Amphibia > Anura > Pipidae > Xenopus > Xenopus laevis. Next base: position 43,500,294 of record NC_054375.1, read on the forward strand.
GCGGTGTTTTCCTACCCAAAGGAGGAGCTCTCTCTCTAAGTAAGTGCTGCCAAGGGACGTGAGGGAAAGGTAAATACTTATGTAAGGCAGTGAATGAAGAGGTTTTAACAAGCTGGCGTACAGGCAAATGCTTCTGATATACAAAGCATTTTACTTATTTCAGTGTTCCTTCAAATGACAAATACAATCAAACTCCTATCAGCTGAATGAGAAACACTAGTATATACTCGAGTATAAGCCGAGGTACCTAATTTTACCTACGAAAACTGGGAAACCTTATTGCCTCGAGTATAAGCCTAGGGTGAGAAATACAGCAGTTACTGGTAAGTTTCAATAATCAAAAATTGAGGCATGAGCGGGTTAAATGTTTTTGAATACCGTATTTATTTCAAATACCGTAAAAACAGTAAACTACTGTAACTTTGTAAGTGGAGAAAGGGTCAATATGATATCAGCAATGATACCTTAGCTCAATCAGCAACTAAGCTAAACCACAAAAAGTTAGAATCCTTCAAAATTGGATTCCTCCTCATCATATGTGTGTCCAAACAGGGCTTCAACTTCAGCTGGTGTGAGGATGTCAGCATAGACATTGTCGTCATCACTGAGTTCGCAGTTATCACCATCAGTGCTGTCATTCTCATACAAAAGCGCTGTCTTCACTGCCACCCATAGCATTACTAATGCCACATTTCTTGAAGGCGCGTTGCACCATCCCACCGATTTAAAATTTAAAAACACCTAGATAAATCGTACTCTCCTTTGGTGAGATATAATTCATTGGTTTAATAAATTGATTACCGTATTAATAATTCGATTATGGTATGACTCTGAGGACAATTTAAACAATCAATTAAAATTGAGTGATAATATACTGGTGATATAAAGTGCAGTGCTAATAAATATAAGCTAATAATAGGCTAAAGTAGATTCTAAAAATATTTAATAGTGACCATCAATTGAAAACGGTAAACACACCCAACTGTTTGATTAATGAGAATAGGAGGAATAAGAAAATTGTAGATGGTGGAGTTGTCCCGCTGGTTGCTATCTATTGATTTCTGTCCCTGGGACACCACAAAGATAAAGAAGCAGAGTAACCGGGACTGTGATCTCAGATTTAACAATAAGCCCAAAGCTTGTAAGATCTACGGTTATCCAACAGCCTCTTGAGAAATTAGTATGGGAAGAAGTAAAAGGAAGGTACCGAGGTAAACCGAGCAGCAGGCTAAAGCATTTCACCACCCCCATAGTTTTCAAAGTATCGGATCATGATAAAGTTAATAAATTAACGTACCATCTAAAAGGATTTTAAAATACAGTACAGCAGAGTGACGCCGACACGCTTTTGTAATAGAGAACTATTCACAGTGAAGACTGTACTCATGGCACGTGACGCGCTGCGCTCTCGCATACCGTACTTTCTTAATGGCACGTCAGTCACCTTCAGCCCTTCAGACGCGAGAGCAGCGCATCACTTACTACTGGCACGTCAGTCACTTCAGACGCAAGAGTGGCGCATCACTTACTATTGGCACGTCAGTCAGCTTCAGCCCTTCAGACAGGAGAGCAGCGCATCCCTGTCAGCACCGCGGGGGAGTATCGTACTAGGCCTGCATTATTGCTATGGTATGGAAATTAGATACTGCGGCCCGCAACTGGCCCGCGGACCACACTTTGGGCCTGTTTTTTATACTGACTCGAGTATAAGCAGAGACTTTTTTAGCACATTTTGGGTGCTGAAAAACTCGGATTATGCTCGAGTATATATGATAATTAACATACATTTTAAGATAGATTGGGCATGTTCAATACTACACAATATTAATACTATGTTTACCTTTTTTTCAGGTCTTGTGTGACATTTGGGTTCTGAACCACCATCACTTTTTGGTGTTTTTTCTTTCTCTCTTGTAATTTTAAATACCTTTTTCCCTGAATTAAAAGAAAATGTTAAAGGAAAACTTTACCTCCAAAATGAATACTTAAGCAACAGATAATATGCAATTTATGTGATAAGTGGCCTATTAAAGAATCTTACCAAATGGAACATATATATTAAGTAAATATTGCCCTTTCACATCGCTTACCATATTGTGATTGTCTGTCTGCTGCTTTAGAGATTACCTGACCAGAAATAATGCAGCTCTAACTGTAAAACAGGAAGACGTGTGGGAGAAAAAGACAAAACTTAATCCAGTAATTGGCTCATGTGACGTAACATGTATGTGTGCCCTTGGTTTTTTTGTGTGTAGCAGGAATGGCACAATCCCAGGGGGCAGCCCTTAGTTCTTAAAATGGCTATTTGGAATTACCCAGTGGCACAAAGTAATAAAAAAAAATATATAAATATGAAAATGGTCTATTTACATGAAGCAGGGTTTTACATATGAGCTGTTTTATGCAATATATTTTTATAAAGACCTACATTGCTTGGGGGTATAGTTTTAATTTAATAAGTTATGACACATCTGAAAATAAATGCACATCTTGCACTGAAGGTACCAGGAAACCAAAGTGGTGCAGTCTAATGTACAGAATAATATGTATTATTATTATTATTATAATAATATATTATTTAAACCATTGCAGTTATGTATCCTTTGAGAAGAAACCCTATTTTTACCATAAGAATTTTCAAATGTATTCTTTATTCTGAACATTGATTATAGTTTGTCTAGTGTACAACCCTTAGCAATTTCAATCTGTGCCTCCACAGGTTCCCCCAGCAGCCCCCATCTTCTTCTGATGATACACACAATATGCTCTGTAGTTTATCTCCATATTTTATACAATTCATTATTTCTCTTCCGTTCTTATATTATTTTGCTGACTTGGCCTATATCCTTTGGTTATCATCTACCTTTTTATTTTAATATTGTTTATCTCACCTACTTTAGCCACAGAAACTGAAATAGTTAAAACAAATCAGCATCACCAGGATTTCGTTATGCGGAAACACTATATTAACTGTCTAGGCACCATGACATTTTAGCATCACATAATTTTCAAAAAGGCATACAGGTGTATAGTTTAAGTGTTTTTTTTTCTTTTTTGGCTGAGAGGGGGTGTTGAAAAACATATCTCCTGCTCCAAAAGTCTATCTTCTTTCAACTATTTGTTGTTTTTTACTTTATTGAATTGAAATAATAGGGAGAACATACGCTTAAGCTGGCTATACACACAGAGATCCAGTGGATCTCCCCCCAATATGCCCACCTTGAGGTGAGCGATATCGGGCTGATCTGATCGTGGGCCCTGGGGATCACAACAAGGAGAATATGGGTGGTAGGATCGAGGATGGCATGGACGAACCATTAAGGTCCTCGATACGATAGGATTTTTAAACCTGCCTGTTCAACATCTGCCTGACTTTCAATCATATCAATCATAAAAGCTTGTTGGAGGGCCTTGTACACTGCCCATTAAACTGCTGACATACACTGCCCAATAAACTGCTGAAATCTTTCAGCAGCTTATATCTGCCTGTGTATGGGGACCTTAATTCCTATCTACTGAGGTTTTGGAGTTTACAGCTGCTGCTGAAAAATGGTATAGCATCCTACCAGCCTCAATAACGGGCATGAAGAGAATGATTTATTTGCTTGCTTTTTACATACATCTATATCAGATGTGGGCACCTAAAGGCCCTCAATCATGCAGAAGCAGTTCAAAAGCAGCTGAAGGGCCTTAGGTTCCCCATTCCTGATCTAGATCACTTTATCGCGAAAATGCTTTTGCCAGCATATATATTGACATATACATATACATACATATTGTATGGTTTCTGTTAATTAGTATATTACCTGATACAACAGTTGATACATGTTGCTTTTCAAAAGTGCTGTAATTTTTTAATTTCTTGTCACTGAAAAAGAAGACATATTTGGCGATAATACAGGACTCGCCATACCATAATTGTTAAGGTTGAAATAACTCTAATTTCTCAGAATACTCTTATCTCTCTCACTAGAGACCTGATTCGGCTCCAAACTCCTAGGAGCAAGACACTTAAAAAACTGATGGTAGGAGGAGCTAGGTGTAGGGGTAAGCCGGTGTGGGCTGGCAAATACCCTTTCAAATTAGCATCAAGTGTCCTGCCTCCTGGAGGACGGAGCTTAACCCCATACATTCCCTGTGTCCCCCTTTAGACAACAGAGAAATATGCATTAACAGATGTATAAATAAAAAGATTTAATAACATATAAGATGTGTTATATACATAAAATATCGAGTTGTTGATATCAGCTATCTTTGTAGATTATAAAATGTAAGCTTTCAGGACTACTGGTCCCTGCTTCAGAAACAGAAAATGCATTAAACCCCTATAAATATACTTTGCAATGCACCTTTTTTTTTTTAATGCATTTAAGAAGGCAGGAAGACACACGGGGGGGGGGGGTGAGAGAGAGAAGGCAACCCACAGCACAATTAAAACAAAAATACATGAAAAATACCTTTTAATCCCGTGCAGATGTACTTTGTCAAAAGGCTCTGTGATACAAACAGAAACAGTTAAAAAAAAAAAGGAGCTATAAAGGAGCTATAGGCAGGATTAAATATAGTAGAAAATCAGATGGCACACACTCTAGCAAATGTGCAAAAAACTTGTAGTTTATTGAGATCCACACACGATGTTTCGGAGGTACAACCTCCTTTCTCAAGTGCTCTCTTAGGTGTAACCCAGTTCCCAGGTATATAAAGGTGCTCTGGAGGAATGCTCCTCCTTTCCAATTAAGTGACATCACAAAGTGTGTATACAAGCAAAAATATATCAGTAAGTGATACTATGGACAATTCACTTTTATTACTACTATTTTGTCACTAATGATAAACACTACTTGTCACTACACAGGTATTATAATTAAGCAATATTGTACACAGTATCACTTACTGATATATTTTTGCTTGTATACACACTTTGTGATGTCACTTAATTGGAAAGGAGGAGCATTCCTCCAGAGCACCTTTATATACCTGTGAACTGGGTTACACCTAAGAGAGCACTTGAGAAAGGAGGTTGTACCTCCGAAATGTTGTGTGTGTGTGTGTGTGTGTGTATCTCAATAAACTACAAGTTTTTTGCACATTTGCCAGAGTGTGTGCCATCTGATTTTCTACTATATATGGATTACTGAAACCAAGGTTTGCAGCAAGGTTTCCAGATTGAGCACCACCCGAATACATGCACAGGTGTTGCATTACCACTGATTAGGATTAAATATAGTTACTTACCGAAAATATTAGAAACATCGGCTGGTTCTGCAAGCAAATCTATATTCACAGCTTGGCTGGTCTCCAAGAGAGTAGAATTTTTATGGAATAAGTTCTCCTGATGAAAAATGCTTTTCCAGTCTGACTCATCTTTAAAATAACCAAATGAAAACACAACTATATATATGTAAAAGTGTAAATATATCAAATATCATCTATAATAAAAGAAATCTGAGTAGTGGTTGCTAGGGTCACTGATATTAGCATTCAGGTAAAAACGACAAGATGAACAAGAGAGGGTGTTACTGTAAACATACTAATAAAGGAAATGTAGATTCATAATCAGTCTGCTTTTTGGTTGCTATGGTCACTAAATACTTCAATAAAATACTTCAAAAAACATTCACAGACATAAACCAGCTATATGTTTTACCCAAGAAATCATTCCACTGATGTAAAATCACAAAGTCTCAATTTAACATGTTTCAAGGGACTCAAGAACTCCTGAGTAGCAGGTTAACCCAAAACCTACCAGACATGCAGTTTTACTCAATAGGTCCACAGTTTCAGGCTTGCAAATAAATCTTAAAGTGGGTGACTATCAAAGCTGATCATGGAACAGACCAATCTAAAATAGACTTTGCAAGTAACCCAACTACTTTAGTCAGTCAATATTTCCCTTTTTTGCACCTCCCTGGCCCCACATTCTGTGATGCCACTGGTGGTTTTGGTTTGCACTTGGGTCAGAAAATATGGTTGTGCACTGCAGGTCAAAAAGGATTTGGATAACTGCTTTCTGGTCTTTTCCTTTAATGAAAATAATTACCAAAACTATCAGCACCACGTGGTATTTCAGGAGACAGGCAGCTGCTCACAGAGGTTGATAAAATCGAGGTTTCAGACTCTACTGAAGTCAGTTGGTAGTCTTGTAGCAAGTGTGAAATACCAGTTGGCAAACTGATTCCTGCAAAATAATAATAATAAAAAAAACCAAATCTGAGCAATATTTTTAACTTTGTCTACAAGTTATTTGTCTGACATTAGTCTGTCGGCAACGACATGAGTTAATAGTGAAATCCTGTTATCATAATCTGTTGTGTAGCTGGAAAATCATGCATAAAACACATACATGCACACGGGCACACGCCATCTTTCCTTACATACCTGAAACGGTCTCACTGTTTTTCATACTAGCAGTGGTATCATAAGTCTCTTGCTGGATTTCCTGCAACACAAATTATGCTTCTAAATTTCAGTTTAAAAAAAAAAAGAAAAAATGTTCTGTAAAAATACTCAGTATTATGGTTATATACCTGTGACATATGCTGAATTTGCCTGTGAAGATTTATGGACTGAATCTCTTGCTAAGCACTGATAACGTTATGGAATCTCATATCTGGAATTCTTGGAACCTGATGCCTTAAGGCTACTTATGGACATTTAAACATTAGAAAAACCCAATAGTAGTGTTGGCATTTAAAAAAGACTTGTGCTCGCCTAATATCATATGAGGTAGGGTCTATTTACACAGAAAAATCAAACAGTCGAACATTTAAAATAGTTTTTGTTAAATAGGACTCTATGGTTAATGCCATTTGTCCTTTTCTGGATCACAGATAAAAGATCACATACACAAGTTTATGATAATATAATTAGCACTTTTGAGAGTGCCCCTTGTACTTTATATAACTGATTTTATGGTTAGCCACTTGCTAAAAAGTTATACTTCTTTCTATATGCACTGGGTGGTTTTACTGTTTTTTTGTGTAATCTGAAGGGCAGCCATATGGGGTCGGTCTCTCTCTCTCTCTCTCATATTTGCCATGATATAAATGAACACTATATGTTTATAGATCTTTTATATTGTTTTTAAAAAGTTTATGTTGAAAGTTCATGTTGTCTTGAAAAGACCTCTAGTTTTCATCGGTTTCGTAAAAGTTGTCTCCTAGGGCGATGTCACTAAAGTGTAAAAAGAACTGGGCGACCGGGTTGCACAAATGAGCTAAATTGACTGGAACTAAAAGTAAATATCTACTTTCATATTTGCTATGGAAGGAATTCATATACCTGGGGAAAAAACATGATTTTTGTACATATAAAACACATCATAAAATGCATGATGCTCACTCATTCACTCACTCGCAGAATAATTTATATGCAATAATATAATACCAACAAATACTCACTTGACTAAAAGGAGAGCTTTCACTGTGTATTTTCTCTCTGCCCTTTTCATGTTTCATATGCACATTCTCCACAATTTCACTACAAACAAAACAGATTTTAGAATCATTTACAGATGCCACTTAAAAGCTGTGCTATATCAGGTGCTACTTCATTCCATTTGTACTAATTTGCACCAGTTAAACAGGTCTGTTACATGATATTAAGGAAACAAATGTCTTGCAAATAAAAAGGAATCAAAGCAATGAAATAAAAGAAACAATGCCTTGTACTAACCTTGTACTTCCACTCAGAGCATGTGCGTGTTTACTCGCCTCTATGTTCTCTTTAATCTTTCCCAAGGTTTTAAATTTTGAAAATTGTTTTCTTTCTAGAAAACAGAAAGTTAAAAAATGGTGTCTGTGTGAAGATGGTCTAAAAATAAATTTAAAGCACACAATTCAAACTTTTGTTTTGATAAACTACATATAAATCTCTATCCTTATACAGGTATGGGACCTGTTATACAGAATGCTCGGGACCTGGGGTTTTCCCCAGATCATTCTGTACTTTGGATCTTCATACCTTAAGTCTACTAGAAAATAATGTAAACATTAAGTAAACCGAATAGGTTGGTTTTGTTTCCAATAAGGATTAATTATATCTTAGTTGGGATCAAGTACAAGATACTGTTTTATTATAACAGTGAAAAAGGAAACCATTTTTAAAAACTTGGATTATTTGGATGAAATTGAGTCTATGGGAGATGGCCTTCGCCCTAAATCGGTGCTTTCTGGTTAATAGGTTTCTGTATAAGGTATCCCATACCTGTACCACCAGGGAGTAGGTTATTGAACTATTGACATTTTCTTAGTACTTTAATTTTACCTTTTTTTAAAAAACAATATTTAATGTTCTCACATTACACAAGGGTTACAATAGCTTTGAAAACAATTAGCAAAGTGTTTATTTACAGAGCATTACTACCATGCAGGCTCCACCTGTATGTAAATTAGGGATGCACCGAATCCACTATTTTGGATTTGGCCGAACCCCCTGAATCCTTTGCAAAAGGCCGAATACCGAACCGAATCCGCATATCCAAATTAGGGGTGGGAAGGGGAAAACATTATTTTACTTCCTTGTTTTGTGATTCGGTTCAGCCGGGCAGAAGGATTCACCTGAATCCGAATCGTGCTGAAAATGGCAGAATTCTGGCTGAATCCCGGATTCGGTGCATCCCTAATGTAAATGGCATTGGTTTCACCCCATAGTCCAAAAAGATACTGACAGTATAGGCATAAAAAGAGACAGGCAGGACCAGGTGTAGGATTTGCACCAAGGCCCCACCCCAGACACATGCATGCGTAAATACCTTTAAAGTTCTGCCCGCAATTGTGTGCTGTTGCATCTCTGGCAGGTCCCAAGAGGGTGCGGGGCTGAGTGCAATTGCACACCCAGTTGATGCTCCACTGGTTACTCTACTGCAACTGCCCTTAGTGTTTTATGTGCATGTTTGCATTTGACAGGGAAATGGTATGGTAAGCTCCACTAGAGGAGGTATTAAACAGTCTCTGTAAAGCAGCAATGAATATATTTGTGTTGTATTAAGCATTATAATTGTAAAAGTCAAAGTGGCTTCAAAGATTTTCTAGAATATCTACACTATATTGCCTGACGTATCCAGACATCTGCTGGTCCAAAATCTCATTCTGAAAGCAAGTCCTCCGTTTGCTGCCATTACAGCTTCTCAAAATGTTTTCTGCTAAGTGTTGGAAAACTGCTAGTGGGATTTGCTTCCCTTTAAACACACTAGTGAGGTGGGCATTGATTGCAGTTGGCATCCCAAATTCAGTGTTGAACTCACACCAATCAAGTTCTTCTACTCCCACACAGCAATGAGCATCTGTCCACAAGGGTACAGTTTTGCTAAACCGGAAAAGAGCCATAAACTTACATTTATCAACATTGAACCTCATTTTCCAGTTTGCTGCCCACCTTAGTGTCATGTTGAAAGTCAATGAGATTTTCAATATGACAGTTTATATTGTTGGTAGAGAATGTGTGGCTGTTCAATATAGTGTGTGAGGTGTACGGTAGTTGGATACTTCAAGCCGCGTAGAGTATGTAAAATGCAATGCAGAAATGCCAGTTAGTCCTAGTGAGATCACAAAACCACAATCACAAACTTTTTAAACAGGGTTCATCATAAGCCCATCAACTCTGTATAAATAAATAATAAGCATAGACAAGTTTAGTCTAATCCTAGCACGTTCTGCAGAAAGGCATGTGGCAGTATGTGCAACCAATCACATGCAATTTTCCTGTCTACTTCCATCCATCAAAGTGAATGCCATGAAGCACGTCTGCAAGAAATGCTCAGCGAAATATATGCAACGAGGGTCTGGATTTTACATCCTTATAGGTCTATACGTATGTATATTCTGTTCCCATAAGAAAATAAAGAGCACTGGTCCTGATTATCATGACTTTGCTATTTGCATATTAAATCTGAATATTAGTTTTAAATTTTGGCCAAAACACTTACAATCGCTATCCGAACATTGGTCGGACAAGGATTAAAATCTTACCATCTTTGGCCAGCTTTAGTCACAAGGACCACGTCTCACTGACTGTACCATTCTAAAGAGACTCACTCTAATATATACATATAATTCTTGGTCACTTGAATAGTAGGAATGTGCAGCAAGCAAGCAGGTCAGAAAGGCCTGGGTCTAGGGAGGAATTAGTCTGAGGTCGACATGCCGGTCATTTGCCGCAGCTGCATTGGGTGGAATATTTTGACCGACATTTAAAAAGCAAGCAGCCGAGGGTAATGTGGGTAGGGAGGTGGTGCAAGCGGCTATGCAGCCTAGGGGCACAAAATGTTTGGATGTGGCCCTGCAAGCAAGTATGGGGCAAATATGCCATATGCACCATAAACCCATTAGGAAAAACAAAGGAAAAACTGACATAAAACTAGTGATGGTATTTTTATTTGCCAGAGGCGATTATTGGATGCCTATTGACTTTAATTGTAGCAGCGGCAACTCTGATGCCGGCGAATTGACGCCAGCGTCAAAATAATTTTTTTGTAAATTTTTCGCACATTTCGCAGGAAATTCGAGGCCAATTGAAACAGACAAATTCGTCCATCGCTACATAAAACCCCTCCAACCAGTGGAATGGCCCACCTGGATACCAGGAAAACATTTGGTGCCCCCCCCAGTTTCAGGCCAATTGTTTAGAAGCGGAGGGACTATTTCAGTCATAATGTATGGGAACAAAGGGGAAAAATACATGGAAGGATAGCAGACTTGGACTGGCAATCTGTGGGTTCTGGTAAATTCCAGAGGGGCTGCTATAAGGTGCCATAGAAAGTCAGTATTAAGTGGGCTGGTGGAGGCTGTTTTGGGCCACCATATGGTGGGCTGTTTGGGCCTCTGTGTACCTGAAATGCCAGGGCCTATTTTCATTCTCAGTCCAGACCTGAAGGATAGATTATTGTTTCTAAAGAAGGGACTTAATAAGGAGGTTGACTGAGGAAAGACATAAAAATAGTTTGGAGAATTAGCCTAAGGATGTTTCTGGTGGGCCCCAGGCATTTATAAACAGGGCAAATATGCACCATGGCAGTCACCTATGACAATCTGTTTGCATTTATTATTCAACCTGAAGGTGGCTAAAAAAAAAAAAAAAAAAAAAGCCAATGACTGGTTGTTGTGGGTGCCATGTGCAAATGTTGCTTGTGTTTTCAAATGAGCCGCTTCAGGGTACGTGCAAGTGCAGAGATGACGCATTAGGGGCGGCTAAAATAAACAGAGCGTATGATCCAGACCAGACTAAGTGCATCAATGTGGGGGGGGAGTGCATTAACTCCGCATACTTTGTACCCGCCGCTGCTTCTGTGTCGCTTTCCAATGTCCATCTTTACACCCTTCACCAGAGGCAGTTTGTGTGCCAGCCCGGGGATCTGGAGAAGAACGTCCGATCCGCTTCCATCCCCTCAGCCGTACTCCGAACATGACTCCAAACAACCGCAGCAGCACTTCTGTGAATTTACCTCACACAAGCAAACTGTCCCAATGTAGTGGGCGGGGAGAAAGGCGGAGCCAGAGGGATACAGGTAAATCGTGGGCGGGGCAGGGAATTAGCGTGACGTTTCAGAGTGTGGTACCATCAGTGCGTGCTCCTTGCTGGGGTGCAGCGAGATATTTCACTGTACTCTCTGTAGGCAGAGAGGGCAGCTGCTCTGGTTAACAAATGCTGCCATTACTTCATGCACCTGAGGGCCTCACAGTTATGTTGTGCTAGAATTTCTCTCAAGTTGTGCTATCAACGGTTGTTGAGTGAAAAAAAAGAAATAAACTCATTGCTTGTGTCAGTATAAGAGAGTGTCAGCTTGTGCAAAAGTCGAAAACAAGTGCACAAAAAGGGGTATTTAGGGAACTATTTTAAACAAGTGCGTTTGAGTCCAAGGTGAACCTTTTTCAGGAGAGAGAGAGATTGCTTGGGGGCGACCGTCCTCTCACACAGCCAAAAATACCCACTTCTCCAGGCAAAACCAGCCTATTGGCTTTATTTAATGTTTGTGTGATTTTCTACTAGACTTAAAGAGATACTGACACCAGAAAGTGTTACCTTATTTACCTCTATCCTAAAGGAGAAGGAAAGGCTTCGTACACTTGGGGGCAGATTTAACGAAGGTCGAGGTGACGTTTCGAAGTGAAAAACTTCGAATTTCGAAGTCATTTTTGGGTACTTCAAATAGGGAATTGTCCAACTTCGATTCGAATTTGAAAAAACTTCGAAGGTCGAATTTTTTTGAAGTACTGTCTCTTTAAAACTTCGACCATTCGCCATCTAAAAGCTGCCGAAGTGCTGTTTTAGGCTGTGGGGGACCTCCTAGCAGGGCCGGAACTAGGGGCAGGCAGAGTAGGCACGTGCCTAGGGCGCAAAGCTGGGGGGGGGGCGCTAGACACGCACCTCCTCTGTCGCCTACCCCCAGTCCGGTGCCCGACTCTTTGTCGTTTTTACGTCTTCTTGCGCTCCTGCGCATGCGCGCGAATGTAATTCTCGGCAATTTGTGCATACGCACATTCGCGCCAATTTGCGCATGCGCAGAAGCGCAAAAGAAGTAAAAACTACCGCTTTTCTTGTGCATGCGCACGCAAGCGCCACCTTGCGCATGCGCACTTGGGCTAAGCTTGCCTTGGGTGCCGGCGCGGCCCGGCCCTGCCTCCTAGAACCTGTACGGAGGCAATTGAGGGAGTTTGGGAGATCGAACGTCGAAGTTAAAAAAAGTTTGAATCGAAGTACGATCGTACGATTCGAATTCGGCCCACTTCGACCCCAAAAAAACTTCGACCTCCATTCCATTTTCAATTCGAAGTTCGAAGTTTATTTTAACTTCGACCTTTGATAAATATGCCCCTTGGGGTTGCCAAATGTTAGGCACCCCCAAGTGATTGTATTGACTTACCTGAAACCCCGGGCCAGTGCTCCTATCAGCAGAAAACGGCACCGGCCCGGGGTTATACCAGCAAGCACCACGGAAAAATCCTCTTCAGGCTTCCTCTTTCCTTTGCGGGGTTGCGCAGTAGAACGAAAAGCAGAACTTTTAACTAAAAAGTTGGTTATTTCGTTCAACATCAGCAGTGAGAGCTGTGAAGATGTGGAATTCTCTCCCTGAATCAGTTGTACAGGCTGATACATTAGATAGCTTTAAGAAGGGGTTGGATAGCTTTTTAGCAAGTGAGGGAATATAGAGTTATGGGAGATAGCTCATAGTACAAGTTGATCCATGGACTGGTCCGATTGCCATCTTGGAGTCAGGAAAGAATATTTCCCCCCCCTCTGAGGCAAATTGGAGAGGCTTCAAATGGTTTTTTTTTGCCTTCCTCTGGATCAACTGGCAGTTAGGCAGGTTAAAAGGTTGAACTTGATGGACGTGTGTCTTTTTTCAACCTAACTTACTATGTAACTGTGCATGCGTTTGCCCCGGAAAATTTGAAGAAAGAAGACCCCGGAAGATGATCGATCTATAGTGCTCACTGGTATAACGCCGGGCCGGTGCAGTTTTCTGCTGATAGGAGCACTGGGGTTTCAGGTAAGTAAATACAATCACTTGGGGGGCCTAACATTTGGCACCATCAGGCAGGGCAGCCATTAGGGGGGAGAGTTGTAGGGGGCCCGATGGTAAGGAGCACAAGGGGAGGAATCTTCTGTCCATTACTTCCCCTTATTGGTCACTGAGGTTTGAACTTCTCCTCCAGCTCATCCAATCACCATGCAGCTTTACCAGGACTTGAAATTCTGTGACCAATAAGGGAAGAAAATGCTGTCACTGGAAGAAGATCCAGCCACCTGTGCTCCCCTCCTCCCTTCTGTAGTTGGCAGCTCACTGACAGCAGGTGGGCCACAATAATGAAGTAAGTGCAACATGGCAGGGCCCCCCTAAAGGTAACCCTTTGTGGTCCCTGTTGTGTAGTGGGGCCCTGGGCACTACATTTTTTTACATGGACGTTTAAGGGGGGCCCTGGCCACCAATTCTCTTATAACGTGTGGGGGGGCCTGGCCACCAATTTTTTTCCCCCATGTGGGGTCCTAGCCACCAATATTTTTTAATGGGGGGCCCTGACCACAAATGTTTTTTTTCAATGGGGAGGGGCCCTGACCACCAACATTTTTTTATTAACATGTGGGAACTATAGCCACCAATGTTTTTTTTTTTTTAGTGTGTGGTGGACCTGTGGGGTGGGGAGGGTGGGGCTTGTGGTGGGCGCAGCCCAGGGGGCCCAGGAAATGGTTGCCGTGAACTCTGATCCCTGAATCTGCATTGAGGGGTAAGTAAAAATGTAGGGGCATGTGCCCGGAGTAGCAGCTAGGCTGGGGGGAGGGAGGGGTCTATGTGGAGTGGGGGTAAGTAGTTTTTTTAGTGTCAGTATCACTTTAAGGAATAAAGCTCCAAATTGCAGAAAGATCCATTATTCAGAAGACCCCAAGACCCAAGCTTTCTGAATAACAGGTCCCATACCTGTATTTACTTGAACAGAGATGTGTGTAAAAAGGAAGAGAGGTGTTTATAAACGGTACAGAGTGTAAACATTAATGTTTTGTATCCACAGAGATGATGCAAATTATTTTTATAACAGACAGGGGCGTAGCTACAGAGGAAGCAGACTCTGTGGCTGCAGGGGGGCCCAGGAGGTATAGGGGGCCCCAAGAGGCCCTAATTATTGAACACTTTCAACATATATTGGTAAAACAGGATAACCTCTGTATACTGTATGTTGGGGGCCCTAAAATTAATTTGCTGTGGGACCCAGGAGCATCTAGTTACGCCACTCCCCACATATTCTCCCAAAAAATGTCATGTGAGTGGGTCATTTTAAAATCATTTCTGGGAGCTATAGAGACTTTTTTCACTAAAATGACAAAGTAGCAAATACAGGTATGGCACTTGTGATCCAGAATGCTCAGGACCTGGGGTTTTCCAGATAACTGACCTTTCTGTAATTTTGGTCTCCATACTTTCTCTACTTAAAAAAAATATGTAAACATTAATTAAACAATAGCATTGTTTTGCCTGCAATAAGGATTAATTATATTTTAGTTAGGATCAATTACAGGTATGGGACCTGCTATCCAGAATGCTCTGGACCTGGGCTTTTCCAGATAACAGATCTTTCCATAATTTGGATCTTCAAACCTTAAGTCTACCAGAATATCATGTAAATATTAAACAAACCCAGTAGGGTTTTTTTTAAAACAATAAGGATAAATATCTTATTTTGGATCAAGTACAAGGTACAATTTTATTATTACAGAGAAAAAGGAAATCATTTTTCAAAATTTGGATAATTTGATAAAGTGGAGACTATGGGAGATGTCATTTTCGTAATTCTGAGCTTTCTGGATAACGGGTTTCTGGATAACAGACCCCATATCTGCACCTAGTTATATCTGTGGGGGGAACATGTGTGTTATGCAGTACGTCATTATGGCATAATATGACATATGTGACATCACGTATAGAAGAATCATGTTGTATTAATAGTTGTTTTATTGGAAATAATAATTCCGGATTTTTTTTATTATGTTTTTCTTACATTCTACACAGCGTATGCAATATTAAATGCAATATAAAAAGAACACCAATGCCCTAGCAATGCAGAAGAAAGATTGATCAGATTGTTTTTATTCAGAGTTCCGTGCAATAACAACTAAATCACTCAATCTATAATTCTGCTTAGTTGTGTTTTTTTTTTTCTAAAAGTGCATTTTTTTTTTTTTTACAGAAAAACTGTCCTCCTTTTTGCAGTTGTGCTGGTCCTTATTACTCTTTAGTCTTTCATGTAATTAATGCCATGCTTGCTAATACTGTGGAAAATGTCCATGGTTAATGTAACCATGCCATTTTATTTCCTTTTTAATTCATACATTTCAAGAACTGTGACAGGAAATTAGTTATAATGGTTAAAATCCGAGAAGACAATAAAAATATATCTTTAACTTTTACTGTGCAAGTCAAGTGTCTATCAAGGACATGTCTTCAGCATTTTAATGATTGCTTATACTGAAACAATTGTATAAAGCTCTTCTATCTGCTCTTTGAAGAAGTCTCGTAGCTCCGGCCTTTTTGCTTTCAGAGTTGGAGTCAACAAGCCGTTTTGTATGGAGAACATTTCTGTGTGAATATGAATCGCTTTGACCTGTGAAAGGACATAAATAAAAGCATAAATATTTCAATGTTCTTACTTGCTCCAACACACAGTTGTTAAAGCCTGTGTCAAACCCCTTCATCTATCCGGGAAATTTGTAATGCATATAAGCATGCACTGTGCAAGCCATTTTTTACAAGGTTACAAGCAAAACAAGTGCATTAAAAGGTGGTATATAATTCATTTATTTAAATGTAAAAATGTAATTTAAAGGAAAACTATACCCCACAAAATGAATACTTAAGCAACAGTTCATATCATATTAAGTGGCATATTAAAGAATCTTACCAAACTGGTATATATATTTAAGTAAATATTGTTCTTTTACATCTCTTGCCTTGAACCACCATTTTGTGATGGTCTGTGTGCTGCCTCAGAGATCACCTGACCAGAAATACTACAACCCTAAGGGCAAGGCCAGACGTGGCGTTTTTACGTTACGTTTTTAAAAAAGAACAATCAGGGGTAAATACGCATTAACTGCACTACCACTGAAACTAATGGAAAACGCACTATGGCAATTTACAAATCCGCCACAGGATGCCAGTATTGGCGTTTTTAGCAGAAACGCCAATACGTCAAGAAACTACCAAATCAATAGACTCTATGGGATCTGCACGTTTGAAACCACACTTTGCGTAAATACGCAGCGAATTTTAAATATGGCGTCCAAATTTTCAATGAGAACAATGAGAAGTGCATGTTGGGAAAATAAACCTACGTGATGAAAACGCATGTTGACGGTCGCATGCGGTTTCAGTGGTGTATTTACGATTGGCTGTTCTTTTTTAAAAACGCAACATAAAAACGCCGCAAAAACACCATGGGGAAAATTCACTAAGATGCGAAGTTGCGCCAGGCGCAACTTTGCCGCACTTCGCCAGGCGTAGTTTCGCCAGCGCTTCGCAAATTCACTAAAATCCGAAGTTGCGCACAGGGGTAGCGTAAGGTTGCGGAGTTGCGCTAGCGTTGTTTCGCTATATAAAGCGAAGTTGCGCTAGCGAAGGCTAATTTGCATACGGCGCAAAATTCAAATTTCAATGGAGGAACACGTATCTGCACTACAAATGCCTAGAAAACCTTCAAATCTGCAAATAAAAATTTTATTTTGCCCTACACATGTGCCCACTGTCTAGGTAAGTTGCCATGAGTCAGGAAAAGTAGGGGGGAGGAAGGGGAGCCCCAAAAAAATTTCGATCTTTTTCAGCCTATCAGCCATCATGTAGAAAACACGCCAGCGTTTTTTGGGACTTAGAAAAAATTTAGACTTTTTTTGAAACAATCCCTATCTACTCTATTGCGCTTCGCCAGGTCTGAGGTGGCGAAGGAAGTCTAGCGTAAAAGGTAGCGTTCGATACACTGCGCAAGTTAGAGAATTTGCGTACTTTCGGCGCTAGCGAAGATTCGCCTGGCGTAAGGTTGCGAAGTAACACTAGCGAAACTACGCCAGCGTTCGTTAGTGAATTTGCGCAGTACCGAAAATGCCAAACGCTAGCGAATTAACGCTAGCGTTCGGTGCTTCGCGCCTTAGTGAATTTGCCCCCATGTCTGGCCTTGCCCTAACTGTAACAGGAAGAAGTGTGGAAGCAAAAGACACAACTCTGTCAAGTTTCACATGACTCACTGAAACTTGTGTATTATAATAAATAAAGTACCCCCTCTTGTAAATTATAAGGATATTATGTTACCGAGGAGTTTCATGACCATATAAAAACACAAGGCCGAGTGTTTTTATACAGGTCATGAAACTCAGAGGTAACTTCTAATATCCTCATATTTTGCAACTGCGGGTACTTTATTTATTATAATACACAAGTTTCAGGGAGTCATGTGACAGAAATGACATCAGAACTCACCGTTTATAACTGATGACATCAGAACTCACCTTTTATAAGGATATAATTTACAAGATATTCATAGCTTTTGTGTATTATATATAGTTTTTATTGGATAAATTTGGACTTAATAACTTTTCTCTTTAATTGTATTGTGAGTTGGCAACCACTGTACACGTATGTAGTCTATTACCTAGGAACCCATTATCTAGACATCTTCCAAACACTGCATTACTATTTTCCCATTTAATTCTGTATATTTCATAGGTTTAAATTTTCTCTGTTTTACATCAACAATAATTTGTATTATGATAACTAAGCTAGTACAGTATATAATGCTGTTTTTATGCTTCTATTAGCTTTAAAGGGTCCTCCAGCCAAAAAAAATAAATCCTTGGCATAGTGTAAGAAAATGTAATTCTAATCAAGCAGTTGGGAATACTTGTTTACAATTACATTTCTTTCTTTCTTTTAGGCAGAGGACCACTATAAGGCAAAATGCTCCAAATTATAAAAAAAAAAAACATACCCAGAAAATCCTACTTCCCATGCATTGTGGATAATAAATCACATAACTTTGTACATGGTGTACAGTATCAGAGGAAATGCATATTTATAAATAATTGTTTAACATAGGAGAGGAAATCCTAAACGTTTACTGTACAGTATTTCAAATTGCCATACATCCATATTACTGTACCTGCTCAAAGGAATGCAGCCCACTCACTTTTCCTAATCTCACCAGATCATCCATTATTGCTTTTTTGAGGTCCTGTGTATGATAAAAACTGACTGAGTTTGAAGGTTGCAAGCTTGACATTTTGTATGCATATTCCATGCACCGATCATTTACATACCAGATTGTTACAAAGCTCCAAAAAAGATCCCTCAAATCCTCTCTTCTTTGCCCACGCTGGCATCACTTCTGCATCAGGGACCACTATGCCCACTAAGAACGCCTAAATGAAGCATTGACATAAGTTAATTCATTTTTTAGGATTCAGTTCAGCTTGGTAGAATTCCTGGAAACACTTATAGGTCTGGGAACTGAAAAAAGCAAAATGGGTCATATAAAATGGTTTTAGTTTATTAGTGGATCATTTTACTTGTGAAATATTTGAGAACCCTTTTTGTTCTCCCAGTGGCACTTGCACCCGCTGCAGGGAGTCTTTTCAAACTTTCAATATTTTTTTTTTGGTAAGGCTGCCTTTTCCTACAAGCTGCTACTATCCATTACAGCCAGAAACGTAGCTAGAGGGGGGCGGGCCCTGGCGCAGGACGCGCAGCCGGGCCCCCCGCCCCCCCTCTGTACACCCGGAACTGGCCAGGAATTAGCGGCGCGTGAACATGCCGGGGGGCCCTGAGGGGCTACGGGCCCTGGCCCGCTCGCACCCCCTGCTCCCCCGGGCCCTGGCCCGCTCGCACCCCCTGCTCCCCCGGTAGTTCCGCCACCGATTCCAGCCCAATAAATTCCATCCAGGATGTGGCATCCTTCCAAAAGGATCTTGACAAACAGGCAATCTGGGCAGCTAAGTGGCAAATGAGATTCAATGTTGATAAATGTAAAGTCATGCACCTGGAATGTAAAAATATCCAAGCCACATATACCCTTAATGGGACTGTACTAGGCAAATCCATTATGGAAAAGGAAATTGGAGTCCTTGTAGATGATAAACTTGGCTGTAGCAAGCAATGCCAGTCAGCAGCATCAAGGGCAAATACGGTATTGAGTTGTATTAAAAGGGGCATTGATTCACAGGGGGTCATTCTTCGACTTTATAGATCACTGGTAAGGCCCCATCTAGAAAATGCCGTATAGTTTTGGTCTCCATCACTTTTGAAGTGCCTGCTCCTACTCAGACATACAGCATACTTCCTATCTGGGCCACTGCTATAGTTGAATATTAAAACTGCATGTAGCACCTAGGTAATGAAATCCAACTTTCATGTTCAGATGCTCCAGTGCATGTGTTCTGGGCCCATGACCTGAGTCACATTTTTAGGTTCAGGACTAAGGAGCCAGGCTTATTCCTCCAGGGACCACCTCCAGCCAAGGCAAATAGTGTTCTGCCATCTACATACATAGTAGTAACATAGTAAGTTAGTTTGAAAAAAGACACACGTATATAAAGTTCAACCTTTTAACTTTTTTTTAACCTGCTTAATTTCCAGTTGAGGATGGCAAAAAAACCCATCGGAAGCCTCTCCAATTTTCCCCAGAAGGGGGAAAAAAATCCTTCCTGACTCCAAAATGGCAAAGGGACTTTTATGTTTGCAAAAAAATCCAATAAAAATGTAAGGACTGCTTTTCACACAATTAAATATAACTGTTTTTCAACTTCTTCCTTAACATTTTTGACTGTAGCATTGCAATCCATACCAGTGTTGTCAATTGATCATCAAAGGCATTGTTATGGTAGCCCAGACTTACCTGTAAGCTGTCTCCATGGACATAAATCTGTGATACAGGCTCACTCCGAATGTAAATGTTCTCAATTTTCTCTGGAGCAATGTACTCTCCTTGAGCTAGCTTGAATATATGTTTTTTCCGGTCAATAATTTTAAGGGTCCCGTTCTATATGAAACAAACAAACAGACAAAAATCTTTTGTAGCACACATTAATGTCTAGTGAATACTGCAGAGGTCTTTATCCATAGCTTTTAACTTCCAAGCAGAACATATTTTCATGATATCGTTTCAGCAGCATGTGCCTGTTTTTCTTAATTCACTTACAGATCTAGCTTTGTTCTTGAAGGATATCTTTGAAAGGGTTCTTTATATAAGGATCAGATGGTATTACTATTAGGATATTAGCTATTCATTAAATTCTTTCTTTTTGTCTTATTGACAAAGTAAAAATACTTCACCAAGATCAAGATACAAATGACTATATCTAGAAGCAAAAGGATGATGATAATGCAATTTAATACAAATTGATCCCTACTGGTAACCATTTTCCAACATCTCCAGTGTAAAGCCAGCCATCCTCATCCAATGCTTCAGCTGTTTTCACTTTGTCTTTAAGGTAGCCTTTGAAGACATTCGGTCCTTTAACACATATCTAAAACAAGCATAAGGGAAGAGTAATTAATTCAACTAAAAGAAAAGTTTTTCTTAATGTGAAATTAAAGTGAATTGGAGTGCAGTGGAATAAGTTTGGCCAAGAGGAGGCCTGTATTGAATGAGAGCAGTGCAATTAAAATCTGTCAATCATTGGAAGATTTATGAAGATTTATACTTCATAGTGGCAGCTAGATACATTTTTAATTCTTTACATTTTTAATAGATACCTATAAATGACAATATATATGTTGTATCATATAAACCCTCTACAGTATGTGCATATTCATTGTGCAAAAGTAGAACAGTTTCGAGTTTTCCTTTGCATCGCAATTGCTTGCCAATATTACATTAAAATTAGATATTCAAGGAAAATTATAGTGATGAGTAGGTATTCTAAGATAAAAATATATGCCTGATGGATCCAGTGATAGTCACAGAAATAAAGAATTGAGAGTACACAGTGCAGATAGTAGGGAAGAGCACTGGGGCCAGCAAAAAAAAATAAAAAATTCTGACTTTTAATCTCATAATTATGACTTTTAAACTCATAATTATGACTTTAAAAAGTCGAAATTATGACTTTTAAACTCATAAATATGATTTTTAATCTCATAATTATGACATAAAAGTCAAAATTATGACTTTTAATGTCATAATGATGACTTTTAAAGTCATAATTATAACTAAAAAGTCGAAATTATGACTTTTAATCTCATAATTATGACTTTTTAAAGTCCTAAATACAACTTTAAAAAGTCACAATTATGACTTTTAACATTATGAGTTTAAAAGTCATAATTATGAGATTAAAAATCATAATTTTGATTTTTTAAAGTCATAATTATGAGATTAAAAATCATATTTATGAGATTAAAAGTCATAATTATGAGTTTTAAAAGTCATAATTCATCAGTTTTTGTTTTTTTTGCTGGCCCCAGTGCTCTTCCGTAAAATAGAGTGAGTGTAGAGAGCAATATTCTGAGACAATTTGCAATTGGATTTCATTTTTTATTATTTGTGTTTTTTGAGTTATTTAGCTTTTATTCAGCAGCTCTCTAGTTTGCAGTTTCAGCAATCTGGTTGCTAGGGTCCAAATTTCCATAGCAACCATACATTGATTTGAATAAGAGACTGGAATATGAACAGGAGAGGCCTGAATAGAAATATGAGGGATATAAAGTAGCAATAATAATGCATTTGTAGTCTCACAGAGCATTTGTTTTTTAGATGTGGTCAGTGACACACATTTGAAAGATGGACTGTAGTTCAGTAGCATTTGGGTGAAATAACACTAGAAGGTTTATTTCCAATGTAATTACTTTCACAAAACTTTACCTCCAGAAACACAAACTGAGGATTTACTGGTTACCTGTTTAAAATCAACCATCTTATTGGTTGCTATGGATTACTGCTATTGGGCAAATTTAGTGACTTTTGTTACATATAGGGGGGTAAATGTGCAATATCCTGTTTGTATAATAAACCTGCAAAATAAACTGATCAAGTCTGCTGCACAACATTGTTGTTAGGACCAGACACCCACATACTGTCTGTATGAGCATTTTCCAGTATGTCAAATCTTTTCACGTACCTCTCCTTCTCCTTTTGATGCAAAGTAGCTCATTTCCACTACATCAACCAGTTTAATATAATTACAGGGTAATGGTGCTCCAACATGCCCTATGGAAAAATGTATATATTTATATGTTTAAAAAAATTATACATGCTAGTTTTCTTTACAGTAAATTGCTCCATGTGTGAGTATTTTAAATGATCATACAAGAGATGATAATCCCAAATTGCTAAAAGCTGAATGACCAATAAATTACTTTGGAATGAGTTAGGTGTTATTGACTAACCAGAAAAAAGAGAGAGCCACATTTTTACAGTTACACCATTAAGCGTCCTGCAGATATGACCAAACTAAACAATACTTATTGATGCCTACCAAGCAGATAATTTTGGTAGCCCTAAATGCATCTCACGACTTTTTCTAAAAGCTATATAACGCATTTGAACAAATAATTATTTTTTAAAGGAGATTTGTCACCCTAAGAAATAATTCCAAATTATTGTTAGTTAGTTAGTTAGTTGAGCAAAATAAAGTTTACTCACACTATATTTATTATTTCAATTTTGTTTCCTTTCAGTCTTGGAATTCACAATCATTATAAGCAGGAAGGTGCCATTTTGTGACAAGGCAAGTTGTGTATAACCCCAAAATCTTGTGTATGCGCCAGAATGGGGGACCTATTGCCCATTCATATTATAGAATGTGAGGAGGGAGGGAGAATGTAAGGAGTGCAGTGACATCTAGAAAGTACTGAATGTAAATTGAAAGTAATTGACTGCTCGGCCCAATGGGGTAGGCAATGTATGATTGACATCTGAGACTTTTAAATGAGTTTATAAAAGGAATGGATGTTTTAAAGAAAAAAAGAATTTGGGTGTCATTTTTACTTTGCAAAGGTCTTTCACTATACAGCTTTTTATGTGTGTGTGACATGTCCACTTTAAGTAGAAGAAGAATTTTACCAGCAGCTAACTGGAACAGAAACAGGATGCACCTTAGCTCCACTTTAATTAACTTATAGGATGCAGGAAATCAAGGGTAATGTGCCAGTAATGTCAAAACAAGGAACAAATTTATAGCTTGGAACAGCTATAATAGAGTAATGAAAGAATGTGGTTTAAACAACAACTGAAACCTTTGAAAAAGCGCATGATAATTTCACTAAAGTGTACGGAGGAAAGAGGTAACACTAGTACTAGTGTAAAATAAGATAGAGTATCAGCCTCACTGTGTGTGGTGTGCAAATAATGCCTCTATATCATTTTAACCAGCTGGGTAACTAAAGGGTATGGGCACACAGATCTGTAGGCTGCACTGCTCTCTGCTTGCGTATTTTTGCAGTCTGATAAAAATGGAGCAGAAGCTCAGAGTGGATCCACTTCTCTCATCCTACAAAAATACGCAGGCTGAGAGCAGCGGAGCCTACAGCTCCATGTGCCCATAGCCTAAAAGAGTAGGTTAGACAGAGTGTTAGCATATTGTTGCCTATAGTAGCTGGTCAACATAATAGTGTGGGTTACACCAATAGCTGGTAATTTGTTTGTTTTGTGTACAAATTGCAACCTAATGTTGATTCTAGCAGCCATCTTTAGCTCTTCTCAAGAAAAAATGAGGGACTTTGATAATGCAAGTGTACATATTTCAGCCAAAGCAGGTTGATGTACAAACAGTATTTACAACTGGAGTGCTGACAATACATTTATATAATTTATGAACTCTTACCAGATGTCCAGTCCCCTGGTGTAGTGAAAGTGCATCCAGCTGTGCATTCTGTTTGTCCGTAACCTTCATAGACCTGTTTCAAAAATGGAATGAAAGCTGGCACTCAAAAGTGTTTACCCATTAGCATGGGTCATCTCAAGCCTTGCAATTAGAACTGAATTCAAAAGAATTGAACAACGCTCCTTTATGCTATTTTAGGGAAATAAAATGGGATTAAGGTGCAACTGCACCAGGGTTTGAAATTATTGCCTGCTGTAGATCATAGAAATCTGACTGGGTGCATATAGTGAATAAAGTACCCCCTCTTGTAAAATATAAGGATATTTTAAGTTACCGAGGAGTTTCATGACCATTGGAACGTCACTCGTCCAAGTGGTGCCGTCTCTGGGGGGTTTAGGTAGACTGCGGGGATCGGATTGGTCTCAGAAAACCACAGTTCACACTCAGCTTTGAGTTTTAAGCTGACCGCAATCAGCTTTATTCATATATAACCGACACACAGGAGCATATTGAAAAACAAAACATAAAAAGAAATCCTAGCCTGTCCGGCTCTAACTAACATACCGCCGCTCCCTCTCTATACCATAGAGAGGATCTAGCATCCAACTCTACAAAAAAACAGTACTTTGTTTGGTTACTCACTGTGTCCGGCTCTCCCCTTACTGCATGCAGGCAGTTTCCCAGGAAGAGAGAGAGTTCCTCTGGAGACACCATGTTTAAAAGGGTTTCCCCTGAAGTCTCGCGAGGCCACTAATTAGCCAGGCTTCACCAAAAACCTGGATAGCCTGGTGAATGGAAGTCCCACCCGCTCACTTCCATTCACTCCAGGGCCCTTTTTACCGGCTTTTCCATAAGCCAAATGCAGTGAAAGAACACTCTTTCACTGCTGACATACTTTCCCTGGAGCTTAGTATATATAAGAGAGAAATCTGGGAGAAATATAAACACCTTCCACCTCTAATCCAGCATTTCTCTCACACCATATAAAAACACGAGGCCGAAGGCCGAGTGGTTTTATACAGGTCATGGAACTCCGAGGTAACTTATAATATCCTCATATTTTAGAACTGGGGGTACTTTATTAATTATAATACACAAATTTTAGTGAGTCATGTGACAGAAATTACATCACTACTCACCGTTTATAACTGATGACATCACTACTCACCGTTTATAAGGATATAATTTACAAGATATTCACGGCTTTTGTGTATTATATAATAATATACCAAATAATACATTTGAAATAATCAATAAGCCCATCTTATATCGCAAGATGAAATGTACTTGTTATTCTTTTCTATACATATTGAATGAGCTCTGTTACAAAATGCCTTAGTGTTTTCATGATTTATTTTATTGGCTGATACTCTCGTATTAATAAGCACTATATGCCTGACATAGTTTAATAAGAACATTGAAATATACCTGGCATCCAAGTGCTGCACGGAGGAATCCCAGAACTGTGGGGGAGGCAGGAGCAGCTCCCGTAACAATCATCCTAACACGCCCTCCAAGACTTGCCTGGTTAAGAAAGATGTAATGCAAGAAAAAAAGTTGAGCAAAGTAATTAACAAGCTCCAGTTAATAAGAAGATTAAGGGACAAATTCCCTAAAGGCTTTGCAGCCATTGCAACACTTCGCCAGGCGTAAATTTGCCAGGACAATGCTTATTCCCTAAATTGCGTCCAGGACGCCGAACAATGGCAAAGTTGCGCTAGCGTTATTTCACCAAGCAAAGCAAAGTTGCGCTAGCGTTGGCTAATTTGCATACAGCGGGAAGTGAAAGTTCAATGGACATATATGTTGCAGCAAATACATTACATTACACAAGCCCAGGGAAACTTAATAAAATAAAATAGAGTTGTTATATTGCCCTACACATGAGCCCAGTGTATAGTTTATGTGCCATATGTTAGGAAATGTAGGGGGATATCCGGTTACCCAAAAAAAAAAATTACGGTCTTTTGCAGGCTATCACTCTAAAAAAAGGAAGACGCCAGCAATTTTTTGGGACTTAGAAAATTTTTCAACAATAAATTGAGGAAGTCCTATGCACTCCATTGCACTTCGCCTGGTCTGAGATGGCGAAGGCAAGTCTGGCGCAAGAGGTAACGTTCAGTAAAATCTGCATCTTAGTGAATTTGCGGAGTTACGTCCGTTCGCCAGATCGGAAATTCGCCTGCCGTTAGAGTGCGAAGTGACTCCTGCGTCTGTTAGGGAATCAGGGTAGTTACGAAATGACATCATGCTGGCAAATTTTAGCTAGCGTTAGTCACTTCACCGTTTAGGGAATCTGCCCCTTACAGTGCAGCCGTCGAAGGTTACATCATATTAAATAAGTTAAAGGCTGGATGGCAGTAAGATGTTAGAGGAATATCATCTTGTTGCTGTCAGTGTTTATAATGTTTGCTGCTGGATATCGACTACAGATGGTTTAAGGCTTCCAGGCATGTTCATTAGATTCATTTGCATGGGTGATGACTTGATGCATGTAATAGTGTCTAATGTCTAAAGGCAGAACTAAAAACCCCTCTAATTGAAAGTGTTTACACATGCACAGAATGAATTACAAATACTAAGCCAGCTCGTGTGCATTAATAAACCCCGTTTTTGCATTTTTTGAGTGCTTCAGCAACCCTCTTTGTACTTTTGTATTACAGGTGCTGTGGACACTATTGTGTATGTTTGTGTCATAAACACCATAGCAACTCCTAAAAGAAAAAAAAATTGTCTCAACTTAAGCTGTGACTTTACTATATGTATGTTTTAAAAGTAAATCAATGATACAATGGATGCTATTTTATTTGCATTTTTAACAATGGAACAAATAATTGGACTGCTCCTCCAGAATCTACTATCCATACCTTCAGAATAAAGACCTAGCATCATCCATAAAATAGGTTTCTACTCGTAAGAAACACAGTTGGTGATGTAAGGCTGCTGGAAACAAAAGAACATGTTCTTTGAAAAGACAATTTAGCCTGATTTCAGTTGCAGCCACCATGTTATTATTTTGAGAAGAGGATGCTAATTTCTTATCATTCAGTTCCCTCAGCTGCAGTTTGTGGTGAGATAATGAAAGTATTGTCCACCACTGTCTGATGTATTGCTTAGAAAAAAATCATTTTATCAGTTCCTACCATCCCTTAACTCCTGGAACAAGCTTATTCAGAGCATAGGTTTGTGTTGTACTTAACAGGCCTATCTCTTAACTCTGTTGGGCTAGACATATAGGGGCCGATTCATCAAGCTCGAGTGAAGGATTCGAAGTAAAAAAACTTCGAATTTCGAAGTGTTTTTTGGGCTACTTCGACCATCGAATGGGCTACTTCGACTACGACTTCGAATCGAAGGATTTGAACTAAAAATCGTTCGACTATTCGACCATTCGATAGTCGAAGTACTGCCTCTTTAAAAAAAATTCGACCCCCTACTTCGGCAGCTAAAAGCTACCGAAGTCAATGTTAGCCTATGGGGAAGGTCCCCATAGGCTTGCCTAACTTTTTTTGATCGAAGGATATTCCTTCGTTCGATTCGAAGGATTTAATCGTTCGATCGAAGGAATAATCCTTCGATCGTTCGATCGTAGCATTTGCGCTAAATCCTTCGACTTCGATATTCGAAGTCGAAGGATTTTAGTTCCTAGTCGAATATCGAGGGTTAATTAACCCTCGATATTCGACCCTTGATGAATCAGCCCCTAAAAGAGAAACACATCTTGCAACATTTGACATCCAAGTAAAATATACTTTGCTTTACTTGCCTTTCTATTCTGCCTCTTTCTGTATTGGTCAGAGGTTCGGCAGATCATGACCCATTGCAAATAGGGATGGGCGAATTTTTTCGCCTCGTTTCGCTGAAAAAATGACACCCATAGACTTGTATGGAGACATGCGTCAAAAAAAAAGGCGCACGCCAAAATAATTTCGCCGCGCGACTAATTTTTTTGACGCCCATAGACTTTAATGGGCGTCTGCGACATTTCGCCGGCGGCAAATTTTTGGCGAAACGAAACGGGTCAAATTCGCCCATCCCTGTGCAAATGGTCTTCCTCGCCATATTAAAATCTAATTCTATGGTTAATTACCCCTTAAAGCATTTTTGACTTTCTTTCCCCACCCCTTAGAGCATAGTTTCTTTACATTTTCCAACCATCATGACCTAATAATTTCCTTATAATTATGAGGCTAATTTTAGTAACTATTGGCAATTGTAGAAATTCTATTGAATAAAATCATCGAGACCCCAAGTAAAGGTTTACCATACCTCTTCTAAAAGTGCATGCACTTAATGGGGGTACATCTAATTTTTCCTGGGGGTAGAAAAAAAATGCAGCTTCTCCCCCAAGTACTGTCAGTAACTAACATTGTGGTATATGGAAGCCTCAACAATTATGGAACTCTCACTTACATATTAGTTACTAGAGATGGCAATCACCTACAGGCAGTAGGATGTGCCTCCTAGGGCCTACCACAGAATCTGACATTCGGGAACCAGTCTTGCAGCAATTAGATAAATATTAAAAGAACAGGTTTTCGGTAGTAATAAAAAATGTCAATGACAGTTGTCCTTGGTTGTGGCCCTCTAGAGCCTGGACTTAATAGGAGGTCCTCTACAGCTAAACATGGCAAGGTGTTGTTTGCTTTGCAGCTAGGCTTTCTTGACTCTTATAGTATGGCATTCTAGGCAGTTATCTATTAGTGCTCAAATTATAATTTTATTATCAATGTTTACTGGAGGGCGTAAATCTTCCCCACTACTGCACAGTAAAGGCATCAACAATAGTTGATTGCAAATTGCTACCTGCTGTATCTACAACTTTCATTTGCTCTTTCTGCTCACAGAATCTCCTCTTATACCTCAACACCCTCCTTCCATTTGGGGGCCCACAGGGGAAAATAAGTATGGGTTAACTGATAATGTCAACTGTATCCTCGGTAAAAATGTTCTTCTCAATTCGCAGCCAAAAATTTTCCAGGTTGTCTGGATAGCATTCATTGATTTACAGTGTAATTTTCTACCTCATACCTGCACTTTATTGAAAAGAAGTCTGTCCCATAGACTGTTATTTCGGATCACACCTCTTTGTACTTCAGCTTCCTTTCTCTTAGCAGCAAATTCAAGAATCCAGCGCTTAATGGATGTGTCAGCTTGGCTAAATATCTGTTACAAAATTAAAGGGGGGGAGTCAATATATTTGTAGAAACTTACACCTAAAAGCATTTCAGACATTATACAGTGTAGTTACATGTAACAGATATTTTCCAAGAGTAGTCCAGGCTTACAAGCAAATTGCCATGGCATCAAATATGTAGACAGAAATAATGCAGGGAATTATAGGTAGGGGTGGATGAGAGATGACATAATTAGTCATAAACAACATGATATTACTTTAATCTAAACATTCTGTATTTAAAATACATAATTTTTGGGACCCAGGGTTTCCAGGTCTTCATGCCTAAGTCTTATAGAAAATTATTTAAATATTATATAAACCCAATAGGCTGGTTTTGCTTCCAAAAAGGATTATTATATCTTAGTTATGAACAAGTACAAAGTACTGTTTTATTATTCCAGAGAAAATGGAAATCATCTTTAAAAATTTGGATTATTTGAATGAAATGAAGACTATGGGAGATGGCCTTTCTGTAATGCAGAGCTTTATGGATAATGGGTTTCCGGATAACAGATCCCATACCTATATTTGTTTGCGATGTTCAGGCTTACATAGTGCATTTAAACTAAATAGGGCAACAACTGGTATTGTAGCAAAAGATGTTAAAATGTATACCAGCTGAACATTATTCTTTTTTTACGAAGATCATAGTGGAAATCACATTATGCATTAATATATATGTAAATAAGCATTTGTTTGAAAAAAACAAAAAAACACAATCAAAACGTCCAAATCAATCAGAAACGTACTTTGTCATACATTCTGTTTAATAGTCGTGGCACAACAGGAAATATCGTGGGTCTCAGCGTCTTCATGTCATCAGACAATAGGCGAATGTCACCTTGGAAGAATCCAATCCTTCCTCCATGACAGTAAACCACTGACTGTAGAAAGATGAGGTAAGAAACAATGAATATGGACTCATTAATTTGTATAGACTAAGAATCTCTTTTCCCATGATGTAATAATGGGAGTGCAGATGCCTCTTGGAATGTTGGAATAAATTCTTAGTGATTCCGGAACATGGGCCACTTTAGTTTGATTTCAGTGCCTATGCCCCAGAACAAGTTTCATTGTAGTAAGCCAAAATTAAGGGGGGAGAGTAGTGGTCAGCATTACGGTTATTCTTTGAGTTTATTTTAGGGGAATAAATCTATCACTCTTGATAAACCAGGGGACAATATATAGAACTTCTGATTATTGTTCCAATCAAAATCTCTTTTGTTATCCATCTACTTTATGACTGGACTATGTGGAGGTACCTGAAACCTAGAGCATAAATGATGTATCCTTCAAGCAGCTTGTATAGCTTGTACCATTGGAAAAATATGTTCAATACAGGGCACCCTGCCTGATTCAAAGTGATACTGACGCTAAAAAATTACTTTTTAAAATATGAATGTACATTAGAAGTTACCTATTACCTAGGTAATGATGATCGTTTTTTGCTGAGAGGTCTGTTTTGTAAATAATTTTTAGGTGATGTTCCTAAACCTGACTGTTTTGCCAACCTGACTGTCCCATCTCAGTCTGTCAGGTAATGTTTCTAATGCTAATGGACTTCTTCTGCACAAATATGACAGCCCCCTTATAGACGAGCACGAGGAGTCAGATGTGTAATGTAAAAGCTTTGAGCGAATACTTTATGGCAAAATTATAAGTAGCAAACAAAGTCAATACTTTAATAGTTTTAGAAATGGTTTAATTTTGGTGTCAGTATCTCTTTAATGCAGAAGAATGATGTACATGTATGTACTGCATGACAACTATTCTAGTTAAAAAAAATACAAGGTAAGTTACTCTGAGATTCACTTCTAGGACAATTTAACTGTGGAAGGACTGAAAAAGTCTGAAACTTTTGGATGGGTAAACCAAAGTCTAGTATTTCTGGTTGCAGTGCAAAGAATGAATCAAAAGAGCAATATTTAAAAGATCTTTTAAATTTTGATATACAGATATAAATCTAGGGCAATGTCAGTATTTTGTCAGTGTCCTCTCTTCCAGTAATCACACTAGAATGAGCGCTAAGAGACTTATTTCCAAAGTAATATATGGGAATATCTTATCAGCAAAATTGCTTGCTCTATGTTAGGCTTGGTTTAGCTTTAGTAATCATTTCAAAGAGGGAAGGACTAATGATTTCAGCATAACTGGGGTCCTGGTGAGAAACACCATTTTCCACTATAAGACCTTACCTGCACCATCCTCTCAAACATGTGTGCTAAGGGCAAATAGGAAATGTGTACATCCTCACATGTTGGGTACCACTGACTCTGGAAAGAAAAAAAACACAAGCAGCCCAACGAGGCCAAGTCAGACCAGGCAAGCTGCTTACCTGTATAATTCTTTCAAACATGTGAGCCAGAGGTAAGAAGGAGATGAGCACATCGTCCTGTGTCGGAAAGATCACTTTCTGCAGGTGAAGGGCGTGGGAGACAGAAAAGGAGAGAAACACTGACAGGAAGACAACAAGAAAGTCATAAAACAATAAAGAAGAAAAACAGCAACTAGGGAAGCAAAAGGGGGTAAGGATTGTCATAAAAGAAAGGCCAAAGAAAGAGCAGCATACAAAGTACAGTGTTAGGTCACAAGATCGGAATCTAAGGTTAGTTGGCAAGAACAGTAAACAGTAGGGAACCATACATACAAAGCACCAAGAGATGGTGTTCAGCAACACAGTGTACAGGTGGAGCACACATCTTGCACAAACAGCAAACCCGTTTTTTTCCCTTAAATGAAAGGCAAGCAAGTGTGTTTGCTCCATCTGTAACTACTCGGTTATGTGCTTAATATGTCATGTCAGGAACACCAAAGTATCTTCTGTTCTAACCAATGACTAAGCTATATATGAAAGGACATTAACACTGTACACCTGCCTAAGGCATGTTGTAGCAACCAGGGACGTTGATCTGAAAGTAAATATTGATGGTACTCTTTTCTAGTAAGATAAGGACATATTGTTTGCTCTTTTTTTCTACCAACTAAGAAGCATCCTATATAATAAAGTTGAAGTGTCTCTGCGTCCAGTCCCTGTGTCCGTGGGATTGCGCTACTGCGCATGTGCCCCACGGACCGTCTCTGGCGAATTTTCTACATATGTTCTAGCGCCCGTTAATTTAACGGGCTTAATGTCTAGTATTTAATAAGGCGGTTCAACGCTTGCCACGTAATAGCATGTAAAATCACATTTAATTATAAAGCTGCCTAATAAATTTTTCCAAATATGTAACTAATATAAATTTCTGTTGTTAAAAAGGCGTTAGCTTGTAAACAGTGGATTACTTATTTACACATCTATTTACAAAATTTTTTGCTCAAAAATATCTTCTGAGATTGTAACATTGTATGTTAAGCTAAACTGCCTGCTGGTTTCAGTAATGGTATTGAAAGGGGTAAATCACAGATGTGTAGTACACCACAGTTTTATAAAGGCACTTTTTATTTCACACCAAAATATGGTGCAAGCAGCACAGGTCCAGCGCTGGAGGGAGTGGGGGCAGCAGAAAACAATTATCTCTTAGTTGGAACAAATGTATTGCTAATTCACTAATGGAGCTTGCAGAAAACCACTTGCTGTAATCAAGTCCAAACTTTCAAATAAATATAATAAATATGCAGTGGCAATGCACCTCTGCAGAGATCCAGTAGCCAGTAACTACTGTACCATGAAAGCAGTAGTTTAGTACACTGAAAGAGAATGAACATTGTATTTGCATTAAACTTGGGTGAACTGGTAACTAATTGTCTCCTGATACTTCACATTAGCCAATAGCTTTTTCCAAACCAATAATCTTCCACATATTGTTTTTTAAAGGGGAACTGCAGGCTGCTCTTATGTATTATATTAATGATAAAATTTTAATAGGTATGAGTGGTTTGAGAAATTAAAGCTGCTTTTTGGAAAAGGGTAATGCATTTCTTCTTTATTCTTCACCTTGTCACAGGAGGCTTCTGATGACTACAGCAGTTGTGCAGCCAAGCAGTATCCATCTAAATTACAGTCAACATACATCTAACATTTTTCAGGAGACATTCCAGGAATATGTGATATTGGTAAAATGTATAAAGCAAGACAAACAGTGCTAATAAACTTTGCACAGTTTGAATTCAGAAAATGTCTGAATTTTGGGGGGGGGGAGAAACGACAACCTTAATTGGTGGGGGATCACATGCATATTTATTCCCATTGCACAGGGTAGGCAGCATTCCAGACTCCATATGGCTTAATCCTGTATAGTGGAGAGTCACTAGGCACACTAGGGAATGTACATATTTTTTATTCCCCTTGCCCATTGTGCAGGGTGTAGGGAAAGTAGTGACAAGACATGATACTGTCCATGGGCTACAAGGGGAGTTTTTTCCATACTCCACTGCACATGGGGTATGGAACTGATATCCATACATTTTCCAAAAAAAATTGTTAGTGTGCTACGTAAAAAAGACGCCAACACATATTAAACTTTAAAATCGCTAAGTCTTTATTAAGAAATAACCTACCGAAACTCCACTTGCACTCCTCTTCAGAAACGGAGACAGGGTGACGATCCATCGTGCGGTGCTCGATTTCTCTTCCCTGGCTATCTCCTATAAGGAAGGCAGGCAGGAGAAATGGAGCTCCGCACGATGGATCGGCGATCGCCTTTTCTGAAGAACGCAAGCAGAGTTTCGGTAACTTATTTCTTAATAAAGACTTAGTGATTTAAAAGTTTAATATGTGTTGGTGTCTTTTTTTCGTAGCATACTAACAAATTTTTTTTAAATTGTTTTTGCTGTTACTGGTCCTTTAAGGGGCCTATTTACTAACAGTGGAATTTCCTTTTTTTAAAATTTAAATTAAAGATTAAGTCTAAAAACCATGTAAAAAAAAACTGTAATACAAAGCTTCTCCAAGTAAAAGCATTTGAGTTCTCATAGAAGTCACTGGAAGCCGTGCAGATCCTATTGGGCTTTTTTTTAGGCATTCAGACTTTAGAGGAGGTTTTTTTTGCTAGTAATTATTCGAAAAACTCAAACTTTTGGAGATCTTAGAGATATTTTTTATTTTTTCTGCACAGTTTTCCGTTTGTACTTTTTATATTCGGTTCTTTTAATAACTTTCATGGCATTAGTGATTTTGGGGAAATAGAGTTTAATTGTGGTTTCAGAAAGCTCTAATACCAATAAAATTCATACTTTCACGTGATGGTTAGCAGGGCATGAAAAGATTAAGCACTTGAAATGTATTCATTGATCTCAAATATCCTTGCTTTTAAAGGCAATGTATAGCCTCCGATTTACTTATATATATTATTAGTAAATATATAGTATATTATGCATAGGTTTATTTATTTTCTAAAGCACAACATATTGTTTATTATGTTATATTATAATGCTACAGACATTCAGGCACACAGACCTGTGCTTACTGCCTGATGCCATGTAGTGCCTTTTTTTTATAAACATTTTGCACCTTACCCCTGGCTTCTTCAATTAGACATATTTGGGCTCATTTACAAAATATGCATCAGGGCAGTAACCCATAGCAACCAAATATTAATTATCTTTGTATTACTTGCCTTGGACTACTGCTCAGTTGTGAAATTGATCAGTGTTAATATCTAAGGCTGCTTGTGTTTAAAACTAAAACTGTAGTATAACCACACTAAGATCAGTATTGTACCGCTGGGAAGTTTTTTTTTTTATATCCATATTAACTCAGTGACATTAAAAAGTACAATGGAAATGCTTTACAGGTCTCTGAGGTTGGAAGGAGGAAAATGTTGTCTGCTTAGACTGACTTTCTTTGTTAAAAATTACCCAGTTACTATTTATCTGAACCTAGACCCATGGAACTGTCCAAGGTACCTCCTTGCCTAAGCTCTATGGGGCACATTTACTAAAGAGCGAATTATGGGGGTTTTTTTACGAATGTTCGCTATAAAAGACAATTCGCACTATTTACTAAAAGTCGAACAACACACTTTGTTAGCGAATAACCATGTACCTGGAGAACATTCACATTTCGCTCAGGCAAAAACTCGTATATCCACTAATTTATCAAAGTGTGAAAATTTACATTTTTGTTAAATCTATTTCACCAGGTTTTGACTGGCGAAATATTACAATGAAGCCACATCCTAAACATTAGTATGTCAGTGACATCATATCCTGTATTCCAAAATTCATAGGCAAAAGTCTAAATGCTGGTGTTTTGTTATATTTAAAGTGGAATTATGTTTACAAGTTGTAACTGTTAAACATATCTTATTTACACTTTTGAAGCTCATGCCACATTTGTTTTAGGGTGGACTCATGGCCTAGTACAATAAAGGATTGCTTCCTTGGACATTTTTTATAAGAATTGGCCACTTCCAACAGTAAGTTAATGAATTTTCACAAGGAAGGAAGTATTTGTCATGAAATTTTCACTCCAATGAATCATCGCTGGCGAAAATATGTTCTTTTGACTAGATGTCAATTTATACTTATATAAAATATATATATATATATATATATATATATTATATTATATTGTACGCATATTCGCCATGACATGTTGTGCGAAGTCTGGTGGAGACTACCGAAATGAAAATTCGCAGCTAACTAAATGTGCCCTTATAGGTAGTAAGGATAGCTGACATTTCTCTACAAGGGCTTAAAGCGGTTATTCACCTTGCAAACACTTTTTTCTCAGTTCAGTTATTTTCAGATAGTACAGCAAGATGAAGACTTGCTTTTTTTTTCTAATATTGAAGTTTAAAGTTTCATTTTTCTCCTTCTCATGGAGCAGCTCTATAAGGGTCGATAAGTTGATACATTTCTTATCTTTGGCTCTGCAGAGCATTATCTCTGAGTTTCATTAAAGGCAACTGTTAGAGATGACACAATGTACTAACATCCTACAGATGCTACTGAGAAATGTACCAACTACTATAACAAATTGAGTCTGCATCTGGATTACTGAGATTCTCAATTGAGGGAACAGTAAATTTAAACATCAATTTTAGAAAAACAACAGAACTGAAAAGTAAAAGTTGAACAACACCTTAAATAGTATGTAAACGCAAAACAGGATGTTCAGTAAGGAAAGAAATT
This sequence comes from Xenopus laevis, assembly GCF_017654675.1. Lineage (NCBI taxonomy): Eukaryota > Metazoa > Chordata > Amphibia > Anura > Pipidae > Xenopus > Xenopus laevis. The sequence goes on from NC_054375.1 coordinate 43,536,841, forward strand.
ATCATTGTAAGCAACTTTTGCAATGTACACTTGTGAAACATTCATTGGTTCCTGACTATTGAAACAATGTAGCAGAAGCCAGATGATTAAAAGAGAACTAAATCTCTTTCTAAAGAGAGTCCCCATCTACTAGCCCCCATTGGCCTCCCTCCCTGCTTTCTCCCCGCTTAGCCCATAGTGTTGCAAAAAGTCGCCATGCAGAGTAGCGCATCAGAGCTAATGGGTGTTCTTCTGTATCTCTGGATACATTCTCTATAGGACCACCAACACTATGGTTTTTTGTGCCTGCACAGTTGAAGCCAGTTTACTGTTCATGTCTACTGTGCATTTGCTGACAAGCTTCGTAGATAGTGGAAGAGAAAACAGGATCCGAAGCTACTAAAGATGGTGACCATGAGCTCCACTGCGCTACTCTGCATGGAGAGGTCTGCGCAACTTTCTGCAACACTTTAAGTAGTGGGCTATGCAGGGACAGTGGCCAATGGGGGCTATTAGATGGGGACTATTTCTTGGGGGGTTGGGTCTCCTTTTACAGAAGTATAAATAGTCATTTTGGGAAATCAAGTCGTGGCTGGAGGAGAGATGACTTCCACTGAACAAGAGCCAGAACTAGCGGACTGAAAGGAACAGATGCGGAATTCTGTAAAAATTACATTTACAGTAACTTTAGTATTATTTAACATGTATTTATTACTGTATAATAAAAAGTTGCCCAGAATTATGTTTTCTCTCATTAGGCAATGATTGGATCACACCGAAGCACATCTATTAGAAGACTTCCTTGACTAACTTCACCTTTTTTAAACTATACTGTATGCGACCAAGGCCTCATCAAATATTAGCCATGGTGGCCATAATTTTAGCTGCATACATGAGCCAGAAAGCTGCCGATTTGATCAGGCAAAGTTGGCATTCAGTGTTGGCCTGTGTGTCTGTGGCCATCTTAGGAAAAGTTTAATTTTGATTAAATTGTTCATGAAAATTATCCTACTGAATTAACTTTTTCATTGAAATGTAGGTTGATAATATAGACTTCTGAACAATACTTTTTTAATGAAGCTATTTATCATTTTGCAGTTGTGTGTCTATTTTAATAAAAAAAAAAGTAATCTATTTTTCTGTTTAAAATCAATAATTGGCAGGTGAGCCTAAAAACAGAAATGTCTGTAGGGCCAAACAGAATAATGATTTATTATTATTATTATTATTTATTATTATATATATTTATATCCCATTCCTGTGTATTCACCTCGGTTACTTTCAAAAAACCAGAAAAATCCGCCACAACATTGCCGTGGGTAAGCATCGCACCTTTAGGATTTCCTGAAACAAAGACAAAGGCAAAGTAAACATCACACACACAGAGCATTACAATCACTGCGCATTTCACATGTGTTTCATGTGTTCTTAGGCTCATTATTGACTAATATAAGGATATTTTGAAAACCTGTGACATCTGGGGTTGATGTACCTGAATACATCATGCTGTCTGTAAAGTTTGATGGAGATAGATTCATTGTGTGATGCCCTTTTTTCATGATTTGGACTTGGCCCCCTGATTCCATTGAAAATAAACTTTGACATTTGTGTTGTGCAAAGACTTTTTTGAAACTCCAGGATTTATGGTATACTGACTACCCCTCCAGACTCAGATCAACCTAGACATAAATATATGGACAAATCGGACCGAGACCTCCCACAACCAGTCCAGGCCAGGGATTGGCCCTTGATATGGAACAACGCAAAACGTATGGTCACTTGTGTGAGACAGAAGGAACACATCTACAAGATTTTGACCTGTTGGTACTATACTCCCGACAGATTACACAAATTGTTCCCACAGCATTCGCCCCTATGTTGGAGGAATTGTGGAGCTCGAGGCACTATGTTCCACATTTTTTGGGATTGCCCAGTAATCCAACCATTGTGGACTGAAATCACTCAACTCCTGGGCCGTATAATACATAGGCCAATACCTATGGACCCCATAATCTTGCTGCTAGGCAAACCTATACCAATGTTGCGTAAATGTGGACAAGCCTTGGTTAACCAAATTCTGACTGCTACTCGTCTAGCCATATCTTCGCACTGGAAGAACTCTATGCCACCGACTTTGACTGAAATAGTTAATAGAATAAATGCAAACAGACTCTTCGAAGCGGGTATTGCAATGCTATCCAACAATATGGATCTGTACACTAATATTTGGGACATATGGGAACTTAGAGGTTTGGTTGCCAATGGGTCACAAGGAATCCACCCCCCACTTACTAGCCAGACATGAGGGACTTAATGTACCGCTATATAACTTTAATTAGTTAAGGAGATTCACTGTACTAGAGTAATCTGCTCCAGAAATAAGGTGTCAGTTCTATTTCAACTTATTGCACACCTACTCACTCTGACGATAGTTGCTGTACATTGGGTCTCTCACCTGGTTTAATTTGCTTGCTTGTCTGTACCTTTATTTGCACCCATTGTATACTCTAAACTTACAGTAATGGAATGTTGCAATGTTTAATGTGACTTTTGTAAAACCAATAAAAAACTTAAGTTACAAAAAAAAGACATTTTTGAAAATTCCATGGGTCCTTCTGTTGGCAACAGTCTTTGCTGTGTTAGCACAATATACCCCACATGCACTAAGATCTGTAGATTTCAGGGGGATAAAAATGATAAGTCCCAGTCATGTCAGTCAGTTCCATAAGATCTTGCACATGTATTGTACATGCACATAAAGAACACGCCTTATTAATGCATTACACACTATAAAGTGTGTAGTTGTGTGCACCAGGTGCTTCAGTATGGGTTCTTCTATGCCAGTTTAATAAGATTAATTAATTGGCCGCTTATGATAATACAAAAAAGCTGCTGGTTAAGTATTTTCTGAAGGTAATTCCACTTGTAAAAGAAAAGCCCAATTTATTAGGCTTATCGTAAACATAGGCGTATGTCTTTTTGATTTAACTTTATTTTTTGAAATATATCATTAGGTGTAATATTCATATCCTCCACTTGGTGACAGCGCTGATCATTTTTTCATCTCGATCATTTATTATGTGTAGCTAAATGATAAAAATGCATTTTAGGGGGAATCATTAAAAACAGAACATTATATTTTCAAAAACAAAAAATTAACGAGGTTATGTAATAAAAGGTACTAAGGTTGCCCCGGGGCAGTAACCCATAGCAGCCAATCAGCAGGTCGAATTTACTAGTCACCTGTTTGAATGCAAGCTTTTTATTGGTTGCCATGGGTAACTGCTCTTGGGCAAACGTAGTGCCTTATATAACATATGGGTGTAAAAGATTTAAAAAAAAACCTTTACCAACCCGCACTTTTATCAATATCCCCAATCCCTCTTTGTTTCCAAGGTGATAAAAAACACAGCTTGAAAGTTTTTTTTTTTGCAGTTGTCATTTGCCTAGACTCATGATACAAAGCTAATCCAAAGCCGTGGGTGGAACAGAACAGAAAGAGCTAAAGCATCAAAACACATTATTCCAGTTATTTCTTCAACTCGAGTGTTTGAAGACTTCAGCCCAATCTATCAGGCAGCAGCTGCAGGACACCCTGACGTTCACCTTGAGTCCAAGGTATGAGCATTTACAGTAATAAAAGTACTTACCTGTGGTACCACTAGTAAAACACACAATAGAAAGATCCTCTGGTGTAGGTGGCTATAACAGAAGACAATGGGTTTATTATAGAAATCTGTGGGACTTGGAAAATGTCAGTTTGTTTGGATAAAGAGATGCACATATTCACTCCAAACAAGTCATGGAACAAATAAAGGCATTACTCTGTGTACGCCATAATCATAAATTACCCCACAGACTTTAATATGTTGCCAGCTATGTGACTCCTAAACAGTCAAAATATAAACACACATTTTCATATACGGTAATAAAAATAGCAAATCCCTGCGCCAAACCCATTGAAGCAAGGAGCTCATGAACTATTTAACAGTGTCTTACAGAGCACTGCAATCAAAGAGAAGCACATTTAATAGGCACAGCTAATATATAATGCATGCCTACTAAATATCAACATTTTAAAAAAGCTGATCTGCGTTGTCATTACTATTTTTTTTTTGTCGTTGTTGCTGTTATGGTTTATTGTAGAAGGACAGTCAGGATTGTATTACCGTATTTCTGACACTTGATATTTTTTGTCCCTATGTCACATTGTTGCTACTAGGTTTAGTAACATATTCAGTAACACAATACAATCCTTTGTCAAGTGTACCCTACATCAGAACTGCCCCAATATTCAAGACCTACTTCTAGGGTTGCCACTAGGGATGCACCGAATCCAGGATTCAGTTCGGGAATTCGGCCAGGATTCGGCCTTTTTCAGCAGGATTTGGAAATGGACGAATCCTTTTCCCTGGCCGAACCGAATCCTAATTTACATATGCAATTTAGGGTTGGGTGGGAAATCGTGTGACCTTTTGTCTCAAAACAAGGAAGTAAAATTTATTTCCCCTTCCTACCCCTAATTTGCATATGCACATTCGGATTCGGTATTCGCCCGAATCTTTCGTGAAGGATTCGGGGGTTCGGCCGAATCCAAATTAGTGGATTCGGTGCATCCCTAGTTGCCACCTGTCTGTTTTTGACCCGGACAGCCTGGTATTTTGAAGGACTGCCCAGATCAAAACTTCCTGCCCAGTTTTCCAAATAAGGAAAACCGGGCAGGATTCCCTTGATTGACATGACTATCGCCATATCATAGCCCCGCCCCCTGACATCACAAACACTCCCACCTATATCACAGCCCACCCCCTGACATCACAGCCCCGCCCCTTGCCTGGTCTCCACCATTGCAAAAGGTGGCAATCCTACCTGCTTCCCATCCCCCAATAATTAGTTTAATAAGAGTGTCCAATACCTCTACATCAAGAGAATATACAGAAAAATGAATCCTTGCACAAATCCTTGCACAAAGTTTAACTCCAAATTCCAGCGAACATAATAGTCCACAAATCAAGTCCGCAGCAGAAGATTCTATACCACTGCGTGATCTTTTCTCAATTAAAGAGAAGATTAAAGGGGTTTACCTTTAAGTTAACTTTTAGTATGTTATAGAATGGCCAATTCAAAGCAACTTTTCATTTGGTCTTCATTATTTATTAATTCATATTGTTTTTTTAATTATTTGCCTTCTTTTGGCTTCAGCTTTCAAATAGGTGATCACTGACCCCCTATAAAAAAACAAATACTCTGTAAGGCTACAAATGTATGGTTATTCTACTTTTTATTACTCATCTTTCTATTCAAACCCTCTCCTGTTCATGTGCCAATCTCTTATTCAAATCAGTACATGGTTGCTGGGGTAATTTGGACCCTAGGAACCAGATTGGTGAAATTTCAAACTGAAGAGCTGATGGATAAAAAGTGAAATAAGTAAAAAATCACAAAATTAAAGCCAGTCGCAAGTTGTCTCTGAATATCACTCTCTACATCATACTAAAAGTTAACTCAAAGAAGAGCAGCAACATTCACTGAAATAAAAAATACACTGCATCGGTTCTACATCTTAGTCTCTATTAAAAACACTCAGTCTGAGTTTCAGAGTTTCTTAACCACTGAAAGTGCTTAGGGGGATCTATTCTGCTTCACCCATGCTGCCCTTGTTCTTTTTTTCCACTGGTATTTCTATCTCCCTTTAACTGCCTATACCAGTACACTGACTTCTCATCTCCATCCTATTCATTCACGTATATTGATTTATATCCATGTGAGGTGTCTCACCTTACCTCCCATAGTGGTTTGCAAGACACAGACTGTATTGATCTCCCTGCATGAGCTATTATATTTATACATATATATTTGAAGGTGAAGGATTTAATTTCCACCCAAATGTTTGCCTACACAGATGATGAGGTTACTTAGTTATGCAAGCAGTTGATTTTATATATTTTATATTATACAGTAAACTAGTATGTTGCACAGGTTAAATGTTTATTCAATTTACAGCCATATGACTTTAAAAATGTTTGCTTCATTTGAGCCTGACAAAAGTCCATAAGAGTTCAAAACTGATCTTGAATAACCTTATCTTCCTATTGTATTACCAAATATTTGACTCAAGCAAGATCTAAGCAAAGAAGTTCTAAAAATAAACTTACCAAAGGTGGTCTAAGGTTTCTTTTCCCAATCTCCTAAGAAAGTAAGAATTATATTTGTTAATAATATGTAGGTCAAAAGTTAAGGCAATGCTAACTGGGCACTTAAAGCTAAAAACGCAAAAAAATGTTTGCGTTTTTCAGGGGACCGAAAAAAAATTGATGTCAAATCAGGGCAAATGTAAAATCAGGGCATTCAGTGTACATTACATATATTGGTGAAACCACAAAAATGGTGTAAAATGAGGGAACACCAAGGGGTTTATTGATAAAAATTCAAATGTGTGAGGTTTTTTCCAACTCGAATAAACCCACAATTTAAACTAACTTGAATGTTTGCTTATTTTTGAAAAAATCTGAATGTAAAAAACTCGATTGAATGCAAACAGGGAAAAACTTGAATGCCTTGAATTTATCAAGTTTACAGGCTTAAAAAACTCAAATACAGTGATTTATAGAGTTTTTGCAAAAACCAGCGTAAAACACCAGAAAGGCAAAAAAAATCTTCAAATTGTTTACTAGTTAAAGGGACCTCTGCCATTGACTTTTACAGGTTTTAGCTGGATTATTTTTCGAATCAGACTTTTTGCAGCTTCTGGGCAGAATAAATCTCACCTCCAATTGCTGCATGGTCTGTATTTTGACGGCACATCTTCTGCCTCGCTCCAGTAATTGTGTATCTACAGGGTCCATGAGAACAACTGATTTGAGGCCTGCCGTTTCTCCCTTTTCCACATGCTCCAAAAGGATATTGGCTTTGTCTAGCTTGTCACAGATCACTGTAGAAATATCAGCTGCCAAACAAATTAAAAATCAGTTAAAATCACATACTGTACATGTCATTAATTCTACTGATCCAGGAGTTGTATGTTAACAGCAATGTTGCTCTAAGGTGACCAATGAGCACTTCTGAGCATGCATTGAAACATTCCCACCACACTTTTAAGGCTCAGAATTGCTTATCTACAATTGACCTAAGACCTAAGCTATCCACATCATTAAGGGAAACACAAAAGCAATGCCTTTACAGAGATTCTTTATTCCAACTCCCAGAGTGAAAGTGTAGGCCTGTGCCTCTCTCTTACCCCAACAAGAAGATATACATTTTGTAAAATGAAACACCTTTTAACAAGTTGGCTTACTGAGGATATACTGTATCTGTGTAAAACTACTTTATGCCCCTTGACTTTCTTATCTGGGCATCAGCCATGAGATATCCAGAAAGTAATCAATGGGTGTACACCAACAAACCTGACAGTAGTACCTGACAGTTGTACCTTTACAAAATCTAGAAGTGACTGGAGCATGGAGTAGGTCCCGGCGCTGATGTGTTTATTGCTGCACCACCTGCTTTTCAGATATTAAGGTGGCCATACACGGGCAGATAAAGCTGCCGATATCGGTCATTTGGACCAATTTGACAGCTTATCTGCCCGTGTATGGGGCTTCCGACGGGTCTTCCCGATCGATATCTGGCCACGATATCGATCGGGAAGGTTTGATTTTTAACCGACCGACCCGTCGGAGTCCCTTGGCGTATCGTAATTCGATCGTTCAGCCGTACGGCCGAACGTTCAAATTACCCCCGATATAGCCATGCCATTAGTGGCATATCGGGGAAAGATCCGCTCGTTTGGCGATGTCGCCAAACGAGCGGATCTTTGAGTCTATGGCCAGCTTTATGGAACAGATGGAGCAATTTAATAAAATGGAAAATGTTCTGTACTGTTCTAGCAACCAATCACCAGGTAGCATTTACTGGTCAGCTGATTGGTTGCTATGGGTTACTAGACCTAGGCAAACATTTCACCTTTTATGTGTTTCAATCTGTTTATTGATTTATTGATTTCAAATGTAAGCTAGCTGATTTCTTTCATTGGTTGATTTCTTATTGCAGGTTATAGATAATACAAAGTCTGCATTAATGTGATGTTTCAAACATCAAATAAAACATTCAATAAAAAATAAATCAACAAAAATTGTTCTGCACAACCCCTATACAAAGATTAAGGCACTATAAGAAAGTACTAAACTATTAATGTGAATGAGTCAAACATTCTGCTTGTAAATAGGAGGAGCTCCTGTCAAAATCCATACAGTTCTTAATGAATTCCCTTTTATTTTCCTCTAGAATATCTGGACCATATACTTGGATTCCCCGTTCTACAAAGTATTGTCTCTTGTAAGCAAAGATTGTAAAGGTAACTCAAAACAATTTCCAACGAAGGTGTGTTGTCTTCTATCCTAAACCAAAATAATGCCTTACGAACTGCAGCTATCAATATGAAACAGAAGTGTAAGGTATCTTCAGATATATTAAGGTCCAAAGCCTTATTTTCCACTTGGTCTAATAAAGTGAACAAAGGGGTCAGAACTATGTCTAGTTTTATTTTTTCTTTAATAAACCTTTCCATATTATGCCAAAACTTTTTAACATCAGGGCCATGTATTACACTACCAATCACATTCACAAATTCCGATAGGGTGGGATGTAGGCAGATGCAAAACTGGCATAGATGGGGCATTGAAGTTGGGCTAGCCCCGATGTGTGTCATTATATCCTTTACCAAAGTCTACATTTACCTGTGTTGATAATATAGCGGATGGCTCCCTGGCCCAATGTGTCATACAGAGGAACAACAACCATGGAATAGGTGTAGCAGGCAAGCTCAGAAATGATCCACTAGAAAACAAAGGGAAAGACATTTCACCATGCCCTTAATGATAATGATGATGATAAGATAATGATTTAAAACTTGTAATGCCACAGTTAGCAAGCATCCTTGATAATGAACGGTACCTCAGGGCGGTTCTGTGCAAAGACTCCAATAAACTGGTCACTGGAAGGCTTGCATCCCTGTTGCAGCAACCCTGATCCCAAGCACTGAGCTCGGTCTGAGACCTGCAGAGAGTGAAGGGGAAACAAGTGTATATCATTTATAGTGGGTCTGAAACTACAGAAACAGAGCGTCGCCCAGAAGTTGGCGAATTTAAGTGGCATTCACATCAAAGACACATTGGATTCTCATTGGAATTTATTTTTTGTATTTTCTAGTTATTGTTCTGCAGCTCTACAGTTTAGAATGTTGTCTGGTTGTTACAGTCTAATTTATCGAGCAGGATTGTATTCAGTGTATGGAATGTGTTGGCACTCTTTCTGGATTTTTGCTGCACAAAAAACACAAGTCCAATAATACGTTGCATAGATTTTTACAGAACCGGGTGTTATAAATAAAGGATCCTAGAAGTTGCCCTTTTGTTGAATTTTACTCCTGGGAATGTTTTGTGAAACCTGCGATGTACCTATAACTTTTACAGCTCCAATAAAACTAGCTTTCCTTTATCTAATCATAATGAATATTGCAGTCTCACCTCTCTGTAAGTTAGCCATTCATATGGTTGATTTGATTTCCTGGATCCAAGACATGGGCCATTCTCTATTAAAAAAAAACAACAACACCAACAATATTAATATTAGGTGGCCCACTTCAACTTCATTGAGGCATTTCCAGATTTACTATTCACTTTTGCCAGACTGCAGTCAGCGCAGGGATGGTAAAAGTAACTGCCAGTTTACTTGTTAATAACAAGTGCCATGAGTAACCAATCAGCAACTAGCGATGCGCCAAATCTGGGATTCAGGCAAGATTTGTCCTTTCTCAGCAGGATTCGGATTGGGCCGAATCCCAGTGCCTAGCTGATCCGAATCCAAATCGAAAATATCACATTCGTTTTAATCACACGAACAAGATAGTCAAACATTTTTTAATCACACACTGCATATGCAGTTCTCTCTCCCCCTTGTTTCCCTAATTTACATATACAAATTAGGAATCGGATTTGGTTCAGTATTAGGCCAAATCTTGTGGATTTGTTGCATCCCTACCAGCAACTGGTATTTGAACACTACAAGGACTCACTGGGCAAATTTGCTCCTGGGCAGTAACTTATGGCAACTAGTGATGGTCAAATTTGACCTGTTTCGCTTCAGCAAAAATTTGCGAAACAGCAAAATTTGCCGAAATGCATTGAAGTCTATGGGTGACAAAGTCCATGGTCCACTGCAAAACTTGTTGAAAATTTTCATCACTAATAGCAACCAATCAGTGATTACAATTCTTCAGTTGCCATGGGCTATTAACCAGTTTTTATAAATAAGCCCAAGCATTACTTCTGCCTAACCCACTGCTGAGGATGTAGTAGTACAAGTAAGCCAATAGGATCTTGAATCCAATTTCAGAATCTTCAAATCAATGTTACACGGGCGCTAAAGAGAATCTAATATGGAGCCTTGTGTCTCCTGCTCATCCATAGTGAGAAATGAAGAAGAAACCAGCATTGTGGTTAAACTAAAAGGCATCTACTATACCCAGAGTAGTACATTTGGGGAAAATAACAACTTTTTTTAAAGGTTATAGTCATGTCCAATTTTCCCAGCCCATTACAGCTATACAATAACACTACCGTGAAATTTCCACAGAGCATTTAGTACAGAGAAATCTGTATATAGGTCAATAAATAAAAATACACCCGTCCATGTGTTAGTAATAAAAATGCTGCATGTGTGGGTTTTTTTTCCCCGTCGTCATCAAAATCGCAGCATACTTATTGTACAGAGAACTACAAGAAAAGTAGGTTAGAAATGAACGATCAGCTGTAGGAAATTGAATTGTATTTGCTCTGATAAGCAGCTTGAGGCCTGAACATATTTTAGAACAATTTAAAAGCAAAGCATTCTTCCATAGATTACACACTGAAGCCATCTACACTATTTAGGCTTTATTCTTGACTGGGAACAGATAATTAATTTTAAAGGAAACATTTATAATATAAATGTATTATTATATAGCAATTAATATATTCTCGGTCTATCACTTGTGTTTGAGTATGTGCTCCTGGCAAAAACATGAGATTATTTTTGGATTCCAAAATGGCTGAAGTCTAACACACAATAGGTTATGTTGTGGAAATATATTATATATATAAATATATATATATATATATATATATATTATATAAATAAATATATATAAGTGTAGAGGGGGACGTGATTTATGCCAGTGTACTATGTTTCTTCTCTTGCACTTTTACTGATATACAATATGTATCTATTAGTGATGTGCGTGTCGCATTTTTCCCTATCCGTCCTCCACCCGCGCCCGCCCGCAACCAACCTACCAGCTTCCTTTTATAGACCTATGCCGCCCCGCCAATGATGTCACAAAAGGATCGTGGTGAGCAGACGCCCATCTATAGAAGAAGAAGCTGGAAGTGCAAGGCGACGGGTGGAGAGAGCAGGAGAAGAGCTCAACCCGCCAATAGGGATGCAAGGTCAGTCCGAACCTGTGGGACCCATGGGTATCGGCTGGCCCGCACATCACTAGTATCCAGATCTCATTTATTAACTAAACAGCATACAAAGCCAGTGCAGCACGCAAATTGCAGTTGGTTTTCATTTTTTATTATCTGTGTTTTTTTGAGTAATTTAGCTTTTTATTCAGCTGCTCTTCAGTTTGCAGTTTCGGCAATCTGGTTGCTAGGGTTCAAATTACCCTAGCAACCATGCATTTCTTTGAACAAGGGACTGGATTATGAATAGGAGAAGGCCCGAATAGAAAAATAAGTCATAAAAAGTATCAATAACAATACATTTTTAGCCTTACAGAACATTTGTTTTTAGAAAGCTGGAAAGAGTCAGAAGAAGCTAATAATTCAAAAACTATAAAAAAAAATGAAGGCCAAATGAAAAGTGGCTTAGAATGAGCAATTCTTCACATACTAAAAGTTAATGCAAAGATGAACCACCCCTTTTAATACTGTAACGTAGTTGTTATTTTTTACATTGATTGATTAAACACTACGTCGGACATTAGCCTTACATTGTTCTCTTGTATGGTGATGTAATATGTAAGCCTGTGGATATTGATAAATAATCCAGTGGTATCACAGCAGGTGTATTCGGAGCTCTCTGGCATCTCTGTAAAATAACAACAAACTTCTACCCAACCGTTACAGGGCCAAATAGTATTTTGTAATTCCTGCTCTTCTCTGTGGTTCTGATTCTTATTCCTCGGTAAGCAACAATTACATTGATTTAGTTTCAAATGCTACCTGTGTCTAGCTGCATAAAGACAGACGTCTCATTGATTTGCTCTTACTAGAAACATGCCGTTTTCCCAAAATTCAGTTACTGCAAACGATGGTCACTTCAGCAGCAAATGTGGTTTGAGGTGTAGAAGCAGAAACCGGAACCTCCAGGGTCTTTGTTTCATTGTTGCAGCTGGAAGTGCTGTGTGAGGTTCACTTTTTGGCATGTCATGGTTATGGCTTTTTTTTATCATTTTACTCTAGGGGGCACATTTACTATTGGTCGAATATCAAGGGTTAATTAACCCTCGATATTCGGCCGTCTAAGTAAAATCCTTTGACTTCGAATATTGAAGTCGAAGGATTTACCGCAATTCGTTCGTTCGAACTATTAAATCCTTCGATCGAACGATTAAATCCTTTGAATCGAACGATTAAATCCTTTGAATCGAACGATTAAATCCTTTGAATCGAACGATTCGAAGGATTTTAATCCATCGATCGAACGATTTTCCTTTGATCCCAAATTGCCTAGAAAGCCTATGGGGACCTTCCCCATAGGCTAACATTGGTGCTCGGTAGGTTTTAGGTGTTCAAAGTTTGAATGGTCGAATAGTCGAATGATTTTTAGTTCGAATCGTTCGATTCGAAGTCTAAGTCGTAGTCAAAGGTCGACAATTCGATGGTCGAAGTAGCGAAAAAAAATACTTCGAAATTCGAAGTATTTTTTATTCTAATCCTTCACTTGAGCTAAGTAAATGTGCCTCTAAGAGTAGGACTACATGGACGTTTTCGGCGCAATCCGACGCACTGTGATAAAACACATGGAACAGAAATAAGGTAAGAGATAGAAATGCCGTATGAAGTCGCAGCGGTGATCCAACGCGACACGACTGTTGGATGCAGACGCAGCATGCAGCGTTTGCATCCAACAGTCGTGATGTGTCGGATCAGCGCTGCGACTTCATCCGCCATTTCGATCTCTTACCTTACTACTTGTCGCAGGCGTTCTGCCGCAGCACGTCGGATCGTGACAAAAACGTCCATGTAGTCCTACCCTTACGGGGTTATTTATCAACGGTCCAGTTGTTTTTTTTTTCACAAAAAGAAATCGAGTTTTCGAGGGTAATTTTCAGCCAAAACTCAAATTTTTGAGTTTTCTTTTGGTGAAAATTCGATCAATTTGAGTTTTAACCACGTTTTTTCTTAAATTAGAAACCATTCAAATTGGGAGTTAATTTGATGTCTAAAAAAGCTCACAAAGTTCTCAAAAATTTGACCTTTGATAAATAACCCCTTTAATGTGAAGCCAAAACGATTGACTAGACATTTGTAAGGAAAATCTATACACTCTCAAATGGTCTAATGCTAAGGAGTGGCTTGGGTTGCTACGGCAGCTAAAAAGAGATCTAATAGTAAAAAAAACAAAAGCAGTGAACCACTGGATGAGTCGTGAGGAATGGAAAGTGTTATAACAATATTAAACCCTACAAATTAATGGGAACTGCCCCTAGTGTTAATACAGGTATGGGACCTGTTATCCAGAATGCTCGGGATCTGGGGGTTTCCGGATAATAGATCTTTCTGTAATTTGGATCTTCATACCTTAATTCTACTAGAAAATGATATAAACATTAAATAAATCCAATAGGCTGGTTTTGCTTCCAATAAGAAATAATTATATCTTAGTTTGAATCAAGTACCAGGTACTGTTTTATTATTACAGAGAATAAGGAAATCATTTTTAAAAATTTGGATTAATTGGATAAAACGGGGTCTATCAGAGATGGCCTTTCCATAATTCAGAGCTTTCCAGATAACAGATCTCATACCTGTGCATGATAACAATACACATCTTGCTAAATTCTAGATAATAATGTTCTAGCATAGATGGCGAAGAAAAGCCTTTAACAGGATAATAGTTTACTGGATATATTTTCAGAGAGTTTTCTATTAATCAGAATAAGGTACAGGTATAGGATCTCTTATCTGGAAACCCGATATCCAGAAAGCTCCGAATTACAGAATGGCTGTCTCCCATAGACTCCATTTTATCCAAATAATCCACATTTTTAGATATGATTTCCTTTTTTTCTGTAATAATAAAACAGTAGCTTGTACTTGATCCCAACTAAAATATAATTAATCCTAATTGGGAGCAAAACCAGCCTATTGGGTTTATTTAATGTTTAAATGAATTTCTAGTAGACTTAAGGCACGAAGACCCAAATTACGGAAAGATCCGTTATCCGTAAAACCACAGGTCCTGAGCATTCTGGATAACAGGTCCCATACCTGTACACTTAAAGGACCAGTAACATCAAAACAATTAAAGTGTTTTAAAGTAATGAAAGTAGAATGCAGTGTTGCCCTGCACTAGTAAAACTGCTGTGTTTGCTTAAAGGAAAACTATACCCCCCAAACAATGTAGGTCTCTATTAAAAGATACTGAGTAAAACAGCTCATGTGTAAAACCCTGCTTCATGTAAATGAACCATTATCATAATAATATTCTTTTTTTAGTAGTATGTGCCATTGGGTAATCATAAATAGAAAATTGCCATTTTAAAAAATAAGGGCCGCCCCCTGAGATCGTAAGATTCACTGTGCACACATACAAACCACATGTAAGGTCACATGAGCCAATTAACAGACAGAGTTCTGCCTTTTGCTTCCTCACTTCTTCCTGTTACAGTTAGAGTTGTAGTATTTCTGGTCAGGTGATCTCTGAGGCAGCACAGATAGAGTCACGAAATGGCGGTTCAAGGCAAGAGATGTAAACGGGCAATATTTATGTAAATATATATTCCAGTTTAGTAAGATTCTTTAATATGTCATTCAATTTGATATAAACTATCTGTTGCTTAAGTATTCATTTTGGGGGTATAGTTTTCCTTTAAGAAACACTACTATTGTTTATATAAATAAGCTGCTGTGTAGCAATGGGGGCAGCTAAGGGGAAAAGGCTTCAAAGATATTCTGAGAGTTTTAAATTGGTCTTCATTTTTTACTTTTGCTGGTTTTTGAAGTAGCAAGCATTTTGTTCATTAGCTCTCCGGTTTAGTAGTTTAGTTTAAATTTAGTAGCTATCTGGTTGCTAGGGTCCAAGTTTGCCACCTCTTCATCGGATGAAATCCAGACTGGGGCTGACATCACAGGGGCATGGGCAGTGATGTCACAGTGTGAAACGGGTGATCTCCAAGTCAATCTGAAAGAGTCCTGTCCGGATTTCTTTATTTGGAAAACTGGGCAGGAAGTTTTGACCCAGGCAGCCCATCCAAAAGATGCACTGTCCGGCTCAAAACCAGACAGTTGGCAACCCTAATTATTCTAGTAACCATAGGAGAGGGCTTGAACAGATAAGTAACAAAAAGTAACAATGATAATAATATTGTAGCCTCGCAGTGGAATAGTTGTTTAGCTGCTGAGGTCAGTGACCCCTATTTGAAAGCTGTAAAGCGGCACCAGGCAAATAATTTAAAAAAAAGTCTATCAGAAATAAAAAAAAAATACAATTGGAAAGTGGCTAAAAATAGGACAATACTAAAAGTCAAGCATGGACTACCCCATTATGGTTGCAACCATCTTTCTTGTTGCTTTGGGTAATATTCTGTACTTTGTCCAGGCCTATTAACTACACAAAAACACCATTTTGAAATTCTCAGACCAAGCGCAACAGGATTTATATTCAAGTCAGTAAAGCAGTGCTCTAATGAATTCATTTTAAAGTTTACTGATATTTTTGTAAAGATTTCTGTATTGTGAATTGACCTTTGTTCTAAGCTGGTTAGTGACAAAAGGGGTTGTTCACCTTCAAACAACTAGTTATTTTCAGATAGATCACCAGAAATAATGACTTTTTCCAATTACTTTTTATTTTCTATGTGTCACAGTTTTTCTAATATTGAAGTGTAAAGTGTTATTTTTTTCACCTTCTAAAGCAGCTCTGGGAGGGGGGTCACCGACCCTGTAAACTGTTCTAAATTGATACATTTAGTTGATACATTTCTTATGTTTGTCCCTGCTGAGCAGAATCTCTGGGTTTCATTACAGGCAGATGTTAAAATTGATACAATAATTGCTAATACTCCAGAGATGCTGCTGAGAAATAGTGATGGTTTTATCCCGTTTTGACGATAAAAATGAGTGAAAGTCGAAAATTGACACCCGCGTCAATTATGGACGCGTGTCGGAAAAGTCGCTCACGTCAATGTTGATGGCAGCATTAAAGTCGATGGGTGTCGGAATAGTTTTGACGCGCGTCAATTTTTCTGACTTTTCTGACGCGTGTCAAAATAATTTTTGACATAGACGAATTTTCGCCAATTTATTCGTCGGTGCGAAACGTGGAAATTCATTGCGAATTCGCTCCAGGCAAATTTATTTATAATTCCTTTCCATTAACATGTCCGTTATCCAGATAGGGCCATGCAGTTTATACGGATGCACACTCAGTTGTGGGTACTTTGACAGTGGAGTATATACAGAGGGAAACAGTTTAATACCAGATATATGCAGGCCCCTCTGGAAAACTTCATACATCGTTCTGGCGTCATCATAATAGTGGATAAGGAGCTTGGGGCCCTCGCCCAGTACTGAATGCCGGGCACCATCACTGCTCTAGAAAAGAAAATTTAAGAGGAAATTAAGAAGGTGCACCACAGACATCTATATGGAACACATTTTATAATGGGATTTTTCTTAAACTTTAGTTTTGGAAAATTGACATTGGTTAAATGTCTGTTATAATGAGTGTTACTCATTTTACTTAAACGGGTTGTTCACCTCTGAGTTAACTTTTAGTGTGATGTAGAGAGTGATATTCGGAGACAATTTGCAATTGGTTTTCATATTTTATTAATTGTGGGTTTTACAATATTTAGCTTTTTATTCAACGGCTCTCCAGTGTGCAGTTTCAGCAACCATGCATCAATATGAATAACAGACTGGAATATGAATAGGAGAGGGCCTGAATAATAATAATAATAATTAATAAGTAGCAATAACAATACATTTGTAACCTTACAGAGAATTTATTTTTTAGATGGGGTCAGCGACCCCCGTTTGAAAGCTGGAAAGAATCTGACGAAGAAGGCAAATAATTCAGAAAGTATATAAAAAAAAAATAATGAAGACCATTTGAAAAGTTGCTTAGAACTGGTCATTCTATAACGTCAAAGTTAACTTAAAGGTGAACAAACTTTGTAATTATTTTTAAGCAGAGCACCATTATAATCCAATCTGACCAATAAATCAAAGTCTGCCCAATTACCTCTCTCTCTCTCTCTCTCTCTCTCTCTCTCTCTCTCTCTCTCTCTCTCTCTCTCTCTCTCTCTCTCTCTCTCTATATATAAGCCTATTGTGCAAATGTGAAAATCCTCTGCTGGTAGTACCCCATTTATGTGCAAAATATGTTAAATCCTAATGAGCAAATCTTCCTGATTACAAAGTATGGGCACATAAAGCAATAGTCACCTCAAGTTCCAGCGATTGCTGTAAGAGGTCACAAGGAGGCTTGACTGCTTTGGGTCGGCTAGCAAACCAATAGGCAATGACTGCAGCAAAGGCACCTATTCCCACCAGAGTGGTAGCTGGGACGCTTCGGAAAAACTGCCCAAAGTCGTCATATTCTGCCAGTCTCAGGCTGCGTAAAATCTCACCGGCCTGCATCTTCTCAAAGATCGAAATGACAAACTCTGCAATAGAAGAAAGAAATGGCAATGATTAATAAGGGTCCTGCATGTATAAATAAAAATATATCGTCTGTAATCAAGTCCTGGGCAGCAACTCTCTCTCAGCACCGACCCCACCCTGTTCATCTTTGCTTTAATCCCAGCACATCATTATAATTCCATCTAAAACTGTGATTTTCATTCAAGCAATTGACTGTAAGCAAAGAAGTATTTCGTCCATGTGGATTTATGGGTTGAATAATCAGTAGTTTCCAGTTAATATTACCTGGATGCAACTCCCCTGGATGGGTAGGTAAATCTATGTACTTTCTTTACCTAAAATAATACAGGTATGGGACCTGTTATCCAGAATGCTCAGGACCTGGGGTTTTCTGGATAATGGATCTTTCAGTGATATGGATCTTCATACACTTAGGGGCCCATTCATTAAGTTCGAGTGAAGGAATAGAAGAAAAAATGCTTCGAATTTCTAAGTGTTTTTTTGGCTACTTCGACCTTCGACTACGACTTCGAATCGAAGGATTCGAACTAAAAATCGTTCGACTATTCGACCATTCGATAGTCGAAGTACTGTCTCTTTAAGAAAAAACTTCGACCCTAGTTCGCCACCTAAAAGCTACCAAACTCAATGTTAGCTTATGGGGAAGGTCCCCATACGCTTGGCTAACTTTTTTTGGTCGAAAATCGAAAGATTTAATCCTCGATAGAACGATTATTCCTTCGATCGTTTGATCGAAGTATTTGCGCAAAATCCTTTGACTCCGATATTCGAAGTCGAAGGATTTTCATTCCCCAGTCGAATATCGAGGGTTAATTAACCCTCGATATTCGACCCTTGATGAATTTGCCCCTAAGTCTACTAGAAAATCTGTAAACATTAAGAGCGTTATTTACTAAACCTCATAATTAAGTTTAACAAAACGCGACCATACTCCCATGCCCAATTTTGCCTTATTTAGAAATAAAATGACAAGAATAATTTGGATTAGGAAAAAACCCAATAAAATTGAGTGAAAACCCGAATCGCATATTTTTTCTGGACTTTTTTATTTTGGTCTGAAAATATTAATCCATAGCAAACCACGATAACATCCAGTTGGGTTAGGGGCATCTCCCATTGACTTATACATGATCTCGACAGGTCTGAGATGGCGGATTTTCAGATTTGGGATTTTTGCAACATCGGGGTATAAGGGCTCTTACACACAAGCGTTTTTAACCTGCGCTCCCCTGCGTTGCGTTTTCTTCCGTTCAGCTGCAGGGGAGCACAGGAGTGGACACACTGATTTATTGTTAATGGGGCTGTACTCACACAGATGCACGTATGCGCCGAACGCAGGTTGAGACGCAGCATGTTGCATTTTACCTGCATTCGGCGCTAACATGCATCTGTGTGAGTAGAGCCCCATTAACAATAAATCAGTGCGTCTACTCCTGCGTCTACTCCTGCGGCTGAACGGAAGAAAACGCAACACAGGGGAGCGCAGGTAAAAACGCTTGTGTGTTAGAGCCCTAATAAATATTGAAATTTGAGTTTTTGCCCCAAAAAGCCTGACCAAATAAATTTGAGTTTAGTAAATAATCCCCTTAATAAACCCAATAGGCTGGTTTTGCTTCTAATAAGGATTCATTAAATCTTAATTTGGATCAAGTACAAGATACTGTTTTATGATTACAGCGAAAAAGGAAGTCGTTTTCAAAAATTTGGATTATTTGGATAAAATGGAGTCTATGTGAAACTTCTGAGCTTTCTGCATAACGGTTAACGGATCCCATACCTGTATATTAGTTGTTGCTTGACTACATAAATTTGAATACAACGAGCAGACTAAAAAAAATCTAAAAGAGAAATGGTACATAAGTATCCAGCAGTAATTACTTGAAAACAACTTAGTCTGACACAGTGGTTGACATACAGTATAATAGGTAGATTCAGTGTAGTATTCAAACAGTCTGGTTTAACAAGGAAAATGCAGGCAGCTGACACATTAATTGGTCTGCAAACAAGATGAAAATTGGACAGCGAGTGTGATTTTATAGCAGTGCATTTCCCAATACAATTACAAAGGTTTACTGGAAATGGGCCTTTACTGGATGCGATTACCTTTCCAAATGCTTCTAAAATGTAATGGTGCTATTCAGTGTGTGGTTGTACAACTGGGGCAGGTAAAGCAGCACCTCAGTTCAACAACATTAGTATCAAGAGGAAAACCATTGAGAAGAGCCATTATAATAGCTCAGATATATAAATGAACCTCTCTGCCCAGTTACTGTATAGTACAGTATCTTTCAGCTAGTGCTCAAATCTATTGAGCTACAGATTAGACTCATATCACATAGTTACATAGTTAATTTGGGATGCAAACAAAAGTCCATCAAGTTCAAGCCCACACACATATATATACAGATCTACAGTATGTATATATGAACAATACACACTGATACCTCTACTAAACTAAAAGTACATCTTAAACTCTTCTTCCATTTGGTGGTGCCAAATTTTAGGCACCCCCAAGTGATTGTATTGACTTACCTGAAACCCTGGTGCTCCTATCAGCAGAAAACTGCACCGGCCCGGGGTTATACCAGTGAGCACCACGGAACGATCCTATCTTGGCTTTTTCTCTCTTATTGCGGCTGTGCATGCGCAGTAGAGCGAAAATCTGAATTTTAACTAAAAAGTTGGCTATTTCGTTCTACTGCACATGCGCCTGCCCCGGGAAATTTGGAGAAAGAAGAAGCCGGAAGAGGATCGCTCCGTGGTGTTTGCTGGAAGAACCCCAGGCTGGTGCAGAGTTCTGCTGATAGGAGCACCAGCCCGGGGTTTCAGGTAATTAGATACAATCACTTGGGGGTGCCTAACATTTGGCAGATCTCTGTAGCCTGTGAAGCTATCACAACATCACCCGGCAGGGCATTCCCCAACCTCAGACTTTCACTGTTTCTCCATCTCCATAGTTACAATAAAATATGGAATTTATGCAGATCATTCATAGGGATCTGAGCTGCCCCACTGTCTATATAAGGACTTATAAATAAATATATGGTTTATTCATTTTATTGTGGGATACAAAGCACCCAGATATCTGTTGGTGGTAAGATTTATTATTAGTTGTTCCTTTGTTTGTAAGGAAGATAGTGTAGTTGTAGATACCATTAATAGTCCACCAGTTGAGGTAATTTAAAAAAACACAGACATGCTTTTAAGAAATTAGCAACATGGCAGCCTTTTTTCTATTAAAAAAGCAGTTGTAGACTTGTGGATTGGAGGTTCTCTAATAATGTAGGGTATGTGCCACTACTGGCCTCTTGTTGGAATGAAATGGCTAACCAATCTATTAATTGAGGAGAAATTCCCTCAATTTGAAAGAAAAAGTAGGGAACCAAAACTTTAAAATTTTCAGATACCTGCAGATACAACACGCGTTCTAGGCGCAGTTCCAGGCGGTTCCCTCAAATTGGAGATGGGCAAAAATTACATGGGAAGCCAGGCTATGGAAGCCCACAACTGAAAAGCTACCTTCCCAACTAAATAAATTGCTTGCTCAGGCAAAAAATAAGTGAAATAAGTTGGTTAACACTCTTAATGATGAACAATGGGAGGAAGCAACTGATCACATATATGATTTTTTGATGGCCTCCAGGGATCGGTTTATACACTTTAAATCTTTCCACCAAGTGTATATCACACCATGTAAGCTGAAAATCATGGGGAGATTACCCAATGCTGAGTGTCCAGAGTGTCAGGAAAGGAATGCTGGTTTTTGGGAATGTATACACATTAGTAGATACTGGTCTGATGTGATGGGGTACATACTGTAGATGAGCATTTGGCCTTGTCTAGGGTTAAGTCCCCTGAAGTTTGTCTCCTAGGGGTAGTTGATGACCTCATTCCCCAAAATGGTTCTAGGAAACGAATGTCTTTGTTTTGTTTGTTGTTTGTTGAAAACAAAATAAAAACTTTAAAAAAAAATAACGTTGGGTGTGCAGCAGTACATGTGATTTTGCCCTCCCAAAGCAGAAACAAGGTGCCACGGAAAAAAAAAACACCCATAGATCCTAATGTAGTTTGCTACAAAAATGACACACAACAAAATATACATGACAAAACGTTTTGCACATTTTTCCCCATTTCGCTTATTTTTCAGCAGTTTTGCACTACAAAGACTCCAGTAGTATTATGGAAATATCATGGAAATAAGGCAGGGCACTAGGGAAAAACTACAGAATAAATATTTGTATGCGTCCATCTTTGAATTGCTACATCAGACAGATACAAATGAGCATTTCAATTATTAAAACATATTTATAAAGTGCCGCCCGCTACACTGATACCAATAGATATCAATGAATAACGGTTAACTAACCATTCATCTTTATGCCTATTCCTCCCCAATGAGCACCACTCTCTTTTGAAATTGATTGTAAAAGAAAATGTTTCTGTGCAATAGGCACCTTACATTAATGTTAAAAAACGTTTAATATGTGAAAACCCATTGTGCTCTATTATCCAACGAACAATGGACTAGCAGAGCACCCTGCTTGGGACGCGTCAGTTGATCTTACTTGTATTACTGTAGAAACCTTGTGAAATTATGGTTCAAGTTCTCCTTATATTTATCACCGTTAGAAATCTTGATATGAAAGTACACTCTGTCCTCGCTAAATTTTCTAATTTTAATATTTCTGCAGGAGGGGTGGAAATCTTCACAGATTTGCAATGGAAAAGCAAGAAAAAGTGCCAGATTTTAAAAGCGTATTATTGATTTACAATATAGCAATGCTATTTTTATGATACAGGTATAGGACCAGTTATCCAGAATGCTAGGGACGTGGCATTGTCTGCATAAGGGATCTTTCCATTAAAAAATAATTGAAACATGAAGTTAACCCAAGTGGATAGTTTTGCCTCGAATAATAATAATTATATTTTAGTTTGGATTAAGTACAAGGTACTGTTTTATTATTACAGAGAAAAAGGAAATAGTTTTTAATAATTATTTGATTAAAATAGAGTCTATGGAGATGGCCTTCCCATAATTTAGAGCTTTCTGGATAATGGGTTTCTGGATAACAAATACAATGCAGCTAAATGAGAGAACGTACAAATAGTTTTGTGTATCCAGTAGGTGGCACCCTACTAAATAACTAGTGTGCTAACCACCACACTGAGGTGAGAGAGTGCAGAGACGTGCAACTAAATTGGGAAATGGGATGGATGATTTAATTATGATCCTAGACTGTAAAAGTTAGGGATATTTCCTCTGTAAAAAAGGCGCTTGCGAGGGGACATGATTACACTTTACAAGTACATTAGAGGACATTATAGACAAATATCAGGGGACCCATAAAGAGGATCACTGCACCAGAGGCCACCCCTTCAGACTAGAAGAAAAGAACTTTCATTTAAGGGAGAATTCAACCCTGTAGAAAAAATGGGGAAATACCCCATACTTTATACTTACCCCTCGGCGCAGATTCTGGCAGCGGACTTCATGGCATCTATCTTCTGGTAAGCTAACTGGGAGATCGGCAATATCCGTCAATTTTCAGCGCATGCGCAGTTGTTGCAAGCTGGCAAATTGGTCCAAATGCGCATGAGCCGACATACCGATCTCCCAGTCAGCTTACCGAGGACCTGGAAAATGGATGCCGTGAAGTCCGATGCCAGAATCTGCGACGTGGGGTAAGTATAAAGTATGGGGCATTTCCCCGGAGGGGGGGGCAGTTAGCCTGGAGGGAGGGGGGTCTATGTAATTTTTTCTACAGGGTTTCCTTCTCCTTTAAAGCAACAAAGGTGCTTCTTCACAGTGAGGACAGTGAGGTTGTGGAATGCACTGCCGGGTGATGTTGTGATGCTGATTCAGTTAATGCCTTTAAGAATGGCTTGGATGATTTTTTGGACAGACATAATATCAAAGGCTATTGTGATACTAAGCTCTATAGTTAGTATAGGTATGGATATATATAGTTACATATATGTAAGTTTATAGATAGTTTTATATCAGTGTTCCCTCTAATTCCCTCATTTTTGTGTGTGTGTGCTGCGGGTTGGCTCCGTCTTCATTAGTGGGACAGTGGGACAAGAGCCGATCCCTGATGTCATCTATGATGTCATCTATGCAGGGAAATCCTGGCCCTTCTGCTACCCCTCCCGACACTAAAGGGGCAGGTTCAGGTCCTTAATTTCTTTCTCAGCCTCAGGCCTGGTTGGGGTTAGGGTGGAAGCAGGTCTGACCAGCAAATCAAATGTGTATATATGTGCACTGGGGTCCATTTGGAGGGGTTAAACCCGATGGACTCAAGTTTCAGTTGAACGTAGCTATGTAACTATCTACTGCTTCCTTTGTCCAGCTCACAAGCAGTGCAACTATCGCCTACTGCTTCTATGTTGTAGTCTATATGTGCACATTGTTCTGTGGGCAAGGCACCAAGGAAGGGCCACTATAAACTGGAAAAAGCTTGCCTTTGGACTAAAAAATTTTTTAATGATTCATCTAAGACTTGGTTCATAACTAACCTGTCTCTTTATAATACTTATAAATGCAAAATATGGGTATATGTTCCATTTTGTCCTTGAAACAGGATACTTCTATAGCAAAACAAACATCCGTCAGAGATATGTCGAGGAGATCAGTGTCGGATGAGCTTTGATTTGGGTTATGCATGGCGTCCGCTGTGCAGACTTCAGAAATGCTAAGGACTATTAACCATGGAGGACGAAGCTAAAGGTTCTAGAGATTATAATTATAGACTACAGGTATCTGTAGCCCGTGACCGCTCCACTGTTCCTGATCTCCTGCAACACCTACTGGTGGAAGGTCCTTGAAGAATGAAAAGGACAGACTTGACAGTTTCTTACTGCACATCTATGACATCCAATAAAATGAAGCCTAATAAAAACAGCATTTAACAGGCAGCAATGAAAAATAAAGTTACAGCAACGTAGATTTACTGTTCCTGCACACCATTCAAGTGAATGAGAGGTATTGATAGGCAACATGGGGTGCAGTTATCAGCAGTTAAAGGGTTAAACTCTCTTCTAGATTAGGTCTTACTGGTCCTTGCAACAAAATGGGTATTAGTCCAGGGCATAGGGGTTGGCACTGTCCCTCCTAAGGTAATCTAATTTGATTCCATGAATGCTACTTTCCCCAAATAAATGAGCATATTCTTACTAAACCTAAAATGATTCAGGAAAAGAAATGCCATACCCCAATTTTTTTTTCAACTATAGTGTCATGTTTTAATTTAATATGTGGGAGATCAGACAGAAAAGCATCTGATGAATGTAACAGGCTGTGTTACTCAATTTATAGTGCTAGAACGTCTGTCTACAGTCTACTGTCTTGCAGTTCCCTCCCCATTCATTTGATTGCAAGTTGCAAATAATTGTGGCAATTCAAGTCAATTGTTTTTACCCACAATGGAACCTCAGTATTCCTCAGTATTATTAGTGCCTGCTGCAAACCGGTGAGGATTTTTTTTTTTACCAGATACTACAGGGACAACGATTTGCAACTGTAATTGAAGGAGGAATTGGCGAGAACTTAAACCTGCAAGTGAACATGAACGGGAGATTAGTGTACACTTGCATATTGTTTGATGGCATGCAGTTCATTTGGTGCAAGGCTGAGGGACTCTATGCCCAAAATGCAGAGGAACCTTTTACTTACCATCTAATCATGGCAGGTGTTCAAGGAGAACTAAAGCTTAACTAAAGAAGTAGGCTAGAAATGTTGATCATTTTCTTTTCTGCTGATTCACTGCACATGCTCTGTGCTGCTGTCACTTACTGGGCTTAGGGATCGACTCACAATATACAGTACACATAGAATAGAAATGTCACAATATAAGGCTAATTAGTAATTAATACAAATAATTACTACATGGCAGCACAGAAACCAGTGCAACTAGCATCAAAATTTAATAATCAGCCTTGTAGCATCAACCTCATTTTCTGCTTAATCATTTGCAACGACCCCTAAGATTAGCTTCTCAACAGCCGCTCAGAGCCCACTGAGCATGTGAGTGTCGCAGACACTTCCCAAGATGGTGACCCCCTGTGACAAGTGTGAAGTCTTGGATCAGTGCTGCTATTGACAAGCTGAAACTTTATGTAGGCGCAATAAGTTCAGCATTTAAAATATGGCATTTTTAGCCATATTCATTTTAAAGGTTTAGTTCTCCTTTAAAGTAAAGGGCTATTTTGCACCATCTGTAGGCGCTATTTGTACATAGCACATGTCTAGCTGACCACAATTACTATCAGTTGCACTGAGCGCTTTAACTGGTGGAATTGCAGCAAATACCCAACATTTCATATATCCCAGTCTTAAAAATGATGTATTTTAGGTATAACCTGTTGGTGGGTTCTTGGCATAGCGGTGGGAGCTTTCACAGCATCATAAATGTTTTTCTATTTAGCAAACCCTGCTAGGATGTTGCATGGCAGCACAGCATATTGTGCCCAAGATACCTGCCAAAAATGGTATCTATGATCTTGTAATAGAAGGTGGGATGACATGATCTGTATATGTTAGAAAGGCTAACTAAAATGCAATTTTTTAATCTCAATCGACAGCAGTATTCATACGTGAAAACAATTCCAAGTCCTGGACACACACACACACACAGCCACTAGATATCTACTGGTGGCCATAGACGCACAGATCCTATCGTACGAATCGAGGATTCGTACGATTTTCGGATCGTGTGTGGTGAGTGCCGACTTCTTTCGTCTGGCGGAGATCAGTCGTTTGGTCGATCGGACAGGTTTGATTTTGACCCGACCGGTCCCGCCGGAGCCCATTGCGCATCGTAATCGGTACGGCCGAACGTTTAGATTACCCCCGATATAGCCATGTTCGTTAATGGAATACCGGGGAAAGATCCGCTCGTTTGGCGATGTCGCCAAACGAGCGGATCTTTGCGTCTATGGCCACCTTTAGGCTACACTCATACAGTTTTATTTTATAGTTACCCTGCATTTTCGAAAGAGAGACAAGCTTACAACAAGCTGGAAACTTGCTATTTTAAAAACGACATTATGAAATTCTCTCTCCGATTTCCCCCAGGGCACCCTGTTTTTATAATGTAAATGATTGCTGCAAGTGAGAACTCATTTCCTAGGCAACAAAAAAGTTACAAGGAAATTCTGACATGAAGTATACTCATACTGCACAGGGGGCGAGAGAATTCATTTACAGGGTTTCTTGAAAGCTTTGGAAGCAGTGCTCCTATAGTGCCTTCTTTTGTTTTCCAGTTTTAAGGATTCTATCCGTTTCCCAAACGGCACCGTTCTTCCCTGAGGGCAGCAGAAAGTCCCACGATATAAATGAAAAGCTGTGTTGGGAAAACTGTACATAGCAATATATTTAATAGTATCGGTGCTTCACAAGTGATCAATTGCAAGGCAGAAAAGAAAGCAATGTTAGGGAAAATAAAAGGGAAAAAATAAAAAGGGAAAATCAGATATTTTCCCATTTGTTTTACTCTGTTATTTGAACATTACTCTGCTTGTAGCATGGCCAATAAGAACATATGGACTATGTAGTGTATCTGTAGCAATGTCATTCATTGCCTGGAAGAATTCTGCCCACGTCATTTGTCACCTGCAGCACCCGCATTATATGATGAATTAAAGCCATACTGGTGCCGCAGTCTCTGTGCAGCTCAGAATTGTGCTAAAGTAGAACTGTGAAATAAATAGCTTAGAAATAATGTTAATGCATCTCGCTGGGGAGTATTCAAACATTTATTTTCATATCCTTTTCTTAATCATTTCGTGAAAAATCCTTTTCCCTATCTTGGTTCAAACTGTACTAGCGCACAGGAAAACTTTTTTTTTAGAATGCATTGACTACCGTGTCTTTTGGTGACATTAAGGGGCAGATTTATTAAGGGTCGAAATGAAAATTGGAATTGTGAATTATCCAAACTCGATGGGAGTTTTAATTCGAATTCGAATTTCATGATTTATCATACTCTGGCCCTTTAAGAACTCGAATTCGACTATCCGCCACCTAAAACCTATATAAATTAATGTAGAAGTCAATGGCAGAGGTCCAGGGATCAATTTGGTGATATTTGAATCAAATCCGATTCGAGTTTTCGAGTCAATTCAATTCGTCCTAGCTGAGAAAATTCAATTTTATTAATAAATTTAGATCAAATTTCTAATTTATGGGAGTTTGAAAAACCCACATGAGTTCAAAATTCATCCTTTGATAAATGTGCCTCTAACACTTCCATGCAATTCCTTGTTGTGCAGTGTATTAGGAAAGTGAGAGGAAAGTTTTAAGGACATATAAACTTTAAAAATATTAGGGATGCACCGAATCCAGGATTTGGTTCGGCCAGGATTCTGCCTTTTTCAGTCCGACAGAACCGAATCCGAATCCTAATTTGCATATGCAAATTAGGGGCGGGGAGGGACATAGGGTGACTGTCACAAGACAAGGAAGTAAAAAAATGTTCCCCTTTCCACCCCTAATTTGCATATGCAAATTAATATTCGGATTCGGTTCGGTATTCGGACAAATCGTTCGCGAAGGGTTCGCCGAATCCAAAATAGTGGATTCTGTGCATCCCTAAAAAATTTCTACATTTTTTATACTCTACTTGGCCTGTATTGGGATGTTTAGAGTGCTTGCTAATTTTCTTGTAAATTTTTGGCTGTGGGTTTGGGTCTTGGCACCCAAGCCCGAGATTTCTACTGGTGTATCCTACATCTATGGGGTTTATATCTCCTGTGTTCACATTGGATTCTGTTTAGCCAAAAAGTGCCAGGATTTGGCAGCATCCTGAACTGAATCTGGGGGGAAAATGGGCACAAACTGTTATGTTAGAACTTTTTACACTGCCTCCTGTTTTCTGCCCAGAGGTGCAGCTCATTATGCTCCCAGAATGAAGTGTAAGGAGCTGTGCCTTCCTGAATACTGTGCTGTTTGAGTTTGACTCTGCTGTATCCATATGGGGTGCTTGGTACATGGGTTTTTACTAAATCAACTCGATCAGAATCTGAAACCTCCAGAAATGGGACACACTCTAAATCCATAATTTTGGGTGCAAAGATGAGGCTTTTTGTCTAATTTGAATGACAATTGCTGTTTTTGCATTCAGCAATCCAAAAGTTGTGGGTACAGCGCATTCCTGTCTGAAACAGGCTTCTGTCTTGAATGATATTCTGCCTTGAAGTCTGAATATGCCAAGACGTCTACAGTATAACCCGTTGGCATTGCTAGTGTATTTCTTGGTCTTCCCCAGACATATATGAAGGGTCATTTACACATCCTGTGTTCTAGCACTTGCACCATGGAGTAATTGATCCCTATGATCTCTCACACAAATATTTCATGATCATGATCCCTCTGTTGTCTTAAATGTACATTGGGCACAATCTGAAGAGAAGTCACTATATACAGTAACTATCTGTTAAAATCATACAGCCAAACATAAAAGGTGCTGCTTTGTATCAATATTTACTGTGTTCTGCTTTTAGGAAGTGCTCTCAGGACCATTAGAATCTTAAGAACTCAGCAGCAACGGCACACGATTCTAATACAGTCACGGCTCTAGTGTTGATGAGTCAGGGATTGCAGTAGATTTTTATCACTGACTGTCTGATGGGAAAGCGACTACAAGCTTTTCTCTGCATCACCAGTGCTTTATATTTATAAACAGCAGTGTGACTCAACACAGGGCAAGACAAGTCTATTTACTCACAGTGCCCCTAGAGACTCTTTCTTTTTTTTTTTTTTTTACTCAATTACAAAGTTTTTTAAATTCCTGTTTTAGATTTATATTCAACAAAGCTTCTCCATGCCAGATTTAAAGGTAGCATTAATCTTCCCATTATTTAATTTACTTTATTTGATTGAGTTAAAGGCCGACACAACAGTATTCTTAGATGAGCAGTAATGCAAAGGAATGCTGCCAGTTCCAAATAATAGAAGCCCTGTGCATAAGAAGTAAAACTTTGGGGCAGATTCACTAAAGGGCGAAGTGGCCGATGCTATCGACATTTCGCCAGTAATCCCATCCACAGCGACATTGCCAATCTACTAACAGGTGTAGGCGAAAATTCGCAGGACCGTTCGCTCTAGCAAACGTTACCTCTTTCGGCAGAGTTTCCTTTGCCACCTCAGACCTGGTGAACTGATAAAACGAAGCTACATCTTCCTCAATCTTATGTCAGTGACATCATATCCTGTCTGCCGGAAATGCATAAAAGTTGTTAAAACGCTGGCGACTTGTCCTTTTTCCCCAGACATTTGAGGGGCATGGAACATTTCGTTTAAGAGTGGGCTCATGTGTAGGGCATTAGAGGATCTATTTTGTCTTCATTCAGGTTCCTTGGATATTTGTAATAAAAAGTGGCCACTTCAAGCATTTGCAACATCTCTAATAAAGACGTCCATACGACTTTAATGTACCCGCCCTATTCAAATTGACCTAAGCGTAAGAGGACTAATGACATTTTGCTAGGCAGAAGCGATCGCTAGCGTCATTTTGCTTTGAAACGCTCGCACTGCCTAAGTACCGATAGCGAAAAGTGGCCAGCGTTCGACGCCCAGACGCATCTTCTAATTTTTGTGAATTAGTCTAGTGGTAACAAATTTTCGCCTGGCGAAGAGGTGCTAAGTGTAGCGAAGCGTTCGCTGGCAACTATTCGCCCTTTAGTAAATTTGCCCCCTTTTGTTATAGAAAGACTAACTTTAACCATTTAACCATTGCAGCTACATTTGCAGTTGTGCCAACATTGGACAAAGCAGTGCACATATTGACAATATAAAAGGTTAACCTTTAAGTTAACTTTTAGTATGTTATGGAAAGGCTAATTCTAAGCAACTTTTCAATTGCCTTCATTTTTTTTAAGAGTTTTTGTATTTTTTGCCTTCAACTTCTGACTCTTTCCATCTTGGGGGACACTGACCCCATCTGCAAGGCTACAGATTTATTGTTATTGCTATTTCTTTTTACTTATATTTCTATGTAGGCCTCTCCTATTCATATTCCATTCTTTATTCAAACCAGTGCATGATTGTTTCGATATTTTCCGACCAGATTGTTGAAATTGCAAACTGGAGAGCTGCTGAATAAAAAGTGTAATTTTGCAAAAATAAAACACAAAAAAAATATGAAAACCAATTTAAAATTATCTCAGGATATCACTCTGTACATCATACTAAAAGTTAATTTAAAGGTGAACAGCCCCTTTAATAAAAAGTTCCTCCCTCTTTGCATTTCTGTACAGCTGCTCTTGGGGCTAGTGTGTCTGTCCAGCCTAATGTTTAGAATCCCAAGCAAACTTTTCTATTGATACAGGGGAACCATGGAGCAAGGCCATCAACAAGCTGGCAATAATTCCAGGATTCTCACTGTAGGCTTTGTCAATACACACGGTGGACTTAAAGGACAAGGAAAGTTATAATAAAGAAGTAGCTAGACATGTTGCACATTATGTTTTGTGCTTCTGTACCAGCCCAAGGCAACCACAGCCCTTTAGCAGTAAAGATCTGTGTCTCCAAAGATGCCCCAGTAGCTCCTCATCTTCTTTTTTACTGATTCACTGCACATGCTTTGTACTGCTGTCACTTACTGAGCTTAGGGGCCCACTCAAACTATACAGAACACATAGAAAATAAATGTCACAGTATAAGGCTGATTAGTAATTAATATAGATAATTACTACATGGCAGCACAGAAACCAGTGCAACTAGCATCAGAATTTAAAGGGATACTGTCATGGAAAAAAAAAAATTTCAAAATGAATCAGTTAATAGTGCTGCTCCAGCAGAATTCTGCACTGAAATCCATTTCTCAAAAGAGCAAACAGATTTTGTTATATTCAATTTTGAAATCTGACATGGGGCTCGACATATTGTCAATTTCCCAGCTGCCCCAAGTCATGTAACTTGTGCTCTGATAAACTTCAATCACTCTTTAGAGATCACTAGATCTAAGAACAACACTCAATAGTAAAAACTCATGTCTCACTGAGACACATTCAGTTACATTGAGAAGGAAAAACAGCAGCCTGCCAGAAAGCATTTCTCTCCTAAAGTGCAGGCACAAGTCACATGACCAGGGGCAGCTGGAAAATTGACAAAATGTCTAGCCCCATGTCAGATTTCAAAATTGAATATAAAAAAACCTGTTTGCTCTTTTGAGAAATGGATTTCAGTGCAGAATTCTGCTCGAACAGTATCCCTTTAATAATCAGCCCTGTAGCTTCATCTTATATTACAGGCCAAGCTAATTTTCTGCTGGATAATTTGCGACGACCCCTAAGCTTAGCTTCTCAACAGCTGCTCAGAGCCCACTGAGCATGTGAGTGTCACAGACACTTTCCAAGATGGTGACCCCCTGTGACAAGTTTGAAGTCCTGGATCATTGCTGCTATTGACAAGCTGAAACTTTAGGCTGGACTGGAGCAATAAACTCAGTATATAAAACAGCCCGATTCATTTTTAGGGTTTAGTTCTCCTTTAAGTGTAAACAGGATTTTCATGTCAGACACTGGAAATTATCATCCCAACCTATGTCATTTTTAGCACAGTTTTCTGTCAAAGCAGAATTGCAGTTGCTTGCATTTTATTGCATTGATTGCACCAGATGCAACCCCCTCGTGGCCACGTGAATTCTGCCTAAAATTGCACTTTGCACTCGGCACATGCATAAATAAATGACCTTTTCATTCTGGGACCAGAGGTGATTCTGGTGCTGCAACCGACTGAATTCAATGGACTTCAACTGTGCTCTCTGCGCTAAAAGAATCAAATACCCAGTAATGATAGTTAGGGATGTAGCGAACCGCCGATAATGTGTTCGCGAACGCCGTTCGCGAACACCGGCAAAAATTGCGAACAGTTCGCGAACTTCGAACATCCGAAAATCGTTCGATTCGAACGATCGAAGGATTTTAATCGTTCGAATCGAACGATCGAAGCCATTCGATCGAATGATTTCATTCAATCCAATGGCTTCGATCGTTCGATTCGAACGAAAATCCTTCGATTTTAGCGATCGAATGGTCGAATGGTCGAACGATTTTTACGCGAACGCCTATTGGCGAACGTCGCGCGACGTTCGCGAACTTGCGGCGGACGCGAACAGCCGATGTTCGCACGAACAAGTTCGCCGGCGAACAGTCCGCGACATCCCTAATGATAGTTAGTGGGGGCAACTGGTTAAATGCCACCGGAGGCAAGGTTCTAACCTTGCACAACAACAAAAACCCTTCTCTCTGGGACAATTACTATATGATACATTGCATTTCATAGTTCACTGGATACGCTACAGCTAAAAAGGGCTGCATGAAACGATCTCCTTAATTTTTATATGAATTTCACAGAACAATTTGCACAGAAGGTACAGTGCGTTCCCAGCCAAACCTATAGTCATTTTTTATTAATCAGACTCGTGGTCACATTAATAAAGATTAAGTGCTAGGGGGGCTGATTTTTTTTTATTAATCGAGAGTCGTGAGTGGGTAAAAAAAAAATTCTTTATTTCTTTTCATTTTTTTTTCCAACAATCTTTATTTTTTTTCCTATTAATAATAATAATAATAAATAAAAGGTTGCCATCTGAAATTATAAAAACAGAACAAATGCTACTGTGATAAGAAACACAAAATGTGTATGTGTTTTATCTCATTTTACCTGATCCTGAGTTAATACTTAACCACGTGCTTCCCAAATACTGCCCCCATGGTATTTAATTTAACTGATCACAGGAGGATTAAGACCAAGAATTAGGGCAAGCAGTTATTGTGCTACCTTTGGCACTTTGCACCGTTATTTTACCCTTTGCACCTGGTCCAGCCAGTAAAAAAATCCTTTTTAAGGTTTCAAACATGTACACATCTTGTCCCTGGCCGATGCAAGATCATTTTCAGTGACATTGAAATGTCCTTGATAAATTCTTTATGGATACAGGCTGCTGATCAAATCACTTTACATTTTGCCTGGATGTGCAAGTCAGCATTTGCACTGAATGCTCCTTTGGCCAGCAGCAAACACTGCGTTCTTGCTTAAAATTGATTTAGATTGATCAGCTGCGATGCCGGCACAAAGCTTTCGCTCCTGACAAGGGAAAAGGAGCCAGGGAAAATGTCAGCAGTATTCTGCATACCAGCCATCATTATTGGTAAAAGGTATTTAACCGCAGTCAAGAATAATTTTAGGTCTTGGGGGTTGTTAAACGTACCACCCCCCGGGCTGTAGCAATTACTACTCCCCAGTATTCTCAGCTACATCTAACTGCCCTAATAAGCAGAATTCAAATTCATATTGTTTGCTTACCTAATACCAAAATTCCTTCTGAAAATGTATATTTAGGAGCCGATGCAAATGGAGTGCCTGAATGTATTCCTTTATAAGATATCCTTATTGTTAAGAAAAACACATTTTTTTAAAAGCTATTTCTGGTTAGTGATTTTTGAGAACAAAATAATTTTGCTTTTCAGAAGTCTTCCAGGTCAAATCAACCCCCTCCCAACAATGTATGTGTGGGTGAAGTACATATATTTATATATTTCTTATTTCTCATTAATATCCTTTATATAGCTTGACATATCATGCGGGGCTTTACAGAGACTATTGTACACACAGGGGTCAATCAGGAACCAAGTAACCTGCCTATATGTTAGTGGCGTGTGGGAGGAAACCAGTAGGAGCCAGCCTATTATTTCTATGGAAAAAACCATGCTACAGTGCTTTGGAAAACACTCTCTTTGTGATTTTTTTCTTCTATATTGAAAATGATGTTAAGGTGGCCATACACGGGCAGATTTAAGCTGCAAATTCAAGTCCTTTAGAACGATGCCTGTGTATGGGGCCCTCTGACAGGACTTCCCGATCAATATCTCCCCTTCATTATAATGCGATCGTTTGACCCTACCATGATATCGCCCGCCCAAGGTGGGCCTGTTGGAAGAAAGATTTGCTAGTTTAGCGACCTAGGCAAATAAACAAATCTTACAGTGTATGGCCACCTTTAGTTCTGCTGTGTGCACTCAGAAAGTACCAGTGAGAAATTAAAATGAGATATAAATAAGTAGTGTGTGGGGTTGTTCTGTGATCAGGAATGTTGACTCCCACCAGACTGGTGAAACCAAAGGGTCAGTTACTAGCTGGGGTAATCCAGTCCAATCTGTGCACTAAGTAGTAACACAGAGATTGGATGAATAAACCATCAGTTGCAAAATTCTGAGAAGGTTTTGCTCCAAAATTGTCCATCATCCATGAATAGCCAATAGGCTGAAGGTCTGAACTCAGAAAGGTTAAGGGCTGATCAGATTCCCACTGTACCATACTAATTATATTTGGACCAAAAAGGGGTTTGCCCTCAAGTGCTGTTGTTAATTAATGTATATGTTGGGTACTGGGTTATTGGAGGCATGCCCCATTTAAGGGTGGTGGCAGACGGGGAGATTAATCGTCCAGCGACAAATCTTCTCCACAATGAGCAACTAATCTCCCCAAATGCCTTCCCGTCGGCAAGAATATGAATCACCGGCGGGAAGTCGCCCGAAGGTTGCTCGTAAGGCAATCTGAAGTGATTTGTATTCTTGCCAACAGGAAGGCATTTGGGGAGATTAGTTGCCCATTGTGGAGTCTCCCGCAACAGAGAAGATTGTTTGCTGGGAGACTAATCTCCATGTCTGCCACCACCCTAAAGCATCCGAAGAGAAGGAAAAATATGTGTCATAGATAAGGTTGCCATCCGGCCGGTATTTTACCTGCCTAGCCGGTAAAACACCTGCCAAGGCCAGGGCCAGTATTACTAATTTACCGGCAATGTAGCTGCTGGTAAATTTGTAATACCCTTAAAAAGACCCCTCAGCCTGCCTGTCCTGGATGTGCCGTGGCCCGCCCCTTTTTACGCACAACCCCGCCCCCTTTGACGTCACATCCGCCCCTTTTTGTACTCGCCCCCCCACCAGCCGGTAAAAAATCTTGCAAAAGGTGGCAACCCTAGTCATAGACCAGGCCAAGGGTCAGAGTAGTCAGCTAAAACAGACAGAGATCAGGGCAGGCAGCTATCCAATAGCAGTTACTCAAGCACATGCCAAGGTGTGCACCATACACCAACTAAAGATTGGTTTTGCTTATGGAGCTCATCCATTTAGTGTAGAGTTTTCTAATCAGCATATGGGATGCCAGAGAAATGGTTTCAGACAAGCAGCACATGCTAAACACCGTGGAATAAGGGAATATACAAATTGTGCAAATAATGTTTAATTTACTGCACCCATAAGATGACAACAGTTAATATTATCAGTGAAACAGGAGATAAAGTCCAGCTGCACCCACTGCAATTCTGGTATGCATTATTACCCATAATAAGTATGTTACTGGGCCACTGAAACAACACACACTATTGGCTGACAGTAATCTAAATGAAAGTAACTGATAGAGGCAGATGGTGTATAAGTAACTAAGCCACTTACAAGTCTAGGTGCCCCATGTTTCTTAGAAAGATTACCACCATTGAATTTACTATTTATAGACTTGTTTACAATTGGAAAATTAGCCCAGTCCGCAGCAACCAATCGGTTGATTTGCGTTCATGATTAATCTGCAGCAGACTGATCAAAGAAAAGTGTTAGTAAATAATACTCACAGTGTTGGTAGCATGAAATATATATATTACACCAGATAATTGTACCCCACTTAGCCTTGTGCCTTTATAAACGGCAGCCCTGGAGAAACTGGAGCTCAATGAACCCCAAAAACCCCATTTCCTGTGAGAAATATATAAATTATAATGATATTAGAAGAAACAGGAAGACATGAAGCATATATATACAGTATGTGTTAAAATTATTTGTCTTTATGCCTTAATTAAATATATGGTTATTGTTAATAGCAGCACCAGCCCATCAATAGTTAGAGTCAATACCAGCTCCTACAAAGCATTTTATCCTGGTAATATGGCTCAGCTTATAAGGTCGCTGACCCAGGGTACTGGAAAATCCTTCCTTTTTCTCACTAATCTCCAACAATGCAATAAATACACCCATTAGCCAGTTCTGTCTCAGCAAAAAAAAAAAAAAACTGCATCCGTAGTAATACTGTAATTAAAGCACTCACTATGGAACTAACTGCATATTACATCTCAGCCATTATTAGCAAGTGCTCTGCTATTTGCTTAGTAGCCCAAAAGCAAGGACATTGGTAGTAATTACCTTGAACCTTAAATATTTACATGTTCACAAGTTGGGGTTGTTCTTAGCAGTAAGACTTGGCTAAAGGTTATTTTGGGTGACAAGCACATATATTTGATGAGGACTGCGAACAATCATTAAACACTAAATAATTAATGGGGTGTGTGCTGCTGAGTGGAGGATTTAGAAGATATTGATTTCCATTAGCAAATCCCTATTTTAGCCAACAAAGTGTTGACACAAACATACAGTATAATGTTGTTACATATTATACCACCACAGTTGCATTGGACATTGATGGTATGGGATCCGTTATCCAGAAACTCATTATCCAGCAAGCTCCGAATTACAGAATGGCCGTCTCCCATAGACTTCATTTTATCCAAATTATCCAAATTTGA
Source organism: Xenopus laevis (assembly GCF_017654675.1). Lineage (NCBI taxonomy): Eukaryota > Metazoa > Chordata > Amphibia > Anura > Pipidae > Xenopus > Xenopus laevis. Next base: position 43,574,330 of record NC_054375.1, read on the forward strand.
ACAAATCATTTTTTTTCTCTGTTATAATAAAACAGTAGCTTGTACTTGATCCAAACTAAGATATACTGAATCCTTACTGGAAACAAAACCAGCCTATTGGGTTTATTTAACGATTTTCTAGTAGACTTACGGTATGAAGATCCAAATTACGGAAAGATCCGTTATCCAGCATTCTGGATAACATGTCCCATACCTGTATCACAGAGAGGGGTACTAAAGAGGACCCTGCAACTGGGACATATAGTAGAGGACCCAGAGACACTGACCAATGTAAAAAAATGTTTTTTGAAGACACTTTAGGTATGGTGATCCATAAATGTTGTGTGAGTTCATGCTAGCCTGTGATAACATCTCCTAAAAGTGGCCTTGCTTCTGCATTGACTAGCTAGTGGATTCCTATAGGGAAGGCCCCAGCATCCTTCTGTAGTTTAGGTATTGATGTGCAGTAAGAGGAGCTACTGTATTTAGTTACCTTGTTAGCAGAATAAAGAGAATCATAATACAGGTATAAAATCCATTATCCAGAAAGCTCTGAATTATAGGAAGACCATCTCCCATAGACTTGATTATAGTCATATAATTCATTTTTTTTTAATTATTCCCTTTTCCCCGGTTATATTGAAAAAGTACCTTGCACTTGATCCCAGCTAAGATATAATTCATCCTTATTGGAGGCAAATCTATCTTATTGGGTTTTATTAATGTTTAAATGATTTTTTTAATAGACTTAAGGTAACGAGATCCAAATGATGGAAAGATCTCTTATCTGGAAAACCCCAGGTCCCAAGCAATCTGGATACCAGGTCCCATACCTGCACTAATCAAAAGTAATCTCATCAAACAGCAGCAGATGGGCCATTATTATTAACTCTTAGAATGATTTTTTATGAAATGTTCATATGAGTTGTACATTATTCATGTCCCATGCTCCAGTAACTTCTCAGTTTCCTTCCCTGACTCCGTTGCAATATAATGAGATTCAGCAGTTATCAGCATAAAATATTATCTTCCAACTATCATGAAGCCCTGTGGTCAAGTATTATGTCAAGTCTGTTAGAGGATAATAATGTGCACTACAGTTTTAAAAAGCCAAGGAAATGTTCCATGCCTTACTTTAAATACATAATCCACAGAGCAAGAGACTAAAGTAGATTTGCCCGGTGCTTATTCCTTCATGGGTTTATTCTGGTATTATCAGCTTCTTCATAACCCCCACTCCTTCTTTACGAGACCTTATACCCAGCATGCTGATGATAATGATGTATGTTGGGTTATCACTGCCAAGCAACAACCTAGAGTTCCTTCTCTTCCTGTTACTTAGTGACAAGATAAATTTTGTCTTAGATCTGCCTGTTCCAATTACAGTATAAGGTTGTCGGAAATGTGGCACCTTAATGTTTGAAACATTGGGACAGAGAGGCTACCCTTTTTACAGTACCAAGACCAGAAAGAAACGCCATTTAACCGGCATTTTATACATTTGCCATCCATTCAAAATTTCGATATATGAACAGAGAAAAAAAATATCAAAGCAAAGCAAAATGCTAATCATTTTCAGGAATTCTGAGTGTGGCCAGAAACTGCTGTGTAATGTGTCCGATAATTCTGCTGCTTCCTGTAGTCTCTGACATTAGCACGAGTCTCGCTTGAGTGGCTGCATTACAGTGCATTAAAGAAGTAGCTAGAAATTTTGTACATGATGTTTTGGGCTTCTGTACCAGCCCAAGGCAACCGCAGCCCTTTAGCAGTAAAGATCTGTGTCTCCAAAGATGCCCCAGTAGCTCCCCATCTTCTTTTCTGCTCATTCACTGCACATGCTCTGTGCTGCTGCTTACTGAGCTTAGGGACCCACTCACAATACACAGTACATATAGAATATAAACAGGGTTATTTTTATTTACTTCTCCGCTGCATTTGCTGAACTAAGCAATGTAAATTCCTCTGGCTAATGCTTCTCAGTAATGCATTTTCATAACAATCGTGATAAAAAAAAACAAATAGTATTTTTTATTGGATACTGGATTTCTGTCAGTTCAATTCTGTACTGTAATATTATTTCAAAATGTCTTTTTTTCTTTTGGAGAGCATGAGGTCTTTTTCACATCTATATTTAAGGTTGCTATTTATGATCATAGGAAGGGAATAGTCAGTGACTCTCATGGGAAAGCAGATCTGCCTGCTCTCATCTGTATCATATCCAGTGGCTCCAATAATGTTGGTTGTGATTTCCTAGCGGTTGTATAGTTTTTTTGTCAAAATAATATTTACTTCCCTTAAACTGAGTGTATTGCAAGGCTACATTAGCTACATGAAGGGTTTACAGCTTCTGGGAAATGTATTGGTCAAAAGTATAATAACTGACCAAGTTTGGTGATTGCATATTGGTAAAAAATATAAGATGAAAATTATTACTGCCCTGGCCATGTCCAGTTACATTTGAATCCTCCCTGCTTTAGCCCCATCCCACGCCATGCCAAATACAGGACAGCTGGTAAATATGGCAACCAATATTGTTCATAGTACAGTGTACGGCCAGAATCAGATCAGGGCTGCAGTTTACACAATGCTGTTTAAATATCTATAGAAGTCAAATCAACTGGTGTTTTTTTCTTGAAGACGTTTCGCCAATTTTTCAATTCAGAATAACTTGTAAATCTTCCTTCGAGAATATATATATCCTCTGGAATGTTGCTCCAATCAGCATAATCTGTTTATCATAATCCACAATGATGTCATTAAATGAGGCGTTGATTGTATTCGCCTATTCTGATTGGAGGATATATATTCTCGAAGGAAGATTTACAAGTTATTCTGAATTGAGAAAGCCAGTCCGATGACCGGTGAAACGTCTTCAAGGAAAAGAACTCAGCAAGTCCACTTGATTTGACTTATTTCTACAGATATACCATGACCCGGATGAATGAGAATCTTCACAAACATAATGCTGTTTAAAGGGGTGGTTCACCTTTTACGCTAACTTGTAGTATATTGTAAAAATGGCTAATTCTAAGCAACTTTTCAATTTAGCGTTATTTGACTTCAACTTTTCACTTTGTGACCAAGGCCGTATTTGCGTCCCCGGCGCCTCGAGGCCTTGCGGTCCTAGTGCTGCGGTCCACACACACCCCCCTCCCGCGAGCGCACGTACATACAGTACATGCGCTATTGTACTGGGGAGCGATGGAGTACTCTGTGTTCCTAATGCAGCCGGACGGCATGCTGCCCCTAAACTTTCACCGTCCTGTGGCCTTGCCACAAATCCGGGCCTGTTTGTGGCAGGTCTAAGGTACTGTTTCCAAACTGGCCTTTAGCTCATGCCAGACAATAGAAGCTTTCAGAATGCCTTCACAGAAGTTGAGGGCTAAGGTTATAAATACAGTACTACCTTAAGGCTGAAGCAGTGGAAAGGTGGCCGTACCCAGGTGTAGGGTGACCTCACCGGACGAGCAGATCTTATAGTGTATGGCCACCTTAATTCAGTGCCCAAAACTGTCCATGCAACTGACTGTAATGAAAACCGCATGTACTTCTGCCAGAAGAGAAAACACCTCTTTCAGCCTAAGAGGACTGCCCTATTACCGGTACCAGAGATATCCCTCAATGGGGCAAACATATTAAACCATATTACAGAAAAAAAGTATAAGACATTTTAGATTCACCTCAACAAACTAATTTTGTCATTATTCATAGAGACAAGGGATCTGCAGATGCAGGTGACTGCAGTGGAGAGTCTGTATAAATGCAGTAAAGTGCTTGCATCCAACCATGCTCCTGCGCTTCCATTACGCCCATCCTGACTCTTCTGATGAATGGTAAGCAGTAGCTCCAGGGCAGGTTGTCTCAATAGGTGCATAAGACATGCGCTCAGTGAATGAGAAGGAAGTGATGCAACCTTTACTCTGAAAATGCCAGATGCACCCCACTTGCAGCAATATGCAGTAACCTCCATTTTGCCAGATAGGGCGCAACTGCGGTGGACACAATTCTTAATTAAATAAAGCTGCAGTTGTGGGAAAACCTTGTGTTATGGGTAAAACAAATGGCATGGAAAATTGCATATTGTGCACTGCAATTGTGGTCTTCAATGAGTAGGGTGAATCCTTACTAAAGAATCCATATGTGCTGCTTTTTCCAGCTAGACAGGAATAATTACTGACCAGATTTATTATAGCAAGCAACATGTCCAGTGCTTACTAATGTACAAGCTACGAATGATGCCCAGAAATCTGAGCACAGCCGTGCATATGCCTCTGTGTGTATATTAGGAATGGCATTTCAGCTCAGAGCTTGGCAAAAGCTGAGAATATACCCACACACTGCAGCATGGTGTCTGGATGCCGTTAATGATTCTGGAAACTGCAGAACTGCAGCTAGAATGGATAGTCTAGTTATTTACTCACTGGCAATAATTAAATGTGCTCAGTGTAATGCTGACACTGTATGATGCAAATGCAACAAAGTTAGATTCATATTCAATTATTAATATAATTCAAAAACATATTATTGTATGTGTGTGTGAGCATGGGGATGATCACAAATGAGTGCAAGTTGGATATGCCAGCAGGACATAGGGGCACAGTACCTCCCTTCAACTCTATCCTACTGAGTAAGTAAAATGAGCCGTGTATGTTTGTTAAATAAGCAGTTGCATCACTGGGATTTTTAGGTGAAACTGTCTCTCAGCAGGGACCCCACATTCTTATCGCAAAGGCTTCCACTTCCATACAAGTTCTCAAGCACTGTCCTTGCAAAGAAAATAAGGGGGGCAACTGAAACAGCTGTGTAAACTTCCAAAGCATTCCAGCCAGGCTCATAGCAGCCAACCGACTCTTCTACTAAGAAACATTGTCCTTTCCAATGCCTGGTTACATATTTGGATCTGATATAAAATAAGTACAAAAGTAACACGTCTTAAAGCAGTGGTTCACCTTTAAGGGGCAGATTCACTAAAGAGCGAAGTGGCTAAGGCTAGCGACTGGGCTCATGTGTAGGGCATTATATTAACTCTCTTGTCTTTCTTAAGGTTCCCTGGACATTTGTAATAAAAAGTGGTAACTTAAAGCATTCGCACCCACGTTTATAATAAAGACCTCCATACAACTTTAAAATGAACGCTTCACCATGAAATGCTCGCACTGCCGAAGTAACGATATCGAAAAGTCTCCAGCATTTGGCGCCCAGGGTACAATGACGCATATTAGTGAATTAGCGTAGTGGTATTGAATTTGTGCCTGGTGAAGTGGTAAGCAACTTTTCAGTTGGTCTCCATTATTTATTTTTTATAGTTTTCTAATGATTTGCCTTTTCCTTCTGACTAGTGATGGGCAAATAAATTCACCTGGCACGAATTCGCGGGGAATTTTCAAGTTTCACAAATTTTTCAATGTCACGGGAAATTCGCAAATTTTTGGCTAGGCAAAACGAAAAAAAGAAATTCGCCCATCACTACTTCTGACTCTTTTCAGCTTTCAAAAGGGGGGTCACTGACCCCATCTAAAGAGCAAATACTCTATAAGGCCACACATTTATTGTTATTGCTACTTTTTATTACTCCTCTTTCTATTATGGCCCTTTTATATTCCATTCTCTTATTCATATATAAAAAAAACATAAAGTTTTCTTGTTCTTGAATATTGTTGATCCCCTATAATACAAAGACAGTTGGGGAGAGCTGTGTGTTTCGTTTTACCATCTCTGGTGCTGTAGTCACACAGTGGGCCTATGAAAGAATTATCCAGTAATTAGATGAACCCTTCTAATTGCTGTGTTCTATAAATGCAGCCCCCCATTCACTGCATCAAAACATCAGCACATGTTTAACCACTGAGCGACATGAAATAATACTTCGGGTCTAATGGGAGAAGGTTTTTCCACACTCACTGAATATTACTACAAAGGCTACATGATAACATGGACTGAATCCGAAAAGTCAACGTTTATAACTGAAGAATATATATATATTTCTGGATTCAGCATCCTTTATTGATGTATCTGGGACACACAATTTGGGGGAAATGGGCGTGGCTTTGTCTTTGAAATGACTAGATCACAGGGATAAAGACAAATAGCTATTGGCGCCGAGTACCATTTGCGGATTAAAAGGGAAAAATCTATATAAATCATTACTGAGATTATTTGAGATTTATGTTGTGTGTTTATTTCTTAGAGTGGAGGTAAACGTTGCAGTCTTACAAAATGACCCCTCAGAGTGGGGGAAGCTGACCTTCACTATCACTTCTCATAGGGAAATACCTAGGCGAGCTGCTTGATGAATTCTAGGATTAGCTTTACGACCCCTGCCTATCCTTGTACCAGAGTATGTGCAAATACATGTAATGCATTTTAATTGGTCAATATCCCTTTATAAGGATTGTACAACAGGGGAGACCACTACCTTATGAGTGCCCACCTCAGGCACGAAACGCGCCAGGCTTACACTTGTCCAAATAAATATTTTTTAACTTTCATAAAACATTTTTGGCTACTGTTTTACTACAGGATGACCTTTTACTACATTTGAATGCTCTGTATTTTCCCAAAAAATTGGCAAACCCTTGGACTTGGGGTTAACCCTGGTAAGAGATCATCTTTTAAAAACATTTTGCTTTTTTGACTTTGTATATTTCATTATTCATTTGCTTATTTTCCGATTCTGGACATTACCCAAAAAAGTGGAGCTACACACCAGCAATTATTTGGCTTTATGAGAGTAATGAGCCCTCTTTCGATTGGTTAAGGACCAGTATGATGTAATGCATTTGAATTAGTCAATACCTCTTTATAAGGTTTGTAAAACAGGGGAGACCACTAGCCAATAAATAAGTACCCACCTCAGGCACGAAATGCGTCAGGCTTACACTTGTCCTAATAAAGATTTTTTTACTTTCATAAAGCATTTTTGGCTACTGCTTTACTACAGGATAATCTCTTACTACTTTTGAATGTTCTGTATGTGCAAATAAAGCCTCATCATTGCTGCTCAAGAATAGCTTAGGTCCAGAAAACGGCACTTTTTCTCCTTATATAATATATTCATTTATTTGACCTAGTTCTATTTCTTAATGATGTAGCAATCCAGGGGCAGTCCCAAACTAATTACCACCACCTCAGGTAGAATTGCCCTTTTGCCCCTGTCACCGACTCTTACCCTTTCAAAGGCAACATAAAGGAACCCTTATATTGCAGTAGAATATAGGAGTGGTTCATGTTTAAGTTAACTTTTAGTATGTTATAGAATCATTAATTCTAAGCAACTTTTCAATTGTCCTTCATTTCTTCTTTTTTTTTTTTTTATAGCTTTTTAAATTATTTGCCTTCTTCTGACTCTTTCCAGCTTTCAAATGCTGGGTCACTGACCCCATCTAAAACCAAATGCTCTGTAAAGCTAAAATATTATTGTTATTGCAACTTTTTATTACTCCTCTTTCTATTCAGGCCTCTGCTATTCATATTCCAGTCTCTTATTCATATCAATGCATGGTTGCTAGGGTAATTTGGACCCTAGCAAACAGACTACCGAAATTGCAAACTGGAGAGCTGTAGAATAAAAAGCTGAATAAATCAAAAACCAAAAATAATAAAAAAGGAAAACCAAATGCAGATTGTCTCTGAACAGGGTTGGACTGGGGGGCTTGGGGCCGACCGGGGCTACTGCCGAAGGGCCCCCCTCCAGCCCCCGCTGCCACTTGAGTGCACCGCGTTTCTGCATACGCACGCGGTGCCAGGTCTCTGCGTGTGCGTGCGCCACCGACAAAGAGGGGTCGCGCAACACTAACAAGCGGATCTGGGCCGGCAAGGCCCTCAAGAGCCCGGGCCCACCGGGTTTTTTCCCGGTGTCCCGCTGGCCCAGTCCGACACTGTCTCTGAATATCACTGACTACATCATACTAAAACTTAATTTAAAGGTGAACAACCCTTTTGATTACCCAAAGCAACCAACCAGGTACAAATCTGTTAATATATGGCTCAATTAGAGAACAATAAATCTGCTTGCACCCAAGAGCCATGTATTACTAAATAAAAGTGTTTTTTGCCAACACATCATGGCAGTCCTACTTTTGAAAGAATGTGCGGCGACTGCAGCAGGTATTCCAGCTTGAAAGCATACACTCCAATGTTCAGGAAACCTGTCTCTCTCCAATTTGGCTGCCTGTACCTGCTAGACTAAAGTCTATGGATGGGATTAATGTAGTTGTTCAGTATGACTGCTCTTACTAATATAAATAAAAATATACAGAGATAACCCTGGGGCTCCTAGTGTAGCGTAAACTTTGTAAGAATGAATTACGAATCATTTATAGAGAATGTGAATGGAAAACCTGCTTTCTGATAAGGTAGATATTCCCTTTCATAGCAGGTAAAAGCCTAGTGTCAGCCAGAACAATATACAGACGGCATTTAGACCGCAGGTTTAATGCTGAAATCTGTGCAGCCATAGATATGATTACGGTAAATAATAGTAAATTATTCTATTAGGACACTTTCTATCAATTCATGTTTGGATGTGAGACTGCACACACTCAAACAAATAATACAGTGGAATCCCTACTGAGTCGTAGCACTTATTAGTGCACAAGGCATAACTGCTTATATGATTTATCTAAACCTTTAATCAATTTTCAATTGTTGCCCTGAGCTAGCAACAATCTATTGCTGATTTCCTGGCAATATCCTTGATAATGACAGAACACGGCATTTGTATGTGCTCAGTCAGTGGTCTGCCCGCCGATGAAGGGTAAGCTGTCAATAATATTCACATTAATTGATGAAAATTCATCTTCGTAGAAATAATTCAGGATTAAAGGCTCCTTGGTAGTCCAAACAATAGTTAATAGCTGCCAGCACTGTCAGATGAAGATACAACATGCTTTTGATTAGGATCTGTCAGACCTTCTCCTTCTTCTCTATGTTGCCCCACAAAAGGTGCATGAAAGTCAGGGTACATAAATTTTTCAGGTCACTTGTGTTTATATGGGCAACGTGAATAAATTGTATGAAAATGACATTGCCAGAGGGCCTTGATTTACCAAACTTGTAACATCTAGAACTTGCAGTGATCCCCAACCAATAGCTCGTGAGCAACATGTTGCTCTCCAACCCCTTGAATGTTGCTCTCAGTGTTCTCAAAGCAGTTGCTTATTTTTGAATTCCAGGCTTGGAAGCAAGTTTTATTGGCAAAGTAGAGCCTCCTATAGGCTGCCAGTCCTCATAGAGGTTACCAAATAACCAATTACAGCCCTTTTTTTTGAATCCCAAGGGACGTTTTCATGCTTGTGTTGCTCCCCGACTCTTTTTACAGATTTACACATTTGAATGTGGCTCAAGGGTAAAAAAAGGTTGGGGAACCCTTGATCTAGAGTCTAATTAAGAATTGCTTTGTATCCTTACAAAATTGCAAAAAGCCAAGCAAGGTTCAAATGCCGTTAAACGACACCCCTTAAGCTCACAATGTAATTCAACCTCTTCCGCACTTTGCTGCATTGTAAATGGGTTAGATGCATTCTGGCCTCTGCCCTCTGCTTTCCATAGTGGGTGTTACATTCTGGGCAAAGCAAGAGGGACTTAAAATCCCAAAATCCATCACTTTACAACAAAATGATGTGAAGCAGGGGTTGAATGACACTGTGGGGGTTGGGAAATGGTTGATACAAGTCTGAAATAAACTAGCATGGTTTGCTTTCAAACTGTGGAATTAAGTATGTCTGTTTAAAAAAAACATATATATATATTCATTCATTTCAGAAGATCAGATAGTGGTGCAGCTCATGTCAACATTTTTATCCCTTCAATACTTGTGAAAGATCTGGGACAGCTGATGAAAGTCTGTATAAAAAAAAATGATCTCCCATCAGTTATGTATTATTTAGCATTGCAATGTGTTGGGATAAAATGATTTTCTGTTGATGATTCCATTCACATAAATTCAGGTCAGTCTGAGAACTTTCATGGAGGCCGGTCCTTGACAGTGCAAAGAATATGGTTTTGCTTAACTCTGAGTCATCAGAGAGATAATGGTTCATTCCTGGAACTTGTACCTTCTGCTATTTTGCCCAAGAGCAGCAGATTTCTCTGCAAAAATAGCACCGGCTCATTATCTGATTGATGGACTGAAGTAGGTTGACATCTCCAGCGTGAAATTGTCTAAGAAAAACTCTTGCCATTCAGAAATTACTGGAAACATGTTTTTTTTCTAAGCAATTTAAACAATGGCAGGGGAGTTTGTAGTCCGGCCTCTGGTGTCCCAAAAGTGGGATTCCATTCAACCAAAACCCAGTGATGTCATCCATTAACTGTATGATAACCAACACCACCATAGTAAAAGAAAATGGATCTGTAAGCATCTTTCTAATATATAATCATCAAACATGTCCAATGCTTGTAAAGTTCTTTTAATAAGTCATTTTAGCTGAAAGTAGTTTTGTCTAGCCCTTTCTGTTCTCTGCTTCCAACTCTTGCAATCCCCCTTCTTCTGCTACATTATTAGAACCCGGAGGGCAGATACGAGAAACCTCCAGCCAGATACTGATATCAATTGCAGTGACACTTACAAATGACTTTAAAACCAGTGAAAATGTTTAATTCGTGTATATTGGAGAGTTGCTTAGAATTAACCCAATGTGATATGGTGTCTTGGCAGTTTTGTGGTCATAAATGGGACATGAAAACCCCTGTTCTTGAATGCTGAATGTGGGGCCAAGTAATGTCCATTGATCAGTCGTCTTTTTTTTGTAAATTTTTTGGAATTACATTATTTTTATTATGCAAAATAAATTTTTTTGGATCCAGATCCCCTTTAACCCTAGTGTGGCCAAGCCCTATTCCTGCATTAGATTATGCAGAGGTGATGGAAGTGGAAACAAAGTTATTATAATATTTATGCAGAACAATTTCCCACAGGGACATAAAAGAGTACTTTCCATGTTTCTGCCCATTATGCCTTAGGTGGGGTTCTGCATGTCTTGCATTGTAAAGGGGTTTTCAGCTCCTTTTCACCATTACCTTGGCAGTTGTTCTGCCACCTTAAAGCAAACTATAATCCTGTGAAAAACAACATTTAAAATCTTTGTGCGGAGCCTGTACTCCAAGAATAGGAAAGTTGTTACGCTGCTATTTTGAAGTGTGATTTGTTGTTTATTTGATAATAAACAGCTTGTATGTGGCAGATGGCATTGTACATGTGTGAGTTGATGGGGAAATGTGAAAGAATAAATAACTGGCACTAGAAAGGCACCGTATCACTGGTAGCACATTGATGGCACCACATGCGAGACAGCACTAGACACGCAATGCACACCCTGAGAGCTTTATCTATGGAGAGATATCAAAGCCATGTTTATTCCATGATTTAACCCACACTACTAAACTATCCACATCAGATGGGCATCTCTCCAGTCCTTCCGAGGTACATGCAAGGGCACCTTATGGACAAGTTCTATGTTGTTGGAAGGGTATAGCATTTGGCATTTGTACAATGTTTAAAAATATATATATCATGGGCGCACCAAGTGGATCGCAGCACATGCTGGTTGAGAACTGTAGTTCATATATTTCTCCGAGTCGGCATATAAAGAATTGGGGACACATGCATGGGAAAAGGTTCCAGTAATGAAGGGCAACCAGCGCTCTCCAAGATGTTGTTCAACTACAGCCTCCAGCACCTGACAGCACCTACATTTCCGTTATTCATTAACATCTTGGGAGAGTTTGGTTGTCCACCATTAAACTGGGTAACTGGGTAGACTAAAGGTGGCCATGGACGCACTGATAATACCGTACAAAAAAAATTTCGTATGATATTCGGTGCATGTATGGTGAGAGATAGAAGACTTGGATATCGGTCGGCTTGTCGATTGGACTAGCCGGAAAATTCCAATTGGACGCCTTTGAAGGGACCCAAACATCGCCCATCATTAGAGCTGAATTGTCAGATACATGTAGAATTCTGTAATTCTGTATCTGACGACTCAGTTCTACTCTTGTGTGTTAAAACAAACAATCTTTCTTGGAAAGATTTTTTCCAGGAAAGATTATAATTGTAATGTCTATGGCCACCTTAAGGCCAGGGCCAGATGATGGCGGATCTCCACCTGCATTTTTCCCGCAGGTGGAGAATCCGCTGGCCCTGCTCCGCTTCACCCCCTGATCTGCCTGTCCCTGGAAGCATTGTTTCAGCTCTGGTGCAGGCAGATTTCGGTGCAGAAACACGCATTTTGCATTCCGCATTGATATCTGCCTGCAGGGCTAGGGTTCAGCAGTGAAGAATCTGCAATGTATAACATAGTCTGGCCCTAGACTAAAAGCTAATGGTGCTCTAGGCAGGGAACAAATTTGGACAACCAATCAGCTTCAGCTGCCAACCTGTTAGCACAGTATATTGTGGAAGGGGAAGAGAGAAGTTTCTTGCTTGCTGCTACTGCACTATCCATGTTACACATGTCTGCCATTGGGCCCTTGCTCCGACAGGGCCGGTAGGGAAGGGGGTTTATATGTACACATTAGCTGGAGGGCCACAGGGTCCTAAAATACATTCGTTATAGCCAACGTCCATAAACACAGATGCATGTGTGCAGAATTGCATCAGCCCAGAACAGTTAATGAGGAATGAGTTTGGATTCTGCATTAATGGAAACAAACGTCTGGTTGCCATGGTTACCAAAACAATGCCAATGTCACTATACATGGAAGGTCACATCGCCGCACACATTACTGCACGTGTGGCTGATTTTTACACAACTGACCCTCCATGCAATTAAATCCACTGGAAATTGAAGTAAATAATAATCATGATTTTACCTTGGCTGGGAACAGTCCAACTGGAGTTGTTCTGATGTGACAGCCTGTAATCTGCTGGTGTATATATCCTTCGTATTTACAGGGGACACGAGTGAGTCATGATGTAAAGTGTCCCCGAGCTTCCAAAAATACAGAGGGCACAAAAGATCCAGCACTTAGAGCTAGCAGGGAATTTGGGGATATTGAAACTCCTTCGGCCATGCATCTAAATGGCTCATCTTGTGGCGCAGGCTGATGCACAATTAAGATCAGTGAATGGACTCCAGCCTGGAGCTTGTGAAGTTGCACAAGGAAAGAATCTTGTCAGAGAGCAGCAGCTCCACCTCTCCTCCACCCCCTGGCTCCCAGTATCTGGGGCTGCCTGAAGGAGCTCAGCCTCGGGGATGGGAAAGAGATTCTTCAATTAGCAAATTACTTCTAAGTAGCTGACTCCTCTCTCCATAGCATTAGTCTACAGCAAATCTATAAAAGCAAGACGAGTATGACTTCGGCTTTGTGTTCAATGGGTCATTTCATAATTTGAAGCACCATTCCCTAATAACACTTAAACACCAAAAACCAAAGAGGAATGTTTTTCCTGCCAACATGGATTTATGAAGCTTAGTTATCATCAAGAACAAGGCACTGTTTGAGGGCCCTTACTCACTTAAGCTGCGCTCCCCTGCGTTCTGATTTTATGCGTTGATCCGCAGGGGAGCGCAGGAGTAGACGTAATGAATTCTTTTCAATGCGGCTGTACTCACACAGACGCATGTAAGCGCAGAATGCAGGAAAAAATGCAACATGCTGCGTCCCAACCTGCGTTCGCCGCTTACATGTGTCTGTGTGGGTAGAGCCGCATTGAAAAGAATTCATTATGTTTACTCCTGCGCTCCCCTGTGGATGAACGCATAAAACCGGAATGCAGGGGAGCGCAGCTTCAAACGCCCGTGAGTAAGGGCCCTTATTGTTACAGAGAAATAGGAAATCATTAAAAGTATGGACACTGAGAATTGACCTTGCCCCACTTTTTTGAATAACAGGTTTTGAGATAATACATTCCCTACATGTATTTACTCTTTCTTGTATTTTTAATCCAGTGGCCTCTGTGGTATATTAGTGTTTTGTCCCCTTCCCTTTAACTAAACACAATACAGGTATGAGATCTTTTACCCGGAAGCCCATTATCCAAAAAGCTCCAACACTTATTTAGCCTACCCTCCCTCTGTTTAGCTACCAAATGCAATACCATATGCTACATCTCTTACCTCAGTTACCTGCTCATTTCTGATCTTGCCCACTCACACACCTTCAGTCTCATTCCCTTCCCCTTTAGATTGTAAGCTCTTTTGCACAGGGCCTTCCTTAGCATTGTACCCTTACTGGCCATTATGATTTTAACTATGTATGTTCTATGTATGTAATGTACATATGTAATGTAATGATTTTATATATATATATATATGTTACAAATGGTTCCATTTTTTTAATGTACTTAAGTGCCTTTAAAAATACACATAGAAGGCAAAATCACCCATGACCCTGTGCATAATGGATAGGAAGTGGCCTGATTGGTAACTATGCTGACTCAGTCCTAGGGAAGACTCTAATTTAATTCCTGAGAAAGCTGCCTGTCTCCCAGAGGGCTACTGTATGTTCCAGTCTTAGCAGGATCTTGTTCTTGTTCCTGTAACTTACTTAAATGGTTGCTCTGAGGCTCCACTCTCTGTAAGTAAGCGTTCTTATGTACCATCATTAGATAAGAATGGTACATAAAGGTTGAAGGTCAAGTTGAATTGTAAGCAATCATGCACCATGTGTCTTTTTAAGCGACACTTAAAGAAGAACCCACACCCTCACACTAACCTGCACCCCAATCCCCTACATTACTTTAAAGTTTCTGAGACCCTGACTTGAATTGACCACCTTTGCTTTTCTATTACACTGACAATGTGTGTATAATTCTTATTAGTATGGTCCCAAAGCCTTCTGTGCATGTGTGTTGCCAATGAAGCTCTTACTGGGCATGATCTGAATGGCACCCATTGTGATGGGATGGGAGGGTGAGCAGTGATGGAAAGCAAAGCCATGATCAGCTGATTTATTTCATTCATAAATACAGATTGCAAACTGCATTCCACTTTTTGCATCTTACAATCCGTATGAGCCAATACACTGGTGGGAGTTTTATATGATGGGCTTACTTCTTCTTTAAGGGTTGTAATTGTATATTTACAAGTAATGTATTTCCCATTTATGTACTATTAACAAAATGAAAATCGTGCAGCACTGTGTACACGCGTAGCACTATATGAGTAGGTAAGTACATACATACAGGCCTCTGCTTGGGATACTCTAGATACTGCTGCCTTGGAATGAGTGAAATGAGTCAGTAAAAGCTGCGTGTGTTTGGGCTGAAAAATCATCAGTTCACCTTAAGAAAAGTACACAGAGGAAACGCTTCTTGATAAAAATAACATGCTTTATGGATTGTCTGTGCATTACAAAACTTATTTATACAAGTCTCCTGGGTGGGTGCCATCAGGCTCTGACTGGCAATTTGTGTGTTCTGGCAAATGGCAGAGGGGCTGCTGTAAGATGCTATTTGGGCCTCTGTGTACTTGACATGCCAGTACCATATATATATATATATATATATATATATATATATATATATATATATATATATACATTCAGATACCTTGGACTGATGAGTTACCAAGAAGCTACTCCATAAGAAATAAATTAACCTATGCATTATTATGGGCTGTGTATTATATAGCAACATAATATTGCTAATATATAGCTATCTTTGCCAATGCTAGACCTGTCATGTGTGCTGTTGCTCTAACGGGGTCATATGTGGTGTATTTATGGTCAATGTTTGGTGGAAGCAATGTGCCACTGTATAGCAGTCCCTCCAGGGAGCACCGTGCAGTGTGGACCACGGTTACCCTTGCCACCACGCATATAACATCCATGCAAACTATCCCAGTGCCTATGGAAACATTTGTGAAGCATTGCTGGCCCTTTAAATAAAAGCTCTTAAATTGATGGAAATCATGAGGTGTGTCCAGCCCTAGCATTAATAGTTCTGAAATCTTGAGCACCCCTGTTGCAGTCATAAGTGTACTATATTGGTCTATATACCTACTAGGGATGCACCGATTGCTGCTTTTCAGGGTTCAACCTAATCCCCAAATCCAGGGGTATGGATTCAGCTGAATGCCGAACTGAATCTGAACGCTACCGGAAAAGCTGGCACATGGGTGGAAATGCCAGATGAATGCTTACACTTACTCCAGATATATAGGGTTCAAATACGGTTCAGCCAGGCTCTTGGATTCTGCCAAATCTATATCCTAATAGCTCAGATATGGCTGAATCCCAAACCGAATCCGGGATTCGGTTCATCCCTAATACGTACATATATATAATAAATGAATATATGTAGAAAGCAGTTAGAATAGGTATGAATAGGTAATTTCACCCAACTCCAAACAGATGGCACAGGCCCCTGGCTTAGTATTAAATGTGCCTACCTCCCCTACTCTGGATTTAAATAAGTACCTCTCCACCGAACGCGTGCTTTAATTTCTTGCAGGCCATGCAAGAAAAAAAATGTGTGTACAATGTAATCTATATTTCAATATCTTTGTGAATATGAACAAAGTGTGTGTGTATAGCTACAAACAGAGGTCAAGGGGCACTTGGCATCCAATCTCTGTATCAATAAGAGCAAGAATTCTTGACATATTACACACCTACCCCAGATCACTGTGAGTTATAAGAAAGGACAGTTTAATCAATATACCCAACCCAATACATACCAACATACACTGTTAAATAGAGGAGAGCGGTAGATCAGTAGATAGATAGATAGATAGATAGATAGATAGATAGATAGATAGATAGATAGATAACAGATAGATGATACAGAGATAGATAAAGAGAGAGAGAGAGAGAGAGAGACGACAGATGATAGATAGATAGATAGATAGATAGATAGATAGATAGATAGATAGATAGATAGATAGATAGATAATAAAGAGAGTGAGAGAGATATGAGAGAGAGAGATAGATGATGATAGATCGATAGATAGATAGATAGATAATAAAGAGAGTGAGTGAGAGAGATATGAGAGAGAGAGATAGATGATGATAGATCGATAGATAGATAGATAAATATCAGGCTTGTGTTTTCCTTAGCACATCCCTTAGATTTTTTTATCCTGTGGGCTCACCCTCTTAGGTCACACCATAAAGGCCAGATATAGATAATAGATCAAGAGAGAGAGAGATAAGATAAGATAGATAGATGAAAGATAGATGATGATAGAGAGAGAGAGAGGGAGAGAGAGAGAGAGAGAGAGGGACGATAGATAGATGACAGATAGATGATAGCTAGATAGATAGATGATAAATAGATAGATGATAAATAGATAAATAGATATCAGGACTTTGTAGTTTTCCTAAGCACGTCCCTTAGATTTTTTATCCTGTGGGCTCACCTTCTATCCTATGAGGTCATACCGTAAAGGCCAGAAATTCGACTATTCATGCCAAACGAAGGAGGCCACAACAACCGCAGAGCTACTTTTTATTCCACAACATGTTTCGGATCACATGGACCCTTTCTCAAGATAGATAGATAGATAGATAGATAGATAGATAGATAGATAGATAGATAGATAGATAGATAGATAGATAGAAAGATAGATGAGAGAGAGAGAGAGAGAGAGAGGGGGGGGGTAGATAGATAGAGATAGATGAGTGATAGATACAGTAGATAGATAGATAGATGATAGATAGATAGATAGATAGATAGATAGATAGATAGATAGATACTGTAGATAGATAGATACTGTAGATAGATAGATAGATAGATAGATAGATAGATAGATAGATAGATAGATAGATAGATAGATAGATAGATAGATAGATAGATAGATAGATAGATAGATAGATAGATATGACAGATAGATAGATAGATAGATAGATAGATAGATAGATAGATAGATAGATAGATAGATAGATAGATAGATAGATAGATAGATAGATGAGAGAGAGAGAGGGGGGGTAGATAGATAGAGATAGATGAGTGATAGATAGATAGATAGATAGATAGATAGATAGATAGATAGATAGATAGATAGATAGATAGATTGAGAGAGAGAGAGATGAGAGAGAAAGATGATGATAGATCGATAGATAGATGATAAATAGATAGATAGATAGATAGATAGATAGATAGATAGATAGATAGATAGATAGATAGATAGATAGATAGATATCAGGCTTGTGTAGTTTTCCTTAGCACGTCCCTTAGATTTTTTTATCCTGTTGGTTCACCCTCTTGGGTCACACCATAAAGGCCAGATATAGATAATAGATAGATAATAGATCAAGAGAGAGAGAGATAATGATAGATGATCGATAGATAGAGGATAGATATCACGTCCCTTCAATTTTTTTATCCAGTGGGCTCACCCACTTAGGTCACACCATAAAGAACAGAAATTCGACTATTCATACAAAACTAAGGAGGCCACAACCGCACAGCTACTTTTTATTCCATGACATGTTTCGGATCACATGGACCCTTTCTCAAGATGGACGACAGATAGATGATAGATAGATAGATAGATAAATATCAGGCTTGTGTAGTTTTTCTAAGCACGTCCCTTAGATTTTTTATCCTGTGGGCTCACCTTCTATCCTATGAGGTCACACCGTAAAGGCCAGAAATTCGACTTTTCATGCCAAACGAAGGAGGCCACAACAACCGCAGAGCTACTTTTTATTCTACAACATGTTTCGGATCACATGGACCCTTTCTCAAGATAGATAGAGAGAGAGAGAGAGAGAGAGAGAGAGAGAGAGAGAGAGAGAGAGAGAGAGAGAGAGAGAGAGAGAAAGAGAGAGAGATGACAGATTATGATATCAAGCTTGATGATATGATTATGATAGATAAGATAATAGATAGATAGATAGATAGATAGATAGATAGATAGATAGATAGATAGATAGATAGATGACAGATAGAAAGCACTACTGCACCTCTCTAGTGCACATGCCTTTTTACTCATTTTAACAAGCACTACATTTTAATTATCACTTTACAGTTGCCTTTTTCAGTGCTAAAATCCGGATGGAACCTGACTGTGTTAAACTGCTGATCTAATCACCCAAGCACTCCATTCTTCAGCCTCAATGGGAGAGAACTTTGCCTTCTTAAATAACTTTGATCAGGATAATGTGAATGAGGACTATGCAAATGTTCCCCCTGCCAAAAAGAAACACCAGTCTGATGTTATTGGCAAGTGGCTGTGTCACGCCACCCGAAGCAGCCTCTCCCGTGAGAGCACCGAACTGCTATTCAGTGGGTTTGCAGAAAGTCTCAGCCGGGAATAGGAAGCTTCTCAGCTGACAAAGACTGGCACTGTGAAACAAAACAATCCTTTCAGGAAGGCAGAGAATTAACAAAGGTCTTGGGCTGGGGTTACATTGGGATGTTATTACACTGCGCACCATCTGGAGTGTGATGGCTTATGAAATGAGCAGAATGCTTTTCTTTGTTATGATTGGCTGGAATGTATGCCATTCGCTCTGATAACCTAAGACCTTATGAGCTTACATAACTTTTCATTCAAAATCCCAATGTAGCATGTTGTGGGCAGCACAGTCTGAATGCAACACATTTCCGTACACACTGTTTCACTGACCTGCAGTAAAGTAACACAGAAAGTGTGAATGGGGTACGGCAATGTTTTCTGTATTGTGGGGTGAGAGCAGGCAGTTCACTATTGGGGGTTGAACAGGTCACTCCAGGGGATCAAAGAGGGAGCACTAAGAATTTGGGAGATTTATGTTACGGGAAGAAAGGAAGGGAAAATGAGATCAAAAGGGAATTTGAAAAATAAATTTTAAGAAGAGGTAGAGGGAGACCTGAAAATTGAAAAAATTAAATTAATTAATGAGAGCCTATAAGGATGAAATAATGGACAGTCTCCATTTAAATATCAATGTGCCCCAATCTGCCCTGTGATAGTTAGCGCTGTCAGGAATGGGATCCTCCTATTAGTGATCAAGTGTGCATCTCAGGCCAACATCCGAGTTGTGTTCACCCTAATAAGTACATGGCAGTCCTGTCAGTATCTATTGCCAAGAGGCAGCTCGGGACTCCCCTTGCCTTTTCTCATGTGTCATCAGCCTGAAAGAAGGAGGTAATGAGAAAGCAGGATGAGACATGTAGAGAGCAGAAGAGAATCAAAGGGGTGAGAATAAAAGCAGGTGGGAAAGAAGGGAAGAATTACAGAATGGAGGAAATTCAGAGATGACGGATGACCCGTATGTGAGAAGAGACAGTCTAAGGGGACGAAGTAGAAAAGTGAATGTGGCAAAACAGAAAGATGACAATAAAAGTAAGGGGGAGGAATGTGAGGGGCAGGAAAAGGTGAGAGCAAGTGGAAATATGGAGGAATACGATGCAATAATAATAATAATCAATAAATAACATGAGGTACACACATGTTGTACTGTATATGCCTGTCGCTCGTACCTTTGGTCTCTACAGTAGCCAACAATGATCAAACTGTACTAAATACCAACTTTATACTTACAGTCCCGTCTAGGCCATTTTAGCTTGTGATAGACCACTTACATACAAAACATAGTCTGAAGGGTACTATGTATCTATATAGTGTGTCCTATTTATGTCCTTTTAGCGGATGAGTGAAGAGCCGCCGGTTGGGGGCCATGTTTCACTGACCTGCAGTAAAGTAACAAAGAACGTTTGAATGGGGCAGGGCAGTGTTTACTTTATTGTGGGGTGAGAGCAGGGAGATGCAGCTTAATTAGGAATAGTACCATTTGTATATAGTGTGTTTTAAAAAGCATAACTGTCCTATTTGTGTCCTTTTAGCAGATAAGTGAAGATCCCCAGGTGAGGCAACACTGTATTGTACTGTTATTGTAGCCATCTTGCTCTGCCATCGCCTACTTACCCTTCTGTAATTGCTTATCCTTACTCTTCCTACCTACCATGTCTGCTCTACAGGAACCCATTATATCTGTGAATTAGGACAGTCACCCTAATTTTACACCCTCCCCAAATAAAACGATTCCTTCTCATTGGCTGGAATGGCTTAAACGTTTATTCAAAATTTACTACAACTTCAACCTAATTTTGCAAGAAACTTTTTGGGGGTGCTGTATGCAACTGGCAATTGGTGCTCAGCTCAGCAGGTCCCTGTTTAACGTTAGTATAAACACAAATAGGGTTTCATATAAGGACTGCCAATGGCAGCTGTCCAAGGTGCTAGTATCTTGCAGGATGGAAGCCATGTTTTTTGGTGTTTGCAAAACCATTGCAGTTCCTCCCCAACTCCTGTCAGGTGAAAGCTGGCGTCTGCAGTAACAAGGGCAACTACAGTATTTTGGGGCGTTCTCTTTGGTAAAACAAGGTGCAGTTAAACTGTTGTGCCTATATAAAGACATATAGGATAATCTTGGAATTCTGAATGAATGACATTAAAGTAAGGGTAGCACTGACCAGACTAGGGATGAATTTTTATGCAGTACATCTCCATTGCATCACACATTATAATCATATTTTCCTCTGAAGCCTGCAATTTGCATGTGTTGTGGAAACCAGGCCTCTTTAATTGTCAGCTGCGAGCTCTCTAATTATTCATGTGAATGTTTAGCTTTACGCTTGGTTTGAGAGCTTTGGGGTTTTGGGTTTTTTTTTGCTAGGTTTCATGGAAAATTTTCATGAGAAGTCAAGTGGGTTTGATAATTCAAAGTACAAAATAAGGTCACAAGAAGTTTATTGCAAGCTTTTTTGTTCCTATTCCTTACGTAATTAGGTTGATGTTGAATACTCATTAATTGAGGTTTCCCAAGCTGCTCTATGCAATTGCAGATTCCCATCTGTCTGAGAGCCAGTCACAAAGTATTAACAATTTTGGTTCTGCCACAATAGGGGTCTTCTACTAGTACAAGGCAGAGTGCAAAGTGCAAAAATGAGTGCAATATCCCACGTTTATCTCCTTGCACAATTTCTGCTGGTCTCTGTCTCAAAAATGAAATGCACATACCTTGTTCACTCCACGAATACAACCCTGCCTGCATTCTACATTACTGTATTCATAAGGGGTGGACCAGAGACAGAATTCAGATACACAAGTTTGGGAGCACCGGGAAGCACAGTCCCCAATGGAACTCTGTATATGGTTGTCCCTGCTGCCAATACTGCTCTAGATATAGGGGCAAATTTACTAACCTCCAAAAATTCGCCAGCGACGGCTTCGCTCACAGTGCAACACTATGCCAGACGTAGATCGCAAGGACAACGCTAATTCACTAAAATCCAAAGTTGCATCCAGGGCACCGAACGCTGGTGAAGTTGCGCTATCGTTACTGCGGCAAGCAAAGAAAAGTTGCGCTAGTGTTGGCTTATTTGCATACGGCACGAAGTTCAATGAACGTATATGTAGCAGCAATAACATTACACTACACAAGCCTGGGAAGCCTTAATAAAATAAAATAAAGTTGTTATATTGCCCTACACATGAGCCCAGTGTATAGTTTATGTGCCATATGTTAAGAAATGTAGGGGGGAAGCCAGTTACCCCCCAAAAAAAATACACTCTTTTTCAGCCTATCACCCTGAAAAAGGAAAAGATGCAAGCGTTTTTTTTTTTTTTTCTATCTACTCTATTGCACTTTGCCTGGGCTGAGGTGGCGAAGGCAAGTCTGGCGCAAGAGGTAACCTTTAATAAAATCTCAGTGAATTTGCGTAGTTACATTCGCCAGAGCGAAAATTCGCCAGGCGTTAGGGAGCAAAGTACCACTAGAGTCTATCTCCTTCACTAGAGAAGTTACGCCAGTGACCGTTAGTAAATCGGCGAAGTACCTAAATGACGTCATGCTGGTGAATTTTCTCCCACGTCAGTCACTTCGCCCTTTAGTAAATTTGCCCCATAGGGTCTTAGGAAATTACCTTTAATTTTGCTACCTTTAACATCATAAAAGAAGAGGCTAGAGATACATAGAAGTGATTCCACTGAATTGTGCTAAGAACAGCCTATAAAAAAATTGTTTTTTTGTCTATGCTGCAAGGCCAAGGCCCATGTCTAGATTCTTGTTAAAGAAGAACTAAACCCTAAAAATAAATGTGGCTAAAATTGCCATATTTTATATAATGACCTTATTACACCAGCCTAAAGTTTCAGCTTCTCAATAACAACAATGATCCAGGACTTCAAACTTGTCACAGGGGGTCACCATCTTGGAAAGTATCTGTGACACTCACATGCTCAGTGAGCTCTGGGCAGCTTTTGAGAAGCTAAGCTTAGGGGTTGTCTCAAATTATCTAGCAGAAAATGATTGGTCTGTCATATCAGCTGATTCTACAGGGCTGGTTATTAAATTCTGATACTAGTTGCACTGGTTTCTGTAAATAAGCTGCTGTGTAGCCATTAGGGCAGCTATTCAAAGGTGAAAATGCTCAGATTATATAGCGGATAACGTTTTTCTCTGTAATAATAAAACAGTACAAAACGATCTTATTGGGATTATTTAAGGTGTAAATTATTTCTAGCAGACTTGAGATATGGAGATCAAAATTACAGAAAAACCCAGGTCCCAAGCATGTCAGATAATAAATCCTATACCTGTTTTATAAATAATCAGTTAAAAATAACCACAACATAACTGTTTTTATGGGGTCAGTGACCCCATCAACCAGACAGCATTTTCAATTGCAGACTCGAATTTGGCCGAATAGTCATTGTAATGCCCACGGCAGAGAGCACTTTTTTTTAAAGCACTCAACCATAGTCATGAAGTCTATCAGACAAATGCTATGATTGTAGCCAGAAGAATGAAAACCAATTGAAAAGTTGTTTAGATTAGTTGTATCTATAGTGTAATAAAAGGTTATGTAAAAGTAATCCCACATACATAATCGTAGACAACCCCAATCTGATGTATTCATCAGATTTATTAAATAGAAATATATCAGAATAATAGAAATGAATATTGGATCTGACCACATTCAGTTTATGTGGTTTCCATTTAACTCCAAAGAAACAAACTGAAATATGATTGTTTTTGAATGGCACATGTCAGATCAGGCAGAAGGGTGCTGACATTAGCCTGCACTGAGGCAGCAGACCCAAGAACGGATTTTATACAAGAGAATAATCTAAACTTGAACACAAACTGAGTTTATAGGATATAGAAATATTAGGTACCTCCATGCCCATGATGACATAATGATCCTCTCTTGATGTATCACTTCACGTGCCAAGTGCTGTAAATAACTGTCCCAAAAGCACAGAACTTGATCATTGTCTCGCTGCTACCATGGAGTTTGTACAAATCCCTGAAAATGTTTCTGTTTGGAGCTTTCTGCCTTAGATTTGCTGGCATTTGCAGAGTTGGAATGCTACTTCTGCCCTTATTGATTGCTCCTACTATTGATATTCCACTCCTGCCCTTCAGTCAGCCATCATTCCATCACTCACACGGTTTATTGCAAATGATAAAGGGTTAAGGTTTCTTTTTTTGTCCAATTAAGCACCCCTATTAGATAATCATCTGAAATGACTAGGGATACATATTAAATCACCATAAGAGGGAACGATTGGTGTGGCAGGAGTAAACTTGCTTCAGCATGTTTTATTTTGTAACTTTTTTTTCCAAAATTGAGATTAAATGTTTCTTTTTCTGGTGTTTGAGTCTGGCAGCTCAGTAATTCAGGTGCCGATTCTGAATGGGTACACTTTGCTACATTAGTCGATACATTTCTCAGCAGCATCTCTGAAGTATTAGCAACTATTGTATCAATTCTAACAGCTGCCTATAAAGAAACCCAAGGGACTCAGCAGGGACAAAGATATTTATTAAAGTCCGAATTTTTCTGATTATTTTAATGAAAAAAGGCCGACCACACTAGAATCCATTATTGGACCTTATTTATTATTTTTTAAAAAAATCACGATTTTAATAGCTCGGGAAAAACAAGAAAAAATGTAGCGAAAATCCGAATTATACTTTTTTTCAGATTTTTTCCCGAATTACTCAATTTTTTATGGCTTTTTCCAGAAAAGCCCACATTCTTTGTTTTTTTGCCTGAAAAGTCAGTAAAATTCAGATTTTCACTCTTAATCTAGCGCAGACCATAGAAATGTTCAAATAGGATAGGGACCTCTCCCATTGACTTATATATAACTTCGGTAGGTCTGAGATGCTGGATTTTTAGATTCTGACTTTTTTCATCCTCGGGGTATAATAAATCTTGAAAAATAATAATAATAATATAATAAAAAAAATAGAATTTTTTGAGTTTTTGGCATTCAGGCTTTAATAAACAACTGCCTAAATGTATTAGTTTAGAAAATTGACAGAGTCTGTGACCCGCCCTCCTAGAAACAAATAAAAAATGAAACTATAATATTACAAAAATAGAAAGTGATTGGAAAAAAAGTCTTTATTTCTGGTGAACTATCTGAAAAGAGCTGAAGGAAAAAAAATGTTTGGAAGGTAAACAACCCCTTTAAACAAATGGCTATTTAACTGCATGAGAATGCAATGCAAACTATACTGAGAAATGCTTTGCAGTGTAAAACTAGATCCAAATATCTGCAAGTTAACAGTAATACATGAGTATGTCTGATCTTAATTTGACTATTGTGAGTAGAGGCAGAAGTAAATGGGACCTGGGGATCCGGCCAACAACATCTCTAGTTGAGACCTCTCTATTTTATACTACACAGCCCATTCGATTCCTCTGAAATACTTTTTTTAAGCATAGGCCATGTACATTATTTTACCCATAGAGCTTCTAATGCAGATGTCTTGGGAATGAGAAACCTTGTGCTGTATGTGATACACAATGAGAGGCAAATAAAAGCTGTGTGATCTGCTTTACTTTCCAAAACACCAGCGACAGACCAGGGACCTGCTGCTGAAGGTAAAGCTGCCCTCTAGCTGTATAAAACTCCACCACGGAGCTTGCTCAGGCTTTTCATGTGTTACATTCCCACAGATAAATGTCGTACTGAGCAGAGAAACTGCGGTTGGTAATCACTTGCTCCCTCACACAACAGTAAAAATATCCAGATACGTACGGCAGGGTATATTTCAGCACAAAAACTAAAACTCAAATCTGAACTATTGTATCAATGACAAATGCAGATGTAGAAATGATCAATCCCTACCAGAGGTTGTGTAATAAATGATCATAATTATTATTATTAGCATGTACTTACAAAGCACCAGCATATTCCGCATTGCTGTACAATATGGGTGTATGTAGATTGTAATGCACCTAGGGGCAGATATGAATATCGAATAGGCGAAAATTCGATTCGAATTTGAAAAAAATGTGACTATTCGAATATCGAAATGTATCATGTACTGTCTCTTTAAAACTTCGACTTCGACCATTCGCCATCTAAAACCTGCCATTTGGAGTCATTTGGTGGACTTTGAAAAATGGAAGTTTTTTAGGGCAAATACTTTGTTTCGAATTCGATCGAATGCGCGAAAACTTTGATTCGAACGATTCGAATACAGCCTATTCAGTTAAAAACGTTAATTTTTTTTAAAATAATTTTCGATCTTTCGATCTTTTTTATTCGAATTTCGAAGTTCTGGCAGTTAAAAAAAATCCCATTAATTTGACCCTTTGACATCACTGCATTTGGTGTGAGAAAAAACGCTCATTGACTCCAATGCAAAATTGACCTTTAAATTCAGATCATTCAGAAAACCTCAGGTCCAAAGCATTTCAGATGACAAATCCCATCCATGTATCTTTGTATCAGTTATCCAGAAACCCATATCCAGAAAGCTCTGAATCACGTTAAGGTCGTCTCCATTTTCTCCAAATAGTTAAGATTTTGAATAATGATTTCCTTTTTCTGTCATAATAAAACAGTACCTTGTACTTGATCCAGAATAAGATATAATTAATCCTTAGTGGAGCCTATTGGGTTTATTAGGGGGGTTATTTAATAAGCTCCAAATACCCGAAATCTGAAAAATTCTGATTTTTCGGACCTGAAAAAAATCTGAATTTTTCGGGATCTATTACAGTCCAATAGTATAAAACTCTGAATCTGAAATCCCGGCATCTCAAGGCTCTCTGGGTCCTGTATTAGTCAATGGGGAAGGTCCCAGTGTCTGCGCTGCTGTCAGTACCGATATCCGATGATTTTGGGGCAAAAAAGTCTGACTTTTCGGGCAAAGGTCCGAAGTTTGCCCGAACCTATTTTTTTGAATGATAAATAAGGTCCATTCCGGAATTCAGAGTTGCTCGGATTTTATCTTAGAAATACTGAGATAAATTCAGAGCTTGATAAATAACCCACTACTATGTTTGATTGATTTATTAGGAGAGGTATGAAGATCCAAATTACGTTATCCGGAAACCCCCAGGTTTCCAAACATTCCGTACCTGTAGAAGATTCTACACATTTTGCAATAGGTCGAACTGCTGACAGTAGGCTTATAACACAGGCCCTGTGTGTACGTTAGTCAGCATTCTATTGAATGTGGGGATTGGCCGGGATTCTTTGCACTACAATAGTGTTTATTGATCTTATGTGTTGTACATAGAACTGCACCACAGGGGAAAAGCACTTAATAGACTGCTGTGTATGTTATGACCATGTCCCTTAACTAAATGAACTCTCAGCAAATCAAGCAGCCGCCCTGGTATAATTAGTATAATCCAAAACAAGGACAGTGCTCCCCTTATAAGCTGATTTCATGCTAATCATATTGTTATTAGTGAGAGCATCTAAGGCATCTTTCTACTCACTGGATCGCTGGGCCATCTGCCTCATGACTTCTACTTTACAGAAACAACTATTCATGCCATTATCGTTATTATGTATAATAATAATTATATTATTATATTATTATATTATATTATTATTATATATTATTTATATTATGTATAATTAACACTAAGACAAAATTATAACTCTTGATTTGGCATCTCTGTTTATTAGAAACCTGTGCACTGTCTCATATCGGTTCCTTTAGTTTCATTCAAGTTTACCTTTTGCAACGCTGGACAATGCTTAGGTTTTTTAATATCTTAGGTAAGGTGATATAATAAATGTCACAAAGACTGCCTGGGATAAGAAACCCAGAGCAACCAATCCGATGTTTGATTATAGCCAGGTATTGTGTTATAATAAAACAGAGTGTTGTACTTGAAGGTAACTAAGCTGCATGGTGGCAAACTTATGGTATGGTGATCCAAAGTACTGATAGATCCCTTATTCAGGGCACTCAAGGTCCAGAGCATTCCGGATAATAGATCATATGCCTGTAATTATTGAAGGCGAAGTCTAAAATAGAATAAGGCTAGAAATGCTGTATATTGTATACTAAACATAAACATGAACTTACTGCACCACAAACCTAATCAAACAAATGATTTATGCTTTCAAAGTTGGCCACAGGGGTTCACCATCTTGTAACTTTGTTAAACATCTTTGCAAGACCAAGACTGTGCACATGCTCAGTGAGGTCTGGGCTGCTTAGGGATCGTCATAAATTATCAAAACAGCACACGTCAAATAATATCTGCCAGGAGCCGATACAGCAAGACTGATTAATAATCAGAATATGCAGACTGCACTGGGTCCTGTGTTGTCATGTCATCTAATGTGGATTTTATAGTTTTTGTATTGTTTAATACAAATTTTCTCCAACTCTGCAGAACCAGTGGCTGCAGCAAAATAATCCTCCAAATAGAATCTCAGTTTATCTGTTTTAATCTTACAAATCCACTACAAATCTTAGTCACCGACTGCTTTACAGGGAAACAAACAAAGCTGCTTGAGTTCTGCATGGCTGGGAAGTAAGGCGGGGGCTCCCCCTGCTGTTCATAAGTATGATTGTTTCCCTGCTCAGCAGTTAGGGACCATCTGACAATTCCTATCCACAGCAGTAAATGAAGGAAGAATTTCACTGCATACAGTCAGGTTTATTATAAAAACAGTAGACATTTTTTAATTCAAGTATATTGGAGATAGGTTTCTTTTTCATTAAAGAAAGTAAAAATTGGATTTTATTTTTTTGCCTTTACATGCCCTGTAAGTATGTAAAATATCTGTAATTGATATTGGTCGAAACACACCTATAAAATAAAATGTATTTGTGGCTGTAAGCCAAGGATATAAATAAATTGACGGCAAATTAAACGTACACATCTAGCTGACGTTACAGCAAAACAGGCAGTAATTTGACAAAAAGCTGAGAATGCCCATGATTCCTTGATACATGAAATGCCCTTTCCTTTCTATTGGTTTCATGTGGGTCATACCTCTCATCTCCAGCAGAGATTACAAAAGAAATCTTTATTCTATTTCTATCAGCACTTTAGGTAAATGGAACTTTGAATTTGGAATTGATCCATAATATTGACAAGTTTTATATGTGATATGAGATATACAGTAATGGGGGGGGGGAGACAAGGGACAATGGGGGGGTTTTACTTCTGAGCACATGCGCAGAACTTTAAGAACTGTAGTACTGCCCCCCCCCAGGACAGAATAAAAGAACGGAACGAAAGGCTGCTGCATTTTTTTTACAGGGAAGGAACACCGACTCGGGGGGGGGGAAATTTATCAATTTTCAGGCTATTGTTTTTATTGTCTTTCCTTGTCCTCTAGGCTTATGAGTTTTGACTGCCACTGCACTAAACATGTAGTTAGTGCTGAAATAGCAAAGTGTAGTTGGTGTAACGGCAGGGAACATTTTGTCAACAAAAATATCATTGTGGTGTTTATACAAATGGCCTGTAGATGTTACTGTGCTCAGACTTGTACTGTGCATACTTCCTGGTAGCTTAAAAGTGAAAGTGAAAGCTTACTGTTGTGTAATGCCTGCACGAGAGCCTGCTAATAAAGCACTATTATACTCTACTCATCCTCGGCTACCCAAAACATAACAAATGGCGACAAGGATGGCTCTTCTACCTCTGCAGCAGCCTGCACCTTTTCTTCCAAACCCTGGTGAGCCTACCATACCTTTAACTGCTTGGATCCGTATGTTTGAAAATTACATTGTTGCTGCTGGCCAAGGGGAGATTTCTGCTGCTAGAAAGTGTGCTTTACTTATTCACTGCCTGGGAGCAGGCATTACCTGATGAGACTTATGAAACTGTTCTTACTGCTATAAAGAACTTTTTGCGTGCCAAGAGTAAATGTGGTTCCTGAAAGATATAAATTCCGCCAACGTGGACAACGTAATGGCGAATCCACAGAACAATTTGTAGCAGCTTTGAGAGAGCTGGTTGTTGTGAGTTTGTGAATCTTACAGATGAAATGCTAAGAGACCAAATAGTGGAAAAAACAAACTCACCTCGCATTAGAGACAGACTGCTCCTAGAGCAGGATTTAACCCTTGCAAAGGCTATTACAGTTACTAGCCAAATTGAAACAACAGTGGCAGAGGCTAAAACTCTCAGGGAACTGCTGGGAATGTACAGATTGTGAATTCAACACTGTGGCCTAATAATGCACCGTCACAGGCAAAATACAGTGCTAAGGAAAGGGATTCACCTACACTGAAAAACCATGCAGCAAATACAAATAGAAAATACTGCATTCGCTGTGGTTCAACACAACACACTGCAAATCATGTTACATATCCTGCAAACTGGCTAAACGGTGCCGCAAATGCACAAAAGTAGGACATTTTGCTAAGATCTGCCGCAGCAGCGTTCCAAGTGGGGTGCAGGCCCTGGTGCGTGACGCGCAGCCGGGCCCCGCCCCCCTCCGTACGGCCGAATTTTAGTGGCGTGCGGCGCTGCCGGGGGGCCCTGAGGGGGTGTGGGCCCTGGCCCGCTCGCACCCCCTGCTCCCCCGGTAGTTCCGCCACTGATCTGCCGTGGTTCTGCTAAAGATGTTCATGAAGTCACTTCTACAAATGTCACAGTATTAAGTGTGGATAAAGCTGGTACATTTATTCTAGACAAGTTTATATGTCAGTGTCAGTACTGCTTCTGCTGACAAAGGACACTCCATTAACCTGATGCTTGATACAGGTTCAGCTGTTTCTATACTACCAAAGGATATTTTCTTGAAATATGAAATACTAAATAAGTAGACTTTTGTGCTTTTTTTAAATGTGATTTTAGCTGTGTGGTTGAAAAGACCTCTAAAACTACATAAATTTGAATTTTGGGTTCTAAGGTGCAGTTTTATCCAAACATGAGATTAGAGCTTGCCACAGAAAAACTCACCCACTTTCTATTCATTCCTATTGGGATTTTTAGGAGCATATTTAACAATGGGTGAATCTTACAGTTCATCATTTGATAAATACACTTCTATGAATGAATAGAATGTGAGTGAGTTTTTCTGTCACAAGCTCATAATCTCACATTCTGATAAATAGGCCTCTAAGTGTGTATTGGTGTATAAATTGTGTGTTTGTGAGATATATTAATTTGCTGGCAGTTGCAGTGCCACCATGAGGCCAAGTTAGAGTGGATATCACAAGATTGTTTCCCAAAGAATTCAAGGCCACAATAAATGAGATGAACTCAAACACTTTTAAGACTCTTACTGGGCACAGCATGCAGGTCAGACCGGGGCTCTGGTTGTCCACAAGGGTATCTGTCACACAATACTCATCACTCATGCACCACAGCGTTCTCCCATTAAGCTTCAAGGGCCCTTGTCCTGTAGGATGCACTGGCAGGAGTGTCTTTAGCTGTACATGGGCCCTTACCACTGATTATCTACTGTGACCTAGCATACAATGCCCAAGCTTCTGCAGTAGGTCCACTAACCTACACCAGAACGCTCAAATCCCTAACTCTGATGCACAGTCACCTCAGGGCTCTAGCCCAAACTATTACTCCTTGTTGGGACAACAGGCTGTCCTTGCTCACTAGCCCTCTCTACCTTTCTCTCCTAAAGTGAACTCACTTACCACTACTGGCCACTTCGATCTGATGCTGCTACTTAGATGTTACAAGCCAAAACAGAAAGTGCCCCAACAAGGAACTGCCTTATATAGGCTTATGGGTGGGCTTAGCTCCACCTGCTGGCTAACCCTGCATCCTGCAAACTATTTACATACAGCATAAAATTTTTTCTTTATTTTTACCCCTTTACACTTCACCTTCCTGAAAACCAAACATGTCTTTGTGTCTGCTAATATAAGATTTTATCTTTTATTCTACCTCCTCACATGGGGCAGTGGTGGAGGGTTGAGGAAGTGTAGGAAAGAAGCAGATATATGGTGCCAACATGTCCACTGTTTTTCTGGGGTCACTAGTTCCCCAGCTCTTCTTGTTACACAGTAATCAGAGAACCAAGCAGCAATGCAGGGCCAGCTCTGAAGGCCAGCTCAATATTTCTTATGACGGAAATGTTATGCATTGTAAAATTTACAATATGAGGCACGGGGAGGCTTTCATTCACAAATCGTAAATTTTACAATCTGTGGCAGGCAGCCGGTCAAAGGTCATATAATAATATGCCATACCTGTTCTGGCTTACGTCCATATTTTCCATAAGCAGCAAAAGTGCGGTTCCACCAGGCAGTTGTGTGTGTATGGTGGATAAAACAACATTTAAATGACTTGTACAGCTAATTACATTGGGATGTCTATCATTTTTAGAGGACAAGTGAAAACCTGATACATTTCCTTGACGTAAGAGTAATAGTCCGGGGACCAGGTTCATTTCAAGCCTGTCATTAGATCCATAATGACAATCATTGTTTTACTACATGGAGAACTGCAAGATGGCACATACACTAGTGCAGCCCTATCTCTTGTCATGCAAACTGGTAACACACTCACACAGATGTTTTCCACCTATTTTATTACTTAATAGGGCCATGGCCACTACTTTTATAAAGGCATATTCTGCCTCCAGATCATACCATTTAAAGGTAATGTCAAGTTGTCCATAAAAGGACATCATTTAAAGGAAAACTATACCCCCAAAATGAATACTTAAGCAACAGATAGTTCATATCAAATTGAATGACATATTAAAGAATCTTACCAAACTGGAATATATATTCACATAAATATTGCCCTTTTACATCTCTTGCCTTGAGCCACCATTTCGTGATGGTCTCTGTGCTGCCTCAGAGATCACCTGACCAGAAATACTACAACACTAACTGTAACAGGAAGAAGTGTTGAAGTAAAAGCCAGATCTCTGTCTGTTAATTGGCTCATGTGACCTTACATGTGGTTTGTTTGTGTGCACAGTGAATCTTACGATCCCAGGGGGCGGCCCTTATTTTTTAAAATGGCAGTTTTCTATTTATGATTACCCAATGGCACATACTACTAAAAAAGTATATTATTATGATAATGGTTCATTTACATGAAGCAGGGTTTTACACATGAGCTGTTTTACTTAGTATCTTTTAATAGAGACCTACATTGTTTGGGGGGTATAGTTTTCCTTTAAATATTTGTCACATATGATGGAGCAATGTGAAAAAAAACCTCACAGAAGTGTTTTCTGAGCATGAATGTGTAACATCAAATGCCTACGTAGTCTGAAAAACATTTAAAAGCTTTAAAAACCTCTGATATTTCAAATTAAAAAAAAAAAGTCCCATTTTGGGGATGTTATTGCATTTGTCCAATGAAGGCACATTGGAATAGTTAATTCAGCACTAGTTGGGAACATACCGTAACATTAGGAGTTTTCAACTTTGACCTTATTCAAATGCCTTGTTTAGTTATTGAATATAAAAAGCCTAAACAGTGTTAAGTAGCTCAGCAGATTAACCCCAGCCATGGTATTAAGACCCCTTGTGACCAGTTAGGACATATACATACGTACCAGTTAGGCGTGTATTTGCCCCGAGTAACAGATTATTTATTCATCACATTGCCGTTTTAGAGTTATTTGGCTCTTTAAATTAAGAATGACCAAACCTGCTTAGAATTCCTTTATAATTAATCAACACAATGAATCAATATATCTATAAATCACAGGAAAAGGGTATTTATGATGCTAATAACATACCCGAGCGTAAGGTTTCAGCAGACCATGGATGCAAGTGCTTTTAGAATGTGCATGCTTATTATGTCCATTGGTGCGAGCAGGGCGAACCCATGCACATTTATTGCATTAATCAGTGTAACGTTTCAGGGGGTGGACCCCTTCATTGGACATCATGGGGCAGATTCCCTAAAGGGCGAAGTGGCTAATGCTAGTGTCAATTCGATAGCGTTACCCCCACAGGGACTTTGGGCGCAGGCATGACTTCACTGGCGAAGGAGATAGAGATAGGCGAATTTTCGCTCTGGCGAATGGACGTAACTTCACAAATTCACTAAGATGCGGATTTTACTGAACGTTACCTCATTCGCCAGACTTGCCTTTACCAGCTCAGACCAGGCGAAGTGCAATGGAGTGCATAGGACTTCTTCAGTTTTTAGTGCAAAATTTTCTAAGTCCCAAAAACCGCTGGCGTCTTTTCCTTTTTTCCAAGAAAGGTCCGTAAATTTTTTTTTGGGTAACCAGGTTCCCCCCTCCATTTTCTAACATATGGAACATAAACTATAAACTGGGCTCATGTGTAGGGCATTATAACAACTCTATTTTATTTTATTAAGGTTCCCTGGACTTATAATGTAATGTAATGTATTTGCTGCAACATATACGTCCATGTAACTTTATCATTTCCCGCCGTATGCAAATTAGGCAGCGCTAGTGCATCTTCGCTTTGATTGCCGAAGTAAGGCTAGCGAAAATTTGCCAGTGTTCGGCGCCCTGAACGCAACTTCGCACTTTAGTGAATTAGTGTTGTCCTAGTGAATTTACACCTGCCGGAGTGTTGCTATGGCTGCAAAGCTGTCGCTAGCAAATTTTCGCTGGTTTAAGATACAGTACACATTGGGGAGGTGGGCACGGGTGCATGTTGAGATGGGGGGTGTGGGGTGTGTATACACATTGTCGATGTTGAAGAGGGGGGGGAGTGGGGTGCAGATACACATTGGGGAGGTAAGTGAGGCTGGGAGATTTTCGATGATGTGGGGCCTCCATGGCTGGGGTGGTGGTCCCACAAGGTTGCAGAGACACGGTAGGCCCCTGACTCCCCAGTCTGACACTGTCGCCCGTCAGAGCTTGTCAAAATAGACAGAAATGTCTCATTTTAAATGAACAAAAGTGGTTTCAGTGTTACTGATCTGCACTGTGTAGTGCAACAAATAACAAAACACATAAATATTCTTAGTTAAAACCATAGGCATAAAGTACATCCTATACCAGCTGACAGAAATCACAAATCCAATGTAATTTCTTTGGTGGAAAAGAAACTTTCTTAAACATGCAGGACCTTTACATATTACAGGTTTTTATACCCCTTTCGCCTGTGTTTCACCCCTGCACATTCAATTCCACTTTCTGCCATCATAAACTGTAAACCATAAAACTATTTCATACGTGTATTTTATACAATTCATTTTGAAATAGGAAACTCCCTGTTTCGGATCATTTTGCTTTAGACTGAAATTCTCAGATGAGAGTTGCTTATGGGACAGATTTGCTGCATTCATTAGTCCTGTCCGACGGTAATCATCCACAAATTAGAGAGGATTTTCAGATGATTATGGGTCATCTTCTCCTCTGCTTATTAAACGCTTTGCATGTATACACCCCCGGTTACTAACCAAACCCATAGAGAAATAATAGGAGAAAAGAGAGCATTGTTTCTATTTTGCTGCAGATTCCCAGAGCAGTACCGTGTATCCCCCTGAGCAGCAAGTTGGTGTAATGCTTCATTTGTGAGATGTGAGGCTTCGAGTGACCTGAAATAGTCTGCAATAAGTGAGCGAAAGGGCTGCTCTCATTTCTATGTTTCTCTGGCCTTAATCCACCCATAATCCTCTTTTTTTTTACAGAATGTCATATGCATTTATCCCTCCAGTGCAATCCTGTCTGAATATCCGTACTGATGTGTGTGGGCCGACAGTTCATCATTTGCATGTAAGTGCTGCTAATGATTCCTAATTGTCCAGATTCCAAACCTCCAAAGGGGTATTTATGTAGCTAAAGACATATAAAGTATTCACTATAGCGCAGTATAAAATCTTTTCTTTTTGCACATGGGTATTCACTTCCAATTATGCAGTGGAAGCCTGGGAATGAATTACTTGAAGAAATGTGGCATGTACAGCTCATCACAGTGAGTCTGGAACAATAGTCCATGTACAATCACCAATCAAAAGAGATTTCCCAGGATGAATTTAAAGGAACCTCAATAAAAGATTTCCCAGTACAGGGGTATGATCTTTCTGTAATTTGGATCATCTTAAGTCTGGTAAAAAAATCATTTAAACATGAAAGGGTTGTTCACCTTTAATACTTTTAGTATGATGTAGAGAGTGATATTCGAGAGACAATTTGCAATTGGTTTTCGGCAGCTATCCAGTTTGCAGTTTCAGCAATCTGGTTGCTAGGATCCAAATTAACCTAGCAACCATGCATTGATTTTAATAAGAGACTGTAAGATAAATAGGGCAGGGCCTGAATAGGAAGCTAAATAATAAAAAGTAGCAATAACATTACATTTGTAGCCTTACACAGCATTCGTTTTTTAGATGGGGTCAGTGAGCCCCATTTGAAAGCTGGGAAGAGTCACAAGAAGAAGGCAAATGATTAAAAAAACAACAACAAATAAATAATAAAGACCAATTGAAAAGTTGCTTCGAATTAGCCATACTATAACATACTAAAAGTTAACTACTATGGTTCAAGTTGTCTTTTACGTGAAAATTCGAGTTTTCAAGGTTATTTTTTTTTTCAAAACTCACATTTTTGAGTTAAAAAAAAAAAACTCATTATACCCTGAACCTTGAAAAAACTCAAATCCAAAAATACACCATCTAAAACCTGTCAAGGTCATGTAGGAATCAGTGGCAGAGGTTCCTTGAACCATTTGAAGATGTTAATAGCCTTCATAATGTTAGAGTTTTTTCAGAGGGTTTTGCCCGAAAACAATTCAATTTCCTGCAGGAAACAAGAATAATTTCGGGTTTTGCAGCTTGAACTCGCAGAATCAAGTTTTTTGTAAATAAACTACCATTCGAGTTGTGAGTTCATTCTAGTTCATTTGAGTTCAACTTTTGATAAATAACCCCCTAAATAAACCCAATAAGATTGTTCTGACACCCCTATGGATTCATTTGTGGCCACGCCACTACATACCGCTCTCATTTTACACACCCCAGACTTGAGAGTATAAATACTACAGAAAAATGACACGTAAATTAATCCCAGACATGCCAGTATAATCACTAAATATAATGGATGTGGGGCATATTAACCCCAGATGTGCTACTATAATTAGAAAATAAAATGCATGACTGCAATGTTAAACACAGGCATGTCAGTATAATTACTACAGAAAATGGATAATGAGCATATTAACCACAGACGTGCTGGTATAATCAGTAAATAAAATATACAACGGGCATATTAACCCCATATGTGCCAGTATTATTGCTACAGGGTAATTGGCATATTATCATATTAAGAGCAGACATGCAGGTAAGATTAGCATATAAATGGCACTCCATTAACCACAGACAAGCCAGTAAGATCACTGCAAATATAGCCAATTAACTTTAACCATTAACTTTAATCATGGCAGCAGGAATGCACAGATTGAAAGTTCTTCTTTCCTAATGCTCCCACGCTTCTTGGCTCACTTTCTGCCTCCCTTTGTCTTAAACTCCTGTAAAAAAATCCACTGTGGAACGTGTAGCCATCTTGGGTATTTTTTCTTGGATATTTTTTCTCAAGTTGCTGGGAGCAGAAAGCTGGCTGGGAAGAACCAAAGAGGAGCCAGGCAACACGGGGCAGTCTAAGAACAATCCAGGACAGAGAAATGTGCGCTAAAAATGGACTTTCCCATGATAAGTAACCTGCAATCTACACCTTGGAGCAGTGAGTGAGAGGCCTCTTAGCACTGACTCACTTTATGGTGGAATCCCTCAGACAAGGAGATTACTGTGGGGCTGTATCCAACCATCTTATCATCCTGTGCTTATACAAAACTACACAGAACAGCTCAGACAAAAGTAGGGCAGCCATGATGGATTTTATCATTCATTGCAGTCAAAAAAGGTATTAAACATGGATAAATGAAACTGGCAGCCAGATTCTAGTCTCTGACACAGGAGACTCAAAATGTCAGTCCTTATTGCAGTTTTGCACTGCAAAATCCTATATTCTTCCTTTATGTCTTCAGAGCTCCTGACTCACCAAAGTCATCTATTTATTAGTGTAGTATAAACCACCCTTTGGAATGGCACCATTGATTACTTCACCAACAACTTTGCCACATAGAAAGTTTAAAGCCAAACACATGAACAGTTGCTTCAGTGCTGGAGTCTAAGAGCATCCCAAGCAAACGTCATTATCTGCCTTCAACTTATTGTCCCTATGCATCGTGGTGTCTCTATACATTAAGTTGAATACATATCAAGAGGCAGCTTGACAGAGATTGCTCTTGTAATAATGC
Source organism: Xenopus laevis (assembly GCF_017654675.1). NCBI lineage: Eukaryota > Metazoa > Chordata > Amphibia > Anura > Pipidae > Xenopus > Xenopus laevis. The sequence goes on from NC_054375.1 coordinate 43,612,646, forward strand.
GTTACCCTCTTTAAACCCCCCAAACCCGTCCTCTCATTGACCATGGCTCTGTCTTATTGAGAATATCTTGTGCAGTTGGGGTTTACTTGGTTAAAGGCAAAAAACTGTGTATGCTTGTTCTTTTGATATAAAGTACAGTTTGTTAAACCTTTAAGTAGCAAACCTTGAGGGAGGGGGTGATTCCTAGATGAAATACTTTATAGGCTATACAAAAAAAATATTCCAAGTTTTCTTCTTTTTTGCTCTTCCTTATGCACTATCGTTCTCTTCTTTGCCTGTCCCTACATTCACTCAAGCAAATATGGCATGACTCTTATTTCCTCTGCCACAATTCCTCTGCTTTTTTAGGAAGGCCTCCTCCATCAGGACCATACATTACTCAATGTGTATAGCTGTATACAGGAAATCTTCAGCTGGTTCTGGTTCTACTGCTCATAGAATTACCTTTAAAAACAACCAAATGGCGCCCACACAGCTCAGAAATGTGCAAAACTTGTGATGCTTTATTAAGATCTCAGCAACGTTTCAGGACAACCTCCTTCTTCAAGTGCATGTGAAAAAAAAGTTCAGTACACCTTTGTAGTAGCTTCGAACTGCCTCTTACTCATTATTGGGTGCAACACACACGATTCAAGAAGAAGCCCTTTACTAGGTGTGTCAAACAGAAAAAACAGGTGTAATATTACAATATAATGGCCTTTCACCTTACATTCAAACATATCAAATGCTAGTTATATAGTAGTCCATTCAATATTTGGAATTGATAATAGTCTATGGTGGCACCTGTAGAAAGGTCCATTGATTTCCATCTCTTTAGTGTTACAATCAATGGGATTTCTGTATGTTGCATAATAATAAACATCTACAGTAATTCTTAAGAAAGCAGATAAATGGGGTGACGTTTATCATATTAAATATATTTTGTTATTCTCTGGAAGTAGTGCTTAAGAAAAGGCTGCAGCTGCCTATACTTTGTCGAAATATTTGTGCATAGCATAAGCAAAATCAATAGCTGCTGGAGTATCGATGTGGGGATAACTGGGATTATGGTTACATTTATGTTACTTTATATGGACTTTGTAACTTTATACAAAGTTAATGAAGCTGTCATTAAAAAATATTGGCTGTCACGTGACAATTGAACATTTGGACTGCTGTTCTCCCCTTACATTTGCATTCAAGGAAATAAGGATAAACTTGGGGGCCTATTTATTAAACCACAATTTTTCTGGTCGAGTTTTTAAAGGAGAAAACTCAAATATTTACACACATTTTTAGATATTTACCCTCACATTTTTAGAGATTTATTATAGCCCAAAGCTGCTAAAAATCAGAATCTGAAAATACTCCAGCTAAAACCTGTTGAGGTCATGTAGAAGTCAATGGCAGATGTCCCTTGCGCTGATTTATGTGTGATAATCTGAAAGAGTCTGCGTTTTTGGGTGACAACTCGAAAAAATTGTACGATTCAAATTGTTGTGTGATTTTCCCGCACTGAAAAGCTGATTTCTTGATAAATTAGTTAAAATTCGTGGATGGGAGTTAGCTCAACTTTCTTTTAATAAAAAAATGAAATAAAATCTAGGTTTTAGTAAATACCCCCCTTAGTCTCGTAGAATATATTCAAAGACTATTATGAGATTTCTAGGGAAACCCAGATATAGGACACAGCCATGCTTATCTTTATTCATTTATTGCTTTAATTGTATCGTTCCAGGGCCAGATATTATTCACCCTACCTTAGGAAAGTCAATATCTTGAAGGACACGTATGATAAATACCATGTGGTATGCATCCTAAAATGCCCTTGTCAGTTGTATGTATAAAGTTACATAGTCCATATAAAGTAACATACAGTAAATGTAACCATAATCCCAGTTATCCCCACATCGATACTCCAGTAGCTATTGATTTTGCTTAAAATACAGTTTTCATTTGAGATGGAAACGGTTGGAAAAATCCTTGCTCAATGTTATTCTGTGAAATAGGTTTTGTTATCACGGTCACTATGTAAAACCACAGGCTATTACTCTAGTAGTGGATGCCCCTCAAATGTAAATTGCACTCACCAAGTATGGACCGCTCTTGGGATAAGCAAAGGGTGCCTAAAAGGGAGCTGGAGACCGCCCTGAAAATGTGCTGTTGGTAATGGCTAGATTAAATGGTATAAAAGTATTTGCATCACAAAGGGTATATGCAGCTTCTGCTTTTGGTTTTGTTTCTTCTGCACTTGAAATAACCATTGTTCTAATTTCCTTGCTTTACCCGAGGCAGGATTTATGCAAACGCAGCTAGTTATTCTGGTACTTTGGACAGGACAGGCACCACCAGGGTATTCTGTATTTTAGCTTACACTGTTTTAATTCAGTACTAAATTGTATTGCATGGTATTGGACTTGTCTGCACCACTTAATTGAGGTGAGGACATACCTTATGGCTGATTTACCATTGGCACAAGAGCTAGTGCCGGAGCCTTAAGGAGTGCCAAATCCTTCAGACCTCATACACAGAACACTTGCACCAATGGAAAGTGCAAACTCTTTCCTTTTTACCTTGTAACTTAAGCTTGTTTTGCACTGGCTCCCTTGCCTTTTGTGGACTTAATCTACGGGGTGCCCCCAATTTTCTGCTATTGTGGTATGAGGTGCCAGTAGGTGCTGCCTGTTTTGTATGTATAAACAGGTGCAACATCTGCAAGTACAAAGAGTTGCAAAAATTGTATAATGCATATATCTTTTTCTGCCAGTATCAGACTAAGCCTCCCTGATACAGGTATCTATGAACTGCTCAAGTTACCATTACTTATAATTGTAATAAAAGGAATTAATATAACATTAGCTCTATGGTGCAAACAAGAGGTCAATATTTGTATTGACCTACAGAGGGGTCCACAAGATTCCCCGGTATGCAATTCCAGCCATGAACTTGAACACCCCACCTCATTTTAAATGAGTCCTTATACCTCTAATAGTTGGTTGTAAATATAAAAAATATACCAAAGCGTGTCCAGTTTAGAATCTTATGCTAGGGAAATAGACCCAAGCACATCAATGAGCTTATCCTACTGACAAGTACTATAGAAAACATCACCACGTGTCAGTATTTCTATACACATATTATTGTCATTTTAGACACATATATATGTATATATATATATGTATATATGGTCTTGAGAAAGGTCTTAGGAACAGACTGAAACGTTGACCCTCTGTTTTTCTAATATATTTAAATAAAAGTATGGATTTTTAAATAATTTTTCAAAGGCTCCCCGTGTATATACAGTATATATATATATATATATATATATATATATATATATATATATATATATATATATATATATATATATATATATATATATATATATATATGTGTGTGTGTGTGCGCATGGCAGATTTTCTTCATTTATACTCTCTAATTAAACAGCCCTCCTAGTTAAATAATTATAAAAGTTGTCAATGACTTTAGGAAATTCATTTTCTACAAACTTGGCATCTAGTTATTGTATACAGGCCTAGTCATAGAAAAATTGGTTGTTTTTGCTTCATGACTTTGCACCCCCTGTAAAATTTTCAGAGGACATCATGTAAATACTGTATATATATATATATATATATATATATATATATATATATATATATATATATATATATATATATATATATATATATATATATATATATATATATATATATATATATTGACATGAGGAAGGAGCATTGTATGGGAAAAGCCTGAATAATATCAATCCCAGTAATGGGTAACTTCAGATCAACAGAACCTATACATCATTGGGACAGTCTTGCCCAAAACCGTTATTTATAATATAATGTGCCCAAAACTGATCCAAATGCTGTGAATAATAAGTTATATGTACAATGGGCAAATCAGTTGGATATTTCAGATTCCTTGTGGAATAGGTTTCCATTCGTTTTCAGCTACTTTCTACTCCTTTTCCCAACCCCAGTGCAGATTAGAGCTACTGATACAAGCTGGTATGTATAATACCGTTTCATAAGCCCAGCTTAGTCCTTAAAATGCTGTAAAATGCAAGCAAACTGAAACCTGTTGTAAACAGCTTGCCAGGAATTCCGATTTTTTAAAAAAAAAAGCCCTAAGAGCCAGATTTATCTAACATTGAAAAAAAATCCTTTCACATTTTCTCCCCTGTAAAAAATGGAATTTAGGGACATGTTCCCATATTTATCATTCTTTTCACATATTTTCACTAGGGAAGAAAATAATTGAAAACTTTTAAAAGGTGCCTGTTGGGCGAAAATATTTTCCCCAACCAAAGGTGCTGGCTAATAGAGCCCACACTCCAGTTGGAGGTAACAGTAGTTAGATGGCGAGTAACCAGGTAGAGCGCATGCGCATAATGAGCAAGTTGCGGCATCCATTCATTCTACACATGTGTGTGCCCCAACATGGCCACTTGAAACAGGAGCTCCCTCCCAGTGTGGGTTTCCAAGTGCTGGTGGGGGGCAATTTAAAAAAAAACACAAAAAGCTACTGTTACCCACAACCAGAGTGTGGGCACTTGAATTCATGCTGCACACAGGTATCACAGGTAGCATAAACTGGTTTTCGTCCCATAGCATAAGTTGGGTTTCAACTGCTCAAACATGGAGAACAACAGACATTTTTTCAATCCTGGAGAAGAATCATGAAACGTTTCAGAATATCAGGAAAGGTGAAAAAATGTGACCATGTGTAGTAGCAAACTTTTACCAGGTAAAAAAAAATTCAAACTTGGATAAATCTGTCCCTTCAGTAGAATGACCATTTTATAAGTTTATGAGGAGAAGAAGAAAACAGGAAGATGTAAAATCATGGAAATATGTTAAAGTAAATTAAGGTCCACGGTTTATAAGGATATACAATAAGCCCAAGATATAAACACAAGTCAGTGAGATAATGACAAGGATTAAGCAGTGGAGCGCTGCTGTGGGATTGATGCAAAAGCACAGAAAAGCGGAGGCACAACCCAACCCAAAAAGTGATTGATGGCGTGCCATAGAAGGTACAAACTACTTGGAACTCACAAGCACCCACGGCAAGATAACCACAAAAACAGGATTCTTTAGGAAAACCATGACAATTATTGGTGTCAAGTGCAGGAAAACATCAAAATCCAGAAAAAGCACCCACAGCAATGCACCAGAATTGGCGGAGCCTTAAATAATGCGGGTTTGACTGTAACAAGGTTAGGATTAATAACAGGTGCAAAGTTCACATCAGGTCTAGTAAGCAAAAATAGGTTTGTTTTCCACCAGAACTGTCTTACTGCAAAAGCAGCCAAAAAAATCACGTAACTTTCAAGCAGGGAATAACGATGCACAAAACTCAAGAAAAAAATTGGATGCAATAAACAGTGCAGGGATATTATTACATGGTAAAATGCATTTTTATACTTTAGCTTTTTCCATCACCATCTTTTACCTCAAGGGTTTAGTACAAGGCAACCTATGTACCCCCTTCGGGTTAGGACTCTGGGAGTTGCAGTCTAACATCTCTAACACTGTGTCTGGTTTCAAAACAATCTTGCCTCTATTACATGTTCATTTTCACTGGCCTATCTATCACTGTTGTCCTATCTGACAGCCAATCAATTGCTCCTCATTTACTCCTTACATTGTATTCATTAGTAGGCCCCTCCCACGGGGATCTGTTTTTATTAAGGCCCAACCACAATGCAGATCTAGACAGAAGATAAATCATTGGATAACCATTAGATGTAGCACTGCACAATGACATTCATTTACGATTACATTCGTTTACAAATAGAAATGTAAACTGTGTATTGTAGTAGGATGAGATATTTTATAATATATGTATATGTAAGTGATATTTTCCATTGATACCATTCTAATGGTGACAAGGCTTCTGTAGCATAATTGCACAGTACAGAAAGCAGGTCACACGTAACAGATTCAGTTTATGATAATAAGTATAGAAGCACCTCCTGCAGCAAGAAACACCCTGGCAATATACTAGTATTAAGATTTCTGCAAATATTAGTGTTAGAGTGATAATGATGATCATTATGCCGCTGTCACAGAATATCCAAGCATGGAACAGACTAAGTGCTCTATATGGCAGCTAAATTGTCTGAATTCACTGCAGAACAGCCTGAGCCAGACCCAAGCACTTCTACAGAGAAAACTCCCCTTTTATAACTGTTATGCTCAAAGCAGTACCATCTGTGTGATGTTTTTGCAACCATACAAGAAATTACCTTTAAAACGCTGATGTAACCAAGGGCCTATCATTTCTGAGAATGAAAAACATAAAAGTTTGTGCAATTATTTAGTAAAGCTCATTGATGTACTGTATGATGAATTTGCTATAATGCTTAAAGGGCACCTAGGAAAATGGTTTGACCCACAATAGGTGAGACAAAATCAGTCCACAGTCTGGAGAAAGAATACTATTCTGCCCAAAAACTGCTTGTAGTGAGCGCTATGCTGTCTGCAGCGGGACGGAGCTCCTGAAAGAGGAGACAATTTTCCTGTGATAGGGTTAGGTGTCCTTTAAATGCTATTTACAGTGATACTTGCAACTACACCTCGCAGTTGCAACCTGCTTTGGTGCATTTGGTGCAAGGTGCAAAGTACAGAACCCAAGCACTTGTTATTTTCATGGTTCCATTTGCATGTTGTATCTACATATGTCAGTCGAATAAATGTATCACACAGCAAAGTTGTTTATAAAGAAAAACGTTCACTGCAGCATGTAGCTTATTTAGCAAGTCTGATGCTAATTTGCACCTGCGCTAATAAAGCAGGACAAGCTGCAGTCATCCATTTTTGCATTCGGAAATCAGCCGTACATAACTTATGTACCCTGGCAAAAAAGCAAATTTAATACGGCAGATATGTGGCTTTGCTTTCTTCCTTCTATTTTCTGTTTTGCCTCTTGATTTGTTTTTTTGGAAAGAGACAAGGTCTTGACAGGTGGTGGCTGCAGGAGTCGGTCAGTGACAGACAGCCTGGACTGGACACCCAGCCAAATTCTGCCGTAGGCCTGCAAAGCATCAGGGCCAGTTTATATTGTGTGCTGCAGATACACAGATTTTTTGAAGGATTGTGGTTGGTGTATTAGGGTTAGTGTATTAGGGTTAGTGTATTAGGGTTTTTGGGTTATGGTATTATGGTTAGTGTATTAGGGTTTAGGGTTTTAGGGTTAGGGTATTATTGTTAGTGTTAGGGTTATGGTATTATGGTTAGTGTTAGTGTATTAGGGTTAAGGTTTTAGGGTTAGGGTATTATGGTTAGGGCTAGTGTATTAGGGTAAGTGTATTAGGGTCTCCCAGAAATCATAAAAACGATTTTTTTAATGAACTAGAAGTTCCTTTTACCATGATGTTGGAATGGAAGTGTAAATATACCATTTTCTCTGCTGTCGGTTTTCAGCCGATGGAGAAGCACTTGTGCAGTCTGTCATTTAGTTAAAAGAAAACACTACAAACAAGTTTTCTGGCCAAATCCGCCTGTCCCTAATTAAATTCCATTTAACTAAATGAACGGCTGCAAGGCACATTAATTGGTTCTGTGCCAGTGCAGAATACTCCCCATTTGCCATTGGCAAAATGCTTATTGATGTCTGTGTGCATGGAGCACCCCTACTATGTATACAACACAGGAGATCATATGGAATTACGACCCCCTTCTCTGTCTATGTACGTCAGACCTCCAGCCTTTGGATATAAATATAAAGTTATCATAATTTGGACACATCCTTTTCCGTGGAGACAATTTGCTATGACATAAGACTGTACTTCAATATTTAGAGGAAATAAACGATAACCCCTATTAATATACTGTAAGTACAGGTATGGGATCTGTTATCCAGAAAGGGGAAGGCGATCTCCCATAGACTCTATATTAAGCCAATAATTCTAGTTTTTAAAGATGTTTTTCTTTGTACAAAACAGTACCTTGTACTTGATCCCAAATAGGATATATTTAATCCTTATTGCAGGAAAAACCAGCCTATTGGGTTTAATTAATGTTTAAATGATTTTTAGCAGACTTAATGTATCCAATTTACAAAAAGATCCTTTATCCAGAAAAACCCAGGTCTTGAGTATTCCAGATAATTGATCCCATACCTGTATCACAAACCCATATACTTGTAGTCAATATGATACCTGCATACATCAAGGGACCTGATAGTGAATACAGTTGATATATTATGATATAAATGTCAGGCTTACATATGAAGATTATAAGGTTCTTTATTCAGCCAGTAATGGTGTTGGAGTATGTGTCTCTGATACCCTGGTGCTACCCAAACCTGGGGGGATAGAGTGACGCAGTGGAACTAGTAGGGAACGCTGACGTGAAGCCGGGATAAGTGCAAAGCCAGTGGGAAAAGATTTTTATAGAAGGCGGAATATGCACACATCGGTGATGCGGAAAGGTTATTAGAGGAGGAAAATGCACAGGAATAAAGTATCTATTAGCAATTGTACAAATGGCAGGCATAAGGGTTTTAGGAAGAAATAAAAAGGTTAGATTTAAGTGATACATTTACCCATGTTCCATGTGATGCTAAAACACTGCATTCCAACATTCAGATCCATACAGTATATAGAGTATAAGGTGCTGCAGTCACAACTGCTACCCCCTCACTCCCAATAAAGCCCTATCAATAAACATCTCAGTCATATTTGGGGATGAGAAGCAGCAGAAAGATGCCCTCAGGGGATGTAGGTATCAGCAGCAGCAGGCACTTACCCATGAGCAGCCAGATGGAGGTACCAGACAGAATGAGGAAGGTTAGCATGTCTCCTGGTGCCGGCTGCAGCATGGACCACTCCAGCTATTGAGAGAGAAGGGGGGTTGCAGCTGAGCCAAGCACCGCAGCAAAGTCACTGCAGTTAGCAGGCGGGATCACGCAGGCACATGAGTGGATTCAGTATGCACTATGCAGTAGGATAGTATTTTTAGCCTCCCTCCTTCAGGGAACAGCCCAGCTTCCTTGGAGCAGACGCCAGCGCTTGCCACTCCTGCTGCAGTGATAGCCCAAGCACATGCTTTTTGCCTTAATCTCTTGTGGCTAATCCACGCTCTGCCAGCCCATTTGCACTCATTTGAAGGGAACTTTCTGCTTTATTGCTAAAATAGTATGCAGATGATAGCAGCACTTATTGACCCATTGGCTCAGAATAAAAGGTCTTTTTATTCTCCAAGCTCGGCCGAGCATAAAAGCTCAGTACTGGGCTTGGCATAATGCAAAAAAAATGCAACTGCTGCAAAATTACTTGATGTTCTTTGGGGGTGTACTGGTTTTTGATATGAGGTCTGCCTCTTGTGACCTCATTAAAGTGATATTATATCACTGTAGGCTACACTCACCCCTGTCTTGTCTGCCCCAGCAGCTCCATTAAAGATTCATAGAAATGTAGCTTCCTGGTGCATTGACAAGTATTCTGCATATTCTGACTGCTAGTATTGCCATTTCAGCACTGCTGGTTGCAAGGCCCCCATTCCTTATTAAATAGCACAGACACATTCTGAAGCACTTTACCAAGATTATGGATCTTTCATATTAGGGATGCACCGAATCCACTTTTTTGGATTCGGCCGAACCCCCGAATCCTTGGCGAAAGATTCGGCCGAATACGAACCGAATCCTAATTTGTATATGCAAATTAGGGGTGGGAAGGGGAAAACATTTTTTACTTCCTGGTTGTGTGACAAAAAGTCACGCGATTTACCTCCCTGCCCCTAATTTGCATATGCAAATTAGGATTCAGATTCGGTTCGGCCTGTCAGAAGGATTCGGCTGAATCCTAATCTGAGAAAGGCAGAATCCTGGATTTGGTGCATCCATAATTCATATCAGTCCCTGTGCCACTGGAGCTTACAGTCTAAACTGTAATCATATTCACATACACTATGGTTACTTTAAGCAGGAGCCAATTAACCTGCCTTTTTGGGGTATGATAAGAAACCAGAGGAAAGAGACAGGGAGAGCATGCAAACAGATAGTGTCTTGAACCTAGGACTCCAGAGCTGCAAGGCAGTAATTATAACAACCGTGTAATCGTGCTGCCTACATAGTTATCATCACTGGAACATCTAACTTTTGATTCCAAGTAGAGATCTATCAGCGTGCAGTTTGTTCTACTCCTCACAAGAATGGGTTTTCTCTGAGTTTTCCTCCCAGAATTTAAAAACATATTGGCAGTGGATCCTGGTAAAATCGACCCTATGCTGTGTGTGTGTTGGTGCAGTTTAATCATAAACACCGCTGAGGACTTTATTCAATAGAGTGACTGAATGTTCCTGTGCTGTGTTATACTCTGTATGACTACAGGACTTGTCATGAATGCCGTTGTATAAAGTAGACTTAACATTTGTTATTTCACGGGAACCAGGTGCCCTAGCCTAAACCATAAAAAAATCCCAGAGCCAGGGCCAATATTATGGTCAGACTGAGCTGTTGGGCCTGAGCCCTGGTGAATCCTACCGACCCAGACATGCTCCTCCCCGAATAATGATGTTGCTCCCCCAGTGCGGCCACAGTATAAGGTATGCATGTGGTAGGGGGCAGCATCGGTCAGTTGATCTGTGGAGATCTGGGGGCAGGGGGGCCCTGAGGCTTGTCCCTGTGGGTTCCTGAACCCCATTTCAATTGGCCACTATAAGGGGAGTACAGGACATATTGCAGTTATGGGCCCCCATGGCATAGATTGCCCCCTCCTCTAAAGTAATCTTCAGGTCTTCTTCTGGCGCTTCGGCAATTTCCGTGGCTTCGCATTCAGGACCAGAAGATTGCGCCAACTGCACATGCGCCGATACGCTGCTCTCTTTCAAAAGATTACCGAAGAAAAGAAGATGGCGCCCATGAACTCTGATGCCCTGAATCTGTAACGTGGGGTGAGTAAAGACTCAGGGGCATTTACCCAAGGTAACACCTAGGCTGTGGGGGAGCAAGGAGGGGGGACTATGTAGGACAGGGGGGTATGGGATTTAATAAAAAGGGTTTGGATCTCCTTTAATCACTTAGAATTCCTTCTCCTCCTCTAACCCACTCTGCCCCTCCCTCAGAAATTTACTGTGGCTGTTGGCTAATGAGCATGCTCAATTCTTTTCAGCTCAGATTACTAAACAAACCCTCCAGTCTAATAGCCAATGAAGAGATAGTATTGCTGGTTCCCATAGAAACTCTAGCTGTCTGATCCTATTTTCTCCTAACCACCTCTCCTGATCTCAGTTTAACCATTACAGTGCTCAACCCCAGCAGAACTTTTTATCAAAGTATGTTGTGCCTGTGTAACCTGCCTTCTGCATCACGTGAACTTTACAGCATACATGTCCTGCTTGCAGATGTGAGTGTTACTGATGACGTGTCAGAGGGAAAATGGCCGCCGGGTGAAAGCTGCTATTTGTTTTAGGAAAATGTGATGGCGCAGTCAAATGGAGGGGGTATTTGCAGTACAAATGATGTGGCTTGGGTGGGGAAGACATTGCTAACATATACATGGTAGGAAAATGTAGGCTTTACATGTCCTTTAATAATGACATAACATCACTGAAAGCTCTTACTGATACTGGATCTAACACCCGGAAACCCCTTATACAGAATCTTCAACTCCATAGTGTCCCATCTAAAGACATGCTTTCTATGTAATAATAACCTTGTACCGAAGAGAGAATAAATCTGTGCTGATGTTCAAAGGTTTTCTGTAGCCTTAAAGCATGAGGCTCCACATAATGCAATTATTTGTCCTATGGAGAACCCCAGATCCCAAGCATGCCAGATTATACATCCTAGATCTGTATTCACTCTAATGTAAATATCCAATATCCAAATCTAATTAAAGGTTCACTGTGGTCTGGTGTTTTTTAACTTTAATCTTACCAGCGCTCTCTCATTATACAGCATAGTGTTAAGTCCAATTCCTCAGCAGGATAGGAGCCAGAAGAATTTTAGGGAGTGTCTTCCTCTTTGATGTCTATATGATGCATTTGAAGTCATTTACTTATTCCCCCAGGAGAAGGAGAAGAACACAATGGGATGGAAGGGTGTGCCCATTAGTGCTCATCCACGGACACGTCTGCCCAGGGAATATGATTGCGCTGAGCAACTCACACTCTATAAAAAATCATGAAAAAGTCTGAATGCTTTAATACAGATCATTGGAGTCCTAACTGACTTTAATCTCACTGATCACTAATTATAACTGAAGACAACACTAAGCACTATTTATAAGGATATCATTTACAGGATATTAATGTGCAATGTCAGATTGTGATGTCCGGGCCCACCTAAGGGTGCCGCCCAGTCGGTATTACAAATTTACCGGCAAATGTGTAATACAATTAAAGAAGAACTAACCCCCCCTCCGACAAAAGTCCCCATCCACAGGCATCAAATGAGCCCCCTCACTGCTCCCTCCTTCAATAAACAGTGGCTCTCATAGAAAAAGGTAATCCCGGAGTATATACAACTGATGTGAAAAAAAACGAAGATTCAGAAGATGGCGTCTGCTAGCTCCACTGTGCATTTCTGCTAATATAGGTCAGCTTTACTATGAGAGGCACTGTTCATTGAAATAGACTCTGTGGGGAGGGAGAAGGGAGGGCTCATTTGATGGCTATGGATGGGGACTTTTGTGTGGGGGGGTTTATTCTCCTTTAAGTTCAGCACCTGGCACGCCAGTTGTGTTTCTATAGCAAACATAACAGTTGTACCAGTGCAGGGCAACAGTACATTATATCTGAATTACTTTAAAACACTTTCATTTTTTGTTGTCACTGTTCCTTTAAGGCACCCTGTGATAAGATAAATGCCACATCAATCAGGGAAGAGTCATTTACGGGTTTCAGATTTCTCAAATCCAGACAATCTGTGAAAACCAGACTGTTGGCAACCCTAGCGTGTAAAGACCCCTTAAGTCCTTTTTCCCTTTTATCTCCTATCCATTACTGGACCCAATGATTTAAATATGTGCTTCTTTTATTACCACTGCCATCTTGTGGTAGTTATGTATAACTGCATGTCTTGTAAGAGATTATTCTACAGCTCTTTATCGGCTTTTGAAATTATTAGAATTCTTAGCCTATGGGATATAGGATATGGGATATGTAATGATATAAAAAGAATATATACACTACTTTATCCCCAAACATATGCATCGAAAAGGGGGGGGGGCAAAGGGCACCATAGTATTTTTGCCATATTGTTGAATCTAATGGGCAGTGAGAACTTCAAATATCATAATGAGTTTGGGTGGCTAAGTCTACTTTAGGGGGCTAAGTCAGGGGCTGAATTTATGGCCGGGGCTGCCCTAGGCATCAGACCTCCAACAGACGCATGTGCAGGAAAGTCTGCCCAATTTAGCCGCAAGTGTCTGTTGGCAGATTGGGTGCTTAATCCTGCTGTCGGGAGAGAAGAGCACCCATGGGAACAAAAGAGATAATCCTACGGTAGGAGGCTTACAGACATACAATTGCAGTTACACACACAATATTAAGCACTGCTACCATGAGGCGAAACTTGACCCTGTTAGTTAACAAAGGGCAGCAAAAAGCTTTTAAAGACCTGACATTTCAATTTTTAAATTGGAAGTTCCCCTCTTCCAGTGCAGAAAGTGGAAATGCACTCTCTGCAGAAGCAATATGCCCCACTTAACCCAAGCTCAATTTCCTTAAGGTAGATGAGTTTCTAACTTATGACTGCCCTCATTTTTGAGTTTAGCATTTGCACCAATTTCATCATAAATAACCCAAAAGGAAATGCTTCCAGGAATCATTTACAAGTCATTTGGTATTTTACACAAACACCCATGTGCTCAGTCTCCACCAGAGAGAAAGTGCTCCTTTAGTTACTCAAGTACAGGGCATTGAAAGAACAATTTCTTAGTTTGTCTCATTGCCTTGTAGATATGTCTTTGTTTCATTTGAAAGTAAAATGGAAAGGAATGTGTTTGTGTATTACTTAAATCACTGTTAATGTTTCTTATATTATATCTCCTAGAGAAGAACCCAGGGTGTCTTGGCTTCAACAGCAACATCCACAACTGCCCATTCTTCAGATCCATTGATTGGGCAGAAAAGCCAAGACATAAGACATAAGCTGAAATTAGCTTCATTCCCTCCTCCATTGTGAGCAGCTCTCCCTCTGCTTCTGACAAGCAGCTCCTCTCTCTCAGCAGTCAGGTGTCTTCCATGCAGGTGAGGTTCCCTACACACAGACATTCTCCAGCACTTGTTATATCGACACTAAGGGGTCCGTTTACAAAAGCGCGGGAAAAATATGCGCACAAAATATAGACAAATTTAAAAATTTGCGAATATGTGTTTGCCAGTTATCGCATTTGCTGAAAATAACTCTATGTACACATTAATGCCTGGTTTACTAAACAGCGAAATGTACAAAGATAAAATTAACGCCAGAATATGGCGGTAAATTATTTTCTAACCAGAAAATTCTTAAGGGTACATGGAGGGGCAGATTTACATAGGGTCGAATATCGAGGGTTAATTAACCCTCGATATTCGACTGCCGAATGTAAATCCTTCAACTTCGAATATGGAAGTCGAAGGATTTAGTGCTATTCCTAAAATCGAACGACCGAAGGAATAATCTTTCGATCAAACGATTAAATGACCTTCCCCATAGGCTAACATTGATGCTCGGTAGGTTTTAGATGGCGAAGTAGGGGGTCGAAGTATTTTTTAAAGAGACAGTACTTTGACTATCGAATGGTCGAACGATTTTTAGTTTGAATCGTTCGATTCGTAGTCGAAGGTCGAAGTAGCCTATTCGATGGTTCGACCATTCGAAATTCGAAGTATTTTTTCTTCTATTCCTTCACTCGAGCTAAGTAAATGGGCCCCGAAATATCCCATAACACCTTGTTTTACCCATTATTCTGTTCCTGTTGCCATTCCTGACAGGAGAAGAGAGAAGTGACAGGATAATCAAAGATGTTTTGGATTATTCTTTTGTCTGCTGCTACAGCAGCTTTTTCAGATGAAAGACAAATTATTATAGCTAGGAGGGACCAAAGGCTTCGTCAGCCTAGATTAAACTTCATTTATATGATGCTCACAGATTGATTGGCAAAACTTGTTTATGAATTTTATTTATATAGTGAATAAAGTACCCCCTCTTGTAAAATATAAGGATATTATAAGTTACCGAGGAGTTTCACGACCATATAAAAGTACGAGGCCAAAGGCCGAGTGTTTTTATACAGGTCATGGAACTCCGAGGTAACTTCTAATATCCTCATATTTTGCCACTGGGGTTACTTTATTTATTATAATACACAAGTGTCAGTGAGTCATGTGACAGAAATGACATCAGAACTCATGTTTATAACTGATGACATCAGAACTCACCGTTTATAAGGATATAATTTACAAGATATTCATGGCTCTTGTGCATTATATAATTCTATTGGCAGGGCGTAAGTCTTGTGGCTGGATGTATTGAAATGTGGATTTATATGATGCATACATGTTTGATTGGGGGAAATCTGTTTACTGTGTTGTTGATAATATCTATAAAGTTTAGCAGTTTTGAAGATACATATCCGGCCATGAATCATGCCATATTAAACGCCATAAAACAAGACTATTTTATAGCATAAATATTTGTAAACGTAATTTGTCGCCAGAAAATTCGCAACTCGCTAAAATTACCACAAACGTAAGCTGGTTCGTCAGCGTAGTTACCGCAAGTGATCGCAATGACTTCTGAGTGCATCGCTGTTTAGTAAGCGTAGTCGCTGTGAATATTTTGGCTGAAAAATATTCGCAGCGGAAACATATCGTCAAATTTACCGCGCTTTAGTAAACGGACCCTAATTCTGAACTATCCTGTGTTAATAGAACTAGTTCTGTCACTACTTTGTGTGCCTAAGCAGGAAGATTTTTCTAGCTGCTGGGATCCTATGAATCTGAACACCTATAATACTTGTGAATGTAATATTAATAGGAAAGAAGGTTAGAAATATAGGAAGAACAGTATTTCCCCAAAAAAGTGGCAAGTGTAGGCCTACCCCATGAAAGTCCAGCACTAGGTTTAACCCGCTTAATTTCCTGTACATCTAAATAATATCTTCATCCAAAGGACTAATGGACTTTCATGAGCCAAATTGAGTGCAATTGCTGCATAAATACGTGTGTCCATCAGTACTCACAGAGACCTGCCATTTCCTATTATAATTATTAAAGGGGTTGTTCACCTTTACAGTAACATTTAGAATGGTGTAGAGAATGATATTACGGGAAAATTTGCAATTGGTCTTCATTTTTTATTATTCGTAGTTTTTTTTAGTTATTTCGCTTTTTATTCAGCAGTTTTAGCAATCTGGTTGCTAGGGTTCAAATTACCATAGCAACCATGCATTGATACGAATAGGAAACTGGAATATGAACAGGCCCTCAATAGAAAGATGAGTAAAAGCAGCAATAACTAAAAATGTGTAGCCTTACAGAGCATCCACTATAAACCGCTGGCAATATCAGTGCATTGTGTGAGACATACATTCTCATGCTGTGATAAATGTGTGTTTATAGGGGGGGTCAATTGCATAATCTGCTCTGTGGTTCCAAATGGGTCCTGGGGACCCCTGATATATAATTCTACAGAAACCAGGAGAAAAACTGCAAAATACCTTCCTTTTTCTTTCTGCGCTTTCAGAAAAAAAAGAGAAAAAAGTCACGAGTGCCTGAAATGACCTTCCTCCAAACCATATTATTTTGACACAATAAGGGGCCCATTTACTTAGCTCAAGTGAAGGAATAGAATAAAAAAAAACGTCAAATTTCGAATGATTTTTTTGGCTCCTTCAACCATCGAATGGGCTACTTCGACCTTCGACTACGACTTTGACTTTGAATCGAACGATTCGAACTAAAAATCATTCGACCATTCGATAGTCCAAGTACTGTCTCTTTAAAAAAAAACTTCGACCCCCTAGTTCGCAACCTAAAACCTACCAAAGTCAATGTTATCCTAGGGGAAGGTCCCCATAGGCTTTTGAACAATTTTTTGGTAGAAGAAAAATCATTCGATTGATGGATTAAAATCCTTCGAATCGAACGATTCAAAGGATTTAATCGTTCAAACGATTTTTCGAAGTCGAAGGATTACAATTCGGCAGTCGAATATCGAGGGTTAATTAAGTAAATCTGCCCCTAAATGTGGTGTTGCGTTTAGTCACTTTTTAACCATTTCTCTTTCTACAGTTGAAAACCACCAATGAACACAAAAAATGATCAGCAATGGTTTTACCTTAGTTTTTCCACTAGGAGCCACTGTACGTCAACAATAAAAATGATGTAAAAAAAAAGCAGTAATAGTTTTATGATTTCTTTTTATTCTGTAATAATAAAACAGTACTTTGTACTTGATCTAAACCAATATATAATTAACCATTACTGGAGAAAAAAAACAGTCCTATTGGATTTATTTAATGTTTAAATTATTTCTTTAGCATACTTAGAGTATGGTGATCCAAATTACAGAAATACCCCTTATCTGGAAAACACCAGATCCCAAGCATTCTGGATAACAGGTCTCATACCTAGTGTTTCCTACCCTGTGATTGAATGTGTCCATAAACAGACTCAAGACTGTCCCTGTCTTCTTGCTGCACAAAAACTCATACGTAAAGGGGTCATTCACCTTTAAGTTAACTTTTAGTATGTCATAGAATGGCCATTTCTAAGCAACTTTTCAATTCATTTATTTATTTTATATAGTTTTTTTAATTATGTGCCGTTTTCTTCTGACTCTTTCCAGCTTTCAAATGGGGGTCACTGACCCAATCTAAAAACAAATGCTGTGTAAAGCTACAAATGTATTGTTATTGATACATTTTATTACTCATCTTTCTAGTCAGGCCCTCTCTAATTCATATTCCAGTCTCTTATTCAAATCAATGCATGGTTGCTAGGGTAATTTGGACCCTAACAACCAGATTGCTGAAATTGCACACAAGAGAGCTGCTGAATAAATAGCTAAATTACTCAAAAAACACAAATAATAGAAAATGAATACCAATTGCAAATTGTCTCAGAATATCACTCTCTACATCGGAGTGACAGTTTATTATAAAGGTGAACAACCCTTTTAATAACAAAAAAATTTGCTTCCTCTTATGTAATACTGGACACCAAGTGGCAAATTTATTAATATGTGAGTTTAGTGCTTAATAAATAAAACTAACCCACAGGCCCAGACTGGCAATCTGTGGGTTCTGGTAAATGTTAGAGGGGCTCCTGTAAGGTCCTATAGACAGTCGCTATTTAGTTGGCTGGTGGAGGACTATTTGGGCCTCTGAGTACTTGGAATGCCAGGGCCAATTTTGACACCCAGTCCAGACCTGCTAACCCACATTCTGTTCATTCCTATGAGAATTTTAGAATTGTATTTATCAATGGGTGAAAGTTAGCTCACAATTTGATAAATACTGTTTTTAAAATCCCATAAGAGTGAATAGAACGAGGTGAGTCTTTATTTATCAAGCTCTAAACTCACATTTTGATGAATCTGTCCCCAAATCATCGCTCTGTTGGGCGAAGTGACTAACGCTGGTGAAAATTCACCAGAGTGACGTCATTTCGGGACTTCGCCAATTTAATAACGGCCGCTGGCGTAAATTCGCTAGCGAAGGAGACAGACTCTATCGCTACTTCGCACTCTAACGCCAGACGAACTTTTGCTCTGGCGAATGGACGTAACTACGCAAATTCACTAAGATGCGGATTTTACTGAACTTTACCTCTTGCGCCAGACTTGCCTTTGCCACCTCAGACCAGGCGAAGTGCAATAGAGTAGATAGGAGTTCCTCAAAAAAAAGTTGAACATTTTTCTAAGTCCCAAAAAACGTTGTCGATAGGCTGAAAAAGATAGTACATTTTTTTGGGTTCCCTCCTTCCCCCCTACATTTCCTTACATATGGCACATAAACTATACAGTGGGCTCATGTGTAGGGCAATAACAACTTTATTTTATTTTATTAAAGGGATACTGTCATGGGGAAAAATGTTTTTTCAAAATGAATCAGTTAATAGTGCTGCTCCAGCAGAATTCTGCACTGAAATCCATTTCTCAAAAGAGCAAACAGATTTTTTTATATTTAATTTTGAAATCTGACATGGGGCTAGACATATTGTCAATTTCCCAGCTGCCCCAAGTCATGTGACTTGTGCTCTGATAAACTTCAATCACTCTTTACTGCTGTACTGCAGCCAAACAAAAGAACAATGGGAAGGTAACCAGATAACAGCTCCCTAACACAAGATAACAGCTGCCTGGTAGATCTAAGAACAGCACTCAATAGTAAAAACCCATGTCCCACTGAGACACATTCAGTTACATTGAGAAGGAAAAACAGCAGCCTGCCAGAAAGCATTTCTCTCCTAAAGTGCAGGCACAAGTCACATGACCAGGGGCAGCTGGGAAATTGACAAAATGTCTAGCCCCATGTTAGATTTCAAAATTGAATATAAAAAAATCTGTTTGCTCTTTTGAGAAATAGATTTCAGTGCAGAAGTCTGCTGGAGTAGCACTATTAACTTATGTGTTTTGTAAAAAACATGTTTTCTGATGACAGGATCCCTTTAAGGTTCTCTGGCCTTGTGTAGTGTAATGTAGTTACTGCAACATATACGTCCATTGTACGTTAACTTCATGCCGTATGCTAATTAGGCATTGCTAGCGTAACTTCGAACTGCTTATCGTATTATCGCTAGTCCAACTTTTGAAGCGTTCCGAACCCTGGACAAAACTTTGGATTTTCGTGAATTAGCGATTTCCTGGTGAATCTACGCCTGGCGAAGTGTTGCGATGTCAGTGAAGCCGTCGCTGGTGCAATTTCAGAGCTAAGTAAATTTGCCACTGTATGTCTAATTAGAATAGGACAGTGTTGTTTCAAACGTCATGCTATACAGATGGCAGCAGTGCTGCCTTATAGACACTAGGTGGTGTTCTGTTCCGCAAACCCTCAGCTCCCCACTGATGTTTCACTGAAACCACGTGATTTAACATAGAGCGCTACGTGCTGCACAGACCTTTGTATAATTAGATAATAAACTCACCACTCCCTCTTTATGAACTTGCAACACCACTTAAAGGGACCCACGCTTTATTTAGACTTGTCTTCCTAACCTGCGTGTGTTTAAAGGGGAACTCTATTTAAAAAATAAATAAATAAAAAGAATGACATTTTCTTCCATGAAGCAGTTGATCTTGTTGTATATTTGATTTAATAAGCCTCAACGTTTTCTATCCCCCACAGGGATCTTCGTCAGGAGAAAAAACAAACAAACATCCAGCTTGTTTTTGCTCCTGATGAAGATCCCTGTGGGGGATCGAAACGTTGAGGCTTAATAATAAAACATTTTTTTGTTCTTTCACTAAAACCCTGTGAGTGCCGCAATCCTTGTTCACTGCTTATTTCCCATGCTGGCACCCAGGTATTAATTTTGTCTACGGAGTGCACCATTCCTTTGGTTATATATATATATATATATATATATAATCACCGCTTCTATAGGCACTCTCCATTCAATCGATCAGCCTGCCGGGTGCTCATCCAAAGGAATATCCAATTTGAGCAAAAAAGAGCACTCACGGCCATATGTCTGCTTCAAAGAGTATATAAAAGTTTTATTGCATAACACCCCGGTGTTATGCAATAAAACTTTTATATACTCTTTGAAGCAGACATATGGCCGTGAGTGCTCTTTTTTGCTCAAATTATATATATATATATATATATATATATATATATATATATATATATATAGATATATATATAGATATATATATATATATATATATATATATATACGCTTGCTGATGAAAGTTCAGGCTAGGGTTGCTACCTTTTCTGGAGAAAAATACCAGCATTCCTATATATTTTTCTTTTTTCCCTATAAATAACATTAGGATCAGCCATAATTTTTACCTGCCAGGCCAGTAAAATTCCGACCAGGTGGCAACCCTAGTTCAGACTGAAAGTAGTTTTGCTAATCTGTCGAGTGGCTGCTCTTTTTTTGCTCTGTACCGTTTACACATGACACAGGAGGAAAATCCTCAATATTAACTGGAGCTATGCTTTTCTACAAATACCTGTCCCGGATGTTATGTTTTTTTTTCTTATATTCTATGCATCATTTGCAGCCATTACCATAACCTGTGCAGCTCCACATATATACCGTACAGAGATTGCCTCCAGCAATACGGTG
Source organism: Xenopus laevis (assembly GCF_017654675.1). NCBI lineage: Eukaryota > Metazoa > Chordata > Amphibia > Anura > Pipidae > Xenopus > Xenopus laevis. The sequence continues at coordinate 43,633,870 of NC_054375.1, forward strand.
CATTAGGTTGAAATGGGAAATGCAGAGAATAGGAAACTGCGGTTACAGAGAGGTGCAAGTGGGGCAGGGAGGGGTCAACACATTTATATGAGAACTGCTGAGCCTTAAGTTATGAAGCTGTAAATAGAATAGTGTTAAACTAACACACACCTTATATATGGGATAAATCAATTCTGAGATGCACAATACACATAAGGTCTCATTTGCAAACAAGATGACAACATACACATCCATAAATTATATTTTACCATCAATGGAGTGGTTTCCCCTCCCAGAATACCACCATAATAGCAGTGGCACAAGCAAATTATCCTTAGGATTGTACACAAGCTTTATTGGTATTTTTATAGCATCACTGTGTGTGCATGAATTGCGTCATGTGCAGTGTTGTTGTGCGATTCATTCTCAGCAAAACTGTCGTGTTTGTGTAGGTGCCACATGCAAAGTCCAGAGTCCTGGAGTCCTGGGTTCAGGTCAGGCTGCAAAGGCAAAAAATAGGTGAAATCCATTGTGCTTTTTGGTATACAGGTATAATGCTTTTGACTTGAGGTTCTAATAAATAAAGTCTTTCTGTAATTTGGAATCGCCATACCTTAAGTCTACTTAAATCATTTTAACATTAAATCAACCCAATAGGATTGTTTTGCCTCCAATAAAAATTAATTAATATCTTAGCTGGGATCAAGTACACGGGACTGTTTTATTATTACAGAGAAAAGGGCAATACTTGTTAAAAATTGGAATTATTTGTTTAAAATGGAGTCTGTTAGAGATGGAGTTCCCATAATTCTGTGCTTTCTGGAAAACTGGTTTCTGCATAATAGATCCCATACCTGTATGCTTTCACCCTGCCCTGTACCTTACAAACACACAATTATTTTGACTATTGTTGTAAAGGTTAAGGATGTCACATATGACCACATCCAAGCACAGGGTCTGAGGCTGAATGATTTTATATCCTTTATAAAGGTCATAACAAGGTCCAAAACTTTGCATTTCTGTAAAATGTGCTGGTCCTGGAATTGATGATTCCATATTTGGTGTAAACAAGAACTGACTGTGCACCGTGTTATTCATTTCTATTAGAGTGCAGACAGGATGATTATTTGAATGACCAGTGAGGTTTCCAGCACCCAGATATTTGAGAATGGGTCCCTTGTGGGTGCCAAAGGTAGCCATACACATTGACTGAACTATAGAAAGTAGAAAACTAGTTGTTAAATGCCATTTTGTAGACAGAATCAATAATACCCCCAGTGTCTCTGCTAGTCTGTTACTGGCAGGAAAGGGATGGGCATTCATTACTACGGCACAAAAACCACAAGGCAGTTGCTAGTTTATAGATCTTGCTCTATGCAAGCTGATAGGGCTCATCACATAATCAGCAGTTTGATTATTGTCTTTATCTACAACTCCCATCATCCTTTTTCATCTTCAGACTTACAGTATATGAGGCCATACAAAGGTGGTTAAAGGTGCTGACTCCAGACAAAGTTGGCAGTTTATTGACCTGTGCCAATGATATATAGCCAAAATTGGTTAACTATCTATTGGACAGGATTGAAACTCCTGTTGGGCAAGGACTGCATTGGCATATTGATGTGATCCTATACAATGGGTTTCCCTAGGGCCACAATATGATCTGCATGGCCTGGGCATCAAAAATGTGTCAGTCCAATTTCATTTCAAAAGAGAAGATGACAATATTCTTTATTGTAAAGCAAGGTTGGAATAAGATAAATACAGACATATAAATGTGTTGAATAGCGTCTTGTGTAGCTTTGTGCCGTGACCCTTAAAGAAGAACTAAAGCTCTAAAGCTAAAGAATTAAAGAAGTAACTAAAAATGTTGTACATTATGTTTTGGGTTTCTTTATCAGCCCAAGGCAACCACAGAACTTTAGCAGTAAAGATCTGTATCTCCAAAGATGCCCCAGTAGCTCCCCATCTTCTTTTCTGCTGATTGGCTGCACATGCTCTGTGCTGCTGTCACTTACTGAGCTTAGGGACCGACTCACAATATACTGTACATATAGAATGTAAATGTCACAGTTAAGGCTGATTAGTAATTAATACAGATAATTACTACATGGCAGCACAGAAACCAGTGCAACTAGTATCAGCATTTCTGAATACTATCATATTCAGTGTTCAATAAATATCCATTTTTGGATCATAAATTTTCTGTATAGGTACCAGAGGCCCCCTGTCTGGGGGTGGGAGCTTTGGGAGCATGGTCCTCATGTGTGTATATATATATATATATATATATATATATATATATATATATATATATATATATATATATATATATAGGGAACAAGGGAAAGTTGTGCTCACCACTAATTTTTAAAATCATTAGGCGGGGGTGCAATGAGGCTGTGACCACAAAATACATATAGTCAAATACAAGAGTCCTCTGCACTCAACCCATTATCAATACATTTAAGACAGCGACATTTTGTGCATACTGCTACTGAAAATGCCTTACCCTTTAAACAACACAGGGATTGTTTGTCCATATATTGCAATATATTTAAGCTGGCCAACTACGTCAAAGTCATCCCATATCTGGCCAGTCCTACGCTTAATTTTCATCTGATTCATTAAGAATTCTATTGCTTCATTATACATTTTACAAAGGGACTAAGTTTTACCTGCAACTTACTTGCTGCTTTCAAAGTAAAACTCCCAAATTTGGCTGCCCTTTTATTAGACACCAGTGGGATCACTGTATATATACATATATATTTATATATATATATATATATATATATATATATATATATATATATATATATATATATATACTGTATATATATATATATATATATATATATATATATATATATATATATATTACATTCATTTAAAAAAAACAATATATCACTTATGCAGCTTGTAGTAAGATAGCCTCATATAACCTGTCACTTGAGATAGTATTTAAACTTGCAACATAATAATAATAGATTCATCTCTGAGACAAGTATTGTGCAATGGTGCAGCATAACATGACATGGTATCAATATAATACAGCCAAAATATGTTTCGACAGATAGTCTGCTCTTACTCACTACTAAATTATAGGTTCTTCTAGCCAAGTTCCTGGGTGCACTGAACTGAACTGAACTCATTTAGATTGGTGCCTGTTCTTTATGATATCTGACCTGTTTAATGCCTGATGAGATATATATATATATATATATATATATACTGCCTACATAGATGTGTGTCTTCATCATTTACAGTAGCTGACTTTTCTATCCTTTGATTTTTGCCCGAACTTGACCAAGTCCAGGTCATTTCCATGGCTTGGTCTCAGTCAATCCAACCTCTTTTCTGGTTACAATAGGACCTAGCAGGTAGCGGATGTTAACTCTAAGGATGGCTCTGCATTTAATTGTCTAGGTATTTCCATGTTGCACACAAGAACTAGAAACAAAGCTCTCTCATGAAACAGCATGTAACAAATAAGGTCATTTTGGGGAAAATTATATCATTACATAACTGCAGGTAAGGAGAGGATGTGTCATGGGAGGAGACTGTATTTGTTGCTAGTGGAGATGGCAGAAGAAGCTCTCAAAAATCCCAGATGCCATTCAGTTTCAGAGACCTTTCAAGTTCAGACCTGGAGCTCAAATTGTCAGAGGGGTAGGTAAGTCCCTGTATAGTTGCCAACACCACACCGTTGAGTGTGCTGATCACATGCTGTTGCCTATCAATTCCAGCATTATAACACCCCGATAAGGCCTCAGTATCAGTGAGTAACATAGGCACCTGCTGGGCGAAGTCAGATAAACAATATTTTACCAGCTGCTACATAGGAGCTTCTACTTATTGCCAAAGGAAACATAGTGCCACCCATTAAGCGTTTGGCCTGGAACTCTGTGTCAGTTGGCATTACTGTAGTTAGTTACACAGTCCTTGTGTGTCTGAATCATACTGTAGGTGTGCAACACTGTATTGGATGCCAGCCAGGCCCGGACTGGCAATCTGTGGGTTCTGGCAAATGCCAGAGGGGCTGCTGTATGGTTCCATAGAAAGTTACCATATAGTGGGCTGGTAGGAGGCTGTTTGGGCCTCTGTGTACTTGGAATGGCAGGGCAGAAGACCAAAACAAGCCCATATTAAGTGTCATATTCAAAACACAGGTCTGCAGGTAGCGTGCAAAATGATTTGTTCTGATTCAAATTTTCCACCACATTGTGAGAACTTGGCATTGGATTGGCCGATAATTTATATTGGTGGTTGTAAAATGTTAGGAAATTAAATTCTCTTGCAAAACACCGATCATGGGTATCAGAGCCAAAAAGGACAACGACTTTTGTTATCCAGCACATAATATAGCCCAGGCTTTAGCACTACACAATCATCACTCAGTATATTGCCCTTCTTACTGGGGATATTTACCTGCAGAAACTTTACTATTATTATTACTTCCGTTTCTAACTTTATAATGAGCGTCTGTTTTTAACTTTGGATACAAAGTGTGTCCTCTCTTCCTCCCTTTTTTCCGGATACATTAGCAGAGGAGTGGCCTTTGACTGACCCGCACCTGGAATTCATTGTTATTCCCCTGCCTCGAGTTAGGAAGTGACAGTTAGGGTCAGTGGCATTTTTTTTATCTTTTATTCTGTTTATTACCAACTCGTCTCCCCTAGCTACTGCTAAAAATCCAACTCAAAGCAAAGATTGCCAGGAATTAAAGCTTTATGTGTGTGTGTGGTCCAACTGTTGAGATTTAGCAGATGAAATATTGTAACTACAAATCCAAATGTTATCTAGAAACACATTAATAAGAGAATAATCAGCTAAAGCCCTTTAAATGGTATCACCATTATTATTTTTTTATTTGGGGGGGTTGTACATACAGTATACTGATGGAATATTGTAAGACATCTGACAAACTAGTCCATTCTAAGAAATGTAACCAATGTTACAAATACACCTGCCCGACTTTGGATCCACAGTTTACTATGAAACTATAACTTGGTTCCAAAAGATGTAGGGGATAATACTGTTCTGTTGATGGTCTGGAAAATCTAGAAATAGTAGAAACTTGGAAAATTAGATTTTAAAGCTAATCAGCTACATTTTCCATACATTTTGTGACACAAGGTAAATAACATCCATCAGGAGTAATATTCAGATAATAATATTTCATAGTAACATTCATCAAAACAGTAGTTAACTTTGATCTTAAACAAACAAAATCCTTTAACGGAGACACCATAGGGCTGTTGGATGTCATTTAAAGTAGACTGATTCTGATACTGTCACTTTTAAGACTAGTTAATTGTTTTGGTTACAACTGAATTGCAGATTGCACGATTTCTATTGGAGAATAGAACTGAAGTCATAAATGGCAAAAAGATGTGCATTAATAATAAAAATGTCTGATCCACAAAACAGTTGACATTGCCAATTTTAACTGCATATAAAAAATGTTCTAACTATGGAAATTATATTATACAGACATGCAGAATCCAGGATTCTGTGAGATATGGCTGAACCCCAGAACTTTTTGTTGGTTTCAGATTTAGCCAAATCTTTGGTTCTCAAATGAATTAAACTAGAACCCTTAAAGAAAAAGTAAAGTGATGTTCACTGAGGGGTGCCAATCTGTGGGAATTAATTTGTTAACCTCAGACCTCAGGCCTGCTGATGCCCCAATGATCCTGTTGTGTCTCAGACACTGCGCATTTGCACTAAGTAAAGATCATAATTTATCTTTAAAGTAGTTATTTTACTACACATTTGCACTAGGGCATAGCACAGGGGATCTCTCTGGGGCATCAGGAAAGGATGGAAGTGCAGCAGGAATAGTACCCCATGCTGGTGCACTCCAGTTGATTAAAGTACCAGCCCTGAGTCTAAGGTTAGCAGTTATATTCATTAGGGCAAAACGCACTGGCAAACTCCAATAAATTGTGCTTTAAATTGATGTGACTTTAAAGCGCTAGATAACAGAAGGCAACACATTTTTTGTCTTTTAGATAACTCAAATTTCAGCATGTAAATTAGGGTTTGGTTTGCTATCCAGCCAACATAGTGTTTCATCAACATAGTGTCCCTTTATCTACATTAGCATGTGTCACATAAACAGCTACTGCAAGCAGTCTAACGTGCTAAGCTCTAAGGTGATCACCAAGGGGCAAATTCACTAAAGGGAGAATTTTCGCCATAGAAGGATCTGCCACACTTTGCACCACTTTGACACTTTGTGTCTCAGCTAGCATTAATTCTTCAGTGCGAGCATTTCTAGCGAAGTTTCACTAGCGTTCATTTCTGCCTAGAAAAGTACTCTTAGATCAATCTGAATAGGGTGGGTACATATAGGTCATATATATGTCTTATAAGAGATGTTGGTGTAAATGCTTGAAATTGCCATTTATTATTACAAATGTCCAAGGAAGCAAAATAAAGACAAAACACATCCTCTAATGCCTTAGATATGAGCCTACCCAAAAACAAATGTGCCATGCCCCTTGAATGGTTGGTAAAAAAATATTAACACAAAAATCTTTAATAGTTAGGACTTTTGAATGCAATCCTGCTTTACAATATGAAAAAACGCCAACTTTTATGACTTTTCAGCATACAGGACATCATGTTACTGACATAAGATTGAGGAGGATGTAGCTTCATTTTATTAGTTTGCCAGGTCTAAGGTGGTGATAGGAAACTCTGGAGAAGAAGCTAACGTTCTGTGAAATGTGCACTTTAGTGAATTTGTGGAGTAACGATCATTTACCTGCGCGAAACTGCGCTTGCAATGGTCTCTTTCGATCGAATTGTCCTCTACGCCCATTAGTAAATTGCCAATGTCCCTGTGGATGGGATTTCTGGCAAATTTTTGCTATCAATGGCCACTTTAGTAAATCTGCCCCCAAATTTTCATCTTGTTACAGAGGGCAGAGTTAAGAGAAGGTGTATAATATTGGCAGGGTTGCATTGGGTATAAACTCAGCCCAAACTCATTCTATCAGCTCCATTACTGTACAACTACAGTGTAGTAAAACAAAGCACAAGAAAATAGGGAAACTCTAAGAAATGTCATTTAATACAATGGCAGATGATGAACAGAATAAAAATGTTTCTGTTTTACATTGTAGATGCATCTTCTCTTCTTGCACCAGCTGTTTCCTGCTAGGTATGTATTTCCTGTACTATGTTTCATTCACTTTGTTTCCGTTTTCATCTCAACAGCCTTATAGAAAGTAACAATCGTTTTATTTCTATGAGTGTAGGGGTTCTATAATACCTCCTGGGAAATGTACAAAGTGCAAAAGTTTGTAAATATGCTGAATGACAACTTTTTATTCCAGCTCGTTCAAGAACCTACTAGGAATAACTCACTTTTGGACCTTGTAATAACTAATAATTCTGAACTCATCTCTAACATTTGTATGGGTGAGCATTTAGGGAATAGTGATCATAACATGGTCTCCTTTGAGATTCTGTTGCAGAAGCAATTCTATAAGGGAGTAACTAAAACACTAAATTTCAGACGTGCAAACTTTGACAGTATAAGGGCATCTCTGCAACATATCAAGTGGGAAATGCTTTTCACAGGTTTAAACACGGAACAAAAATGGGAAGTCTTTAAAATGCTGCTTAATAAATATACTTGTCAGTATATTCCCCTTGTAAGCAAGGAACGTCGTTGCAAAGCAAAACCTTTTTGGTTCAATAGAAGCGTTGGTGTTGAGGTGGGTAAGAAAAGACGTGCTTTTAAGACTTTCAAGTTAGCTGGGACAGCCAAATCATTTATAAGGTACAAGGAGGCCAATAAATCATGCAAAGAAGCTATAAGGCAAGCTAAAATTGATATGGAAAAGGATATTGCAGCAAGCAGTAAAAAAAATCCAAAATTATTTTTTAAATATGTTAATAGGAAAAAAAAATGAAGCAGGAAGGGGTGGGACCTTTAGTATCAGAGGGGGGTCAGCTGGTTGATGAAAACAAATTAAAAGCGCAGATTCTGAATTCATATTTTTCGTCTGTCTACACAAATGAGGAACCAGTTATTGAAGGTTTCCTTCTTAATAGTCCCAATTCTAGTAATACAACTAATGATGCATGGTTCACATATGAGGAAATTCAAAAGAGACTAGAACATGTTAAGATTAACAAAGGTCCAGGGCCAGATGGTATTCATCCCAGGGTAATTAGCAAGCTTAGCTCTGTGATTGCCAAACCTCTTTACTTAATTTTTCAGGATTCATTTAGGTCAGGCATAGTACAGAGAGACTGGCGAATTGCTAATGTGGTGCCTCTATTCAAAAAAGGATCCCGTTCTCAGCCTTAAAATTATAGGCCAGTTAGTCTGACGTCAGTAGTAGAAAAACTTTTTGAAGGGTTATTAAAGGATAAGATACTGGACTTTATAGTAAATCATAATACTATGAGTGTATTCCAGCATGGTTTTATGCGTAATAGATCTTGCCAGACTAATTTAATTAGAAGGTAAGTAGGGACCTTGATTCTGGGATGGCAGAGGATGTGATTTATTTAGACTTTGCTAAAGCATTTGATACAGTGCCACACAAAAGGTTACTGGTTAAATTAAGGAATGTTGGCCTGGAACATAGTATTTGTACCTGGATAGAGAACTGGCTAAAAGATAGACTTCAAAGAGTGGTGGTAAATGGAACATTTTCTAATTGGACCAGTGTTGTTAGTGGAGTACAACAGGGCTCTGTACTAGGTCCCTTGCTTTTCATTGAAAGTAATGTTTCTATTTTTGCAGATGATACTAAATTGTGCAGAACTATAGGTTCCATGCAGGATGCTGCCACTTTGCAGAGTGATTTGTCTAAACTGGAAAACTGGGCAGCAAACTGGAAAATGAGGTTCAATGTTGATAAATGCAAGGTTATGCACTTTGACAAAAATAATATAAATGCAAGTTATACACTAAATGGCAGTGTGTTAGGAGTTTCCTTAAATGAGAAGGATCTAGGGGTTTTTGGAGATAACAAGTTGTCTAATTCTGGGCAGTGTCATTCTGTGGCTACTAAAGCAAATAAAGGTCTGTCTTGCATAAAAAAGGGCATTAACTCAAGGGATGAAAACATAATTATGCCTCTTTATAGGTCCCTGGTAAGGCCTCATCTGGAGTATGCAGTGCAGTTTTGGACTCCAGTCCTTAAGAGGGATATAAATGAGCTGGAGAGAGTGCAGAGACATGCAACTAAATTGGTTAGAGGGGTGGAAGACTTAAATTATGAGGGTATTGCGAGGGGACATGATTACACTAAAAGTACATTAGAGGACATTATAGACAAATAGCAGGGGACCTTTTTACCCATAAAGAGGATCACCGTACCAGAGGCCACCCCTTTAGACTAGAAGAAAAGAACTTTCATTTGAAGCATGTAGGGGGTTCTTTACGGTCAGGACAGTGAGGTTGTGGAATGAACTCATGGGTGATGTAATGGCTGATTCAATTAATGCCTTTAAGAATGGCTTGGATGATTTTTTGGACAGACATAATATCAAAGGCTATTGTGATACTAAACTCTATAGTTAGTATAGATATGGGTATATATAATTTATGTGAAAGTAGGGAGGGGTGTGTGTATGGATGCTGGGTTTTCATTTGGAGGGGTTGAACTTGATGGACTTTGTCTTTTTTCAACCCGATTTAACTATGTAACTATGTAACAATGGGAGCAATCTGCCTGCTTTTCCACTTGGCACACGGCCATCTTGCCTTGCAGAATGCTGCTCCATTTTCAGTGCTATATTCTGCATTGGTGGAAAAATGAATGATGAACTAAGAGAAGTTATTATGGAACATACATTTTGTTGTGTGCCATTACCAGGCCACAAACCAGGCTTGATAAAGGCCCCTGTGCGGCCCGAAATATTGCCTTTTTTCTACTGAAATGAGCCAATAAAACATTTGAAACACAACAGAAGCTTATTGTCAGTGTGCTATGGTCGTATGGATTGATTACCAGGCCACAAAGGCACATATAAAGGAACAGCATGCTGCACAGTCACATACAGGACACTGTGGGGTCTAGACATACAGATGTCTGTGCTTACTGACCCCTCCATAAGATCAATAGATCACACTTGCACTTGATCCTGTGGGTGGGCAGGGGGACAATGGAGGATGCTGGCTTGCACATATTATGTGCATATGATTCTGAAGGTGGTGTGAGCGGGACAGTGGATGATACCGGCCACTGGGCATCTAGACACAATATCTGTCCCTGCCCATCACATAAACATCCCCTAATACAAAACAACTGTGGATTTGGTTAACTCAATAAAAATATATTTATGCTGCTTTAGATCAAACTTCTCTACCCGAATGCAGTCAGACTGACAATTATTAAAGGAAAACTATACCCTTCAAACAATGTAGGTCTCTATAAAAATATATTGCATAAAACAGTTCATATGTAAAACCCCGCTTCATGTAAATAAACCATTTTCATAATATTATACTTTTTTAGTAGTACGTGCCATTGGATAAATAGAAAACTGCCATTTTAAAAAATAAGGGCCATAGGATCGGGATAAGGATAAGGGATCGGATTCACGGTGCACACGAACATACCAAACAAACTATACATGTAAGGTCACATGAGCCAATTAGCACACAGAGTTCTGTCTTTTGCTTCCCACACTTCTTCCTTTCACAATAAGAGTTGTAGTATTTCTGGTCAGGTGATCTCTGAGTTAGCACAGAGACCATCACAAAATGGTGGTTCAAGGCAAGAGAAAGGGCAATATTAAAATATTAATATAATATAAACTATCTGTTGCTGGGGGGGTATAGTTTTCGTTTAAATGGTTGTAATCATGTATATCAGGACAGAAGATGTTACCTTATGTCCAACATGCCGAGGCCCTCACTGGGTAATGCCTACTAGCCAATGAACGGGTTATTGTTTCTGGCTGATAAGTTGACCAAATAATTACACTGCTGAGTTTGAAAGGTGGGATCTCTTTATTTTACCTACCCCCTTCTCATTCCTTTCAACAACCAGGGTCAGATTTACAGTATACATAGGGCACCCCTAGGCCGGGACGACTCGTCACCTTAATTTCCCCCATCCCGCCTCCCATGCTGTTGGATATGGATCATAGAAATGGTGCATAATACAAGGCTCTGTTCTAAATGAGCAATAGATACAGATATTAGTATGGAACCCTTTGATTCTGGGGTTGTAGTGTCTCCAAGTACAATAAACAGCATATGGCCTCACAAAGCTGCAGATCAGTTACTCATCTCATGGTTTGAGGTGAAAATCCATTAACCTCTCCTTATGTCACTAACTATATTTCAGACAACTATGATATTGATAGAATTATTTTCTGTGTTAAGTGTATAAACCATATGTTTATAAAAAAAAAAGATGATGGATGACAATATTGTGCCTACAACCAGACTGTCACGCTCATTAGCTTAGAATAAAGATAGGAACTACTAGTATGCACAAGGGCACTATGTTGGTAAAATCTTGATTTGGTATGGAAAATAACAGAAAATGTTGTTTTGCAATTATTGCCACTCAAATAGCCAACTAACAGAAGGGTAAATGGTATAGGTATGGTACCCAGGGCCCGAAATAGGGGTAGGCAGAAGAGGCACCTGCCTAGGACGCAACCTTAAGGGGGTGTTTGGCAGGTACCTATTAAGCGTATTCTGCCTACCACTATTCCATGTTCGCTACACCAGTCTGTAGCTTTCCCCTCCCTCGTCCTTCCCGCCTCCCTCCTCCCCTCTCCGTCACTCTCCTCCCCTCTCCATCACTCCCCTCCCTCCTCCGTCACCCCCCCTCCCCATCACCCCGATCCCTCCTCCCCTCTCCGTCACTCCCCTCCCCTCTGCACAGTAGTGCATGCGCGCAGTCGTTTGGGTGAGCGTACACACAGATTCGGGTGCACGCACACAGGGCGCCCGGTCAGCTTGGCCCGGCCCTGATGGGACCTGTTATCCAGGACTTGGGGTTTTCTGGATAAGGGGTCTTACAGTAATTTAGATGTCCATACCTTAAGACTAATAAAAAATCATGTAAACATTAATTAAAACCCAATAGGACTACTTTGCCTCCAATTAGGATTAATTATATCTAAGTTAGATCACGCTGTTTTATTACTAAAGAGAAAAAGGAAATATTTTTAAAAAGTTTTAATTATGAGATCAAAATTGAGTCTATGGGAGATGGCTTTCCTGTAATTCAGAGCTTTCTGGATAACATGTTTCCAGATAACATTTCCCATACCTATTCCTGTAATTTATATTATATGCGTAACTGATGTCTGTGTTTAGCATGAACTGCGGCCAAATAATATATGTTTGACATATATAGGCATGTTTGCAGTGCAGGTATTGAATCTATTATTCAGAATGTTTGGGACCTGGGGTTTTTCGTATAAGGGATCTTTCCGTAATTTGGATCTCCATATATTGAATCTACTTAAAATTAATTTCACCATCAATTGAACCCAATAGGATTGTTTTTGCCTCCAGTTAGGATTAATTATATTTTAGTTGGTTAAGTGCTATTTTATTAATACAGAGAAAAAGAAAATAATTTTTAAAAAATGTGAATTATTTGATTAAAAAAGAGTCAATGGGGCATGGCTTTCCAACACCAGTAATTCAGAGCTTTCTGGAGAACGGGTTTCTGAATAACTGATCCCATACTTGTACATAGATATGCTAAAAATCGGATTCCTATCTGATTCTTAAAATGAATCCAAAAACAGAGCAGAGCTCACTGGAAGATAATCTGTGCACTGTACTGTATATTCACTATCACTATCATGGTCGCAGCTAAGATTTCCTTTCAAACACAGCAGCAAGGCTGGCCTTAGCTTTAACTGCATTCTATGCAAAAACAACCTTCTTAAAATACAGAACAAAGCTGGCTTCAGTCTCTTCCCTTTTAACACAAATTTAGAGGTTGATGCTAAAATATCTCAGTTATACTGTACTCTTTCTGTGCATTTTATTGTTTACAATGGGCAATTCACTTAGAAGATACTACCCGCAGGCGGACATCTTACTATCTTAATAGTCTGAAGAAGTGCCCAGTTTTTGGGCACGAAACGCGTTAGTTTACCGTACACCCACTTATTTTAACCACTGTATATGTTCAAATAAAGCCACAAATTGTTATTACCCCTACAGTGAATTCAAGTACTCGTTTGAAGTTACCGAGATCCCGCGATAGCTGCGGCGGACGAGGTGAGACGGAGGTTGTGGGGAGAGCTCCGCCATCAACTCTTCTCTGCAAACATCGGCAATGGGCAATGCATTCTCCACACTTTATTTATTCCCTGGGCAGCCACAGAGGTGTAACCGTAAAGTTTAGCCATGTACCACAGATATTTCATGTTCTGGGGCTTGTTTCTGTGAGAATTGTCTTGCTAATCTGTATCCTTGTGCATTTTACATCTGCAACAAATTTTGCACAAACAGGAGGAGACATCTGGTGCAGAGTACGGCAACCACAACCCTGCTGGGCATCTGTGAGAACCACATCTTTTAAACAGAATACAGTAAGGCCACTTTTTGAAGGGTATTTCCAACTTGTTCAGTACCTAAGCCATGGACCAATAACCCCTTTATTTATTAACTTGCAAAAGTATAATAATCCCCTGGATTTCCATAAAAGCAGCCATTCTGGTACCACAGGGAAAGTCCAGGAAGAGTTGTGGCAGAAGCCTTTAACCTTTTGGAACCAATGCAATACATAACTCTCCTGACCAGCTGTAGCTCCAGGGTTCCCTGAGCACCCTCCTCCAATATTTGCAGCAGCACTTGACTAAGGACTAAGTGGTACTGAGCGCAACTATACGAGAGTGTGAAGAGTTCAATTTGATGCAAGTACCTTTAATGACAGTGATTTTAGACATAACACACTGTGGGAAAAAGCACAAGTTGCCCACTGCGTCTGTGCACCTAAATGGTGTTCTGCCCCCTTTAAAATTAAAAACGAGAAGCTTTAACCATCACTTAAGAACTTATAGGCAGAGATATGCAAATCACTCCTCAATTCCTGTGGCCAACTATGCACCCAGAACCACTGGTTTAATAGTACAGATACAACCTAATAACCATGTATCCAAACTTGCTATGGGAAAGCCACAGAAATATATTGCAGCAGATACAGGTATGGGATCTGTTATTCGGAAACCTGTTATCCAGAAAGCTCTGAATAACAGGAAGGCCGTCTCCCATAGACTCAATTTTACCAAATAATTCTTTTTTTTAATGATTTGCTTTTTCTCTGTAATAAAACAGTGCCTTATACTTGAGCCAAACTAAGATATAATTAAAGGGGTTGTTCCCCTTCCAAACACTTTTTTTTTCAGTTCAATTGTTTTCAGATTGTTCCCCAGAGATGAAGACTTTTTTCAATTACTTTCCATTTTTAATTTTTTACCTTTTTTTTCAAAATATAAGTTTCAAGTTTAAAGGGGAACTCTGGTTTCCAAACCAAAATTTGATAAAGCGACCCACATAACACAGAAACCCCTAATATATCAATCACAGTTACCTGTTTCTTCAAAAAGTATGAATAAATGACATTTAATATTCTTCTCTTTCTGTGCAGGGAACAGTAGTCAGCCAGCCAGAAATGATGTATATTGCAAAGTTGCTTGAAATTATGTTTACTTTTCCAAAACTTAAAGGGATACTGTCATGGGAATAAAAAATGTTTTCAAAATGAATCAGTTAATAGTGCTGCTCCAGCAGAATTCTGCACTGAAATCCATTTCTCAAAAGAGCTAGCAGATTTTTTTATATTCAATTTGGAAATCTGACATGGGGCTAGACATATTGTCAATTTCCCAGCTGCCCCAAGTCATGTGACTTGTGCTCTGATAAACTTCAATCACTCTTTACTGCTGTACTGCAAGTTGGGGTTATATCACCCCCTCCCTCCCCCCCCCAGCAGCCAAACAAAAGAACAATGGGAAGGTAACCAGATAGCAGCTCCCTAACACAAGATAACAGCTGCCTGGTAAATTTAAGAACAACACTCAATAGTAAAAACCCATGTCCGACTGAGACACATTCAGTTACATTGAGAAGGAAAAACAGCAGCCTGCCAGAAAGCATTTCTCTCCTAAAGTGCAGGCACAAGTCACATGACCAGGGGCAGCTGGGAAATTGACAAAATGTCTAGCCCCATGTCAGATTTCAAAATTGAATATAAAAAAATCTGTTTGCTCTTTTGAGAAATGGATTTCAGTGCAGAATTCTGCTGGAGTAGCACTATTAACTGATGCGTTTTGAAAAAAACATGTTTTCCGATGACAGGATCCCTTTACGTTATGTTTTTGTGGAGTTCTCCTTTAATGTTCCTGTCCCTGGTGTTTCCTGTCTGGCAGCTCAGTAATTCAGGTAAAAACAATTTGTTACATTAGTTGATACGTTTTTCAACAGCATCTCTGGAGTATTAGCAACTATTGTATCAATTCTAACAGCTGCCTGTAATGAAACTAAGGGCAAGGCCAGATGTGGCGTTTTTACGTTGCGTTTTTAAAAAAGCTCCGTCTGGCGTAAATACGCATAAACTGCACTACGACTGAAACTAATGGAAAACGCACTATGGCAATTCTCCAGTATTGCCGTTTTTTAACAGAGACACCAATACGTCACGAAACTACCAAATCAATAGGGATCTGCAAGTTTGAAACCACACTTTACGTAAATACGCAGCGTATTTTAAATATGGCGTCCAAATTATCGCGAGATAAATGGCGCATATACGTTTTTACGGCCGGTGATGTAATTACGTTGTGTATTGATGATCATTCCTGCTCCAATTTGCATGTAAAAAGTTTTTCTATATCTAAATAGCTTTTCTATTTTCTATTATTTCCAGCCAGCGGAATTATGGGGAACGAGAACAATGAGAAGTGTATATTGGGAAAAGAAACCTATGTGCTGAAAAACGCATGTTGATGGTTGCGTGTGGTTTCAGTGGCGTACTTACGCCTGACTGAGCTTTTTTAAAAACGCGATGTTAAAACGCCATATGTGGCCTTGCCCTTCAGGATTCTGCTCAGCAGGGGCAAAGATAAGAAATGTATCAATTATATGGATCAATTTAGAAACGTTTACAGGGTCGGTGACCTCCCCAGAGCTGCTTTAGAAGGTGATTTATGACACTTTACACTTATTAGAATATTAGAAAAATGGTCACACATAGAAAATAATTGGAAATAATATGGTGAACTCTCTGAAATCAACTTAACTGAAAAAAAAGTGTTGGAAGGTGATGACCCCTTTAATCTTTATTGGAGACAAAACCAGCCTGTTGGGTGTATTTCATTTTTAAATGATTTCTAGTAGACTTAAAGGGGTTGTTCACCTTCAAATGAACTTTTAGTATGATGGAGAGAGTGATATTCTGACAATTTGCAATTGGTTTTCATTTTTTATTATTTGTGGTTTTTGAGTTATTTAGCTTTTTATCAAGCGGCTCTCCAGTTTGAAATTTCTGGTTGCTAGGGTGTAAATTACCCTAGTAGCCATGTACTGATTTGAATAAGGGACTGGAATAGGGAGGGACTGGAGGGCTTGAATAGAAAGATGAGTAATAAAAAGTAACAATAACAATACATTTGTAGCTTTGTATAGCATTTGTTTTTACATGGGGAGTGACCCCCATTTGAAAGCTGAAAAGAGTCAGCAGAAAAAGACAAATAATGAAAAAACGATAAAAAAAATAAATAATAAAGACCAATTTAAAAGTTGCTTATTCTACAACATACTAAAAGTTAACATAAAGGTGAACCACTCCTTAAAGGTATGGTGATCCATATTACAGAAAAATCCCTTATCCGGAAAACCCAAGGTCATGAGCATTCTGGATAATGGGTCACATGCCTGTTACATGTATCTTAATTCCCTGTTTAGTTCCCTGCAAAGTGTTAACATACTTTGCAGTTTTTGGCTGGTTCATCTCAATTGCTTGCATTAGAAATGTCTGGCGCTCATCATCCCAAATAGCTACAGCACAGACTAGTGAGACAGGACAGAGGCATCGGCCTAAGAGTAGAACTCCACGAGCATTTTTCGTTGGATCAACGCCCGGCGACAAAACGCACGCAACAAGTCGAATGGAGTCGCGCGCATCAAGATGTAATTGGACTGAATGAAAAGTCTGAGGTAACAACTACACGGTCCAATTGTCGGATGAAGATGCTGCTTTCTGCGTCCACATCCGACAATCGTGTCTCGTCGGATGTATTGCCGTTTTTACCTGCGACTTGTCATAGAGTCCAATTAGAATCTTGACGCCTGCGTCTCCATCCGACTTGTCGCGTGCTTTTTGTCGTCGGGCGACAAGTCGTGGAGTTCTACCCTTAGAAGCAGAAAATTAGAAACAGAACATATACATCAACATGAACAAGCAAGAAGGCAGTCAGAGCAGAAATTTCCCAGTCTCAGGGGATTTGCTGCTTGTTTCCACACATTATAAGACTGTAGGTTATAAATATCCCGGGCTGCTACTGTGCAGTGTTTCTTATGATTACATCATATGGAATGTTCTCTTTCCCTGTGTACATAAATTGTGTATACTTAGCTCTTAAGCACTAGGATGTTAAACAATCCTGTTTATAAACTTTATTTTATTTTTTATTTTTATTCATACTGATGTCGAATTACAGAGCTGTAACATAGCCAGAACATGGAGCTTTGGCACCCAAGGCAAGGTTATCAATCTTTACCCCCAACGTGGCCCCACCACACAATGACCCTACTGTATGTCTGGAGTGGAAAATACGGGCCGGATTACATGAGAGGGGGGAGGAGGAGAGAGTAGGAACTTCTCTAATGATAATGTAATGATGTTCTGACTATCATTAGCCAATCAGAACAATTAGTGTATATATGTTGTATGTCTCAGTGCTTTTAATTATTTAAAACTATCGCAAACATTTTAAATTAATATCAGCTTCATGTCACTGCAATAATACATTTTCTAAATATAATTAATAAAAAATTCTGTAAATAGTTGAGTTATTATTCACTATCCCCCTCTCAGAATCTGTCTCTTATCATTCCTGCTCATGCAGGAGTTAGAGTCAAATTTGGATTGACAGTTAGGTCTAAAGCAGTCTTTGGGGGTATTGAGCTACAATTTTTCGTCAAGTTTTGCTGCAAAAATTACACCCATAGATTATAGTGGGTAAAAAAATTGGCATTTGTTGCACAATTTGACGCTCATAGACGTCAATGCAATTAATTTTCGCCATTTTGCGAATTTTAGGTGAAGTGAAACAGGTCAGAATCTCGCATCACTATTTGGGGGCCATCGTTTGTCTACAAGATGCATAAGAGCTTAGTCTTTCAAAATACGACTGGCAGAAATCCTGTCTCTCTACATAAAAGATTAGTACCAAAGTAAGTTATTTTGTGAGATTTTGTTTTTACAAATGTCACTCTCAGATATTGTTGTAACAAAAACTCGTATTCATATCAATGCATGGTTGCTAGGGTAATTTGGATCCTAGCAACCACCCAGAAATTGCAAACTGGAGAGCTGCTGAATAAAAAGCTAAATAACTCAAAAACCATAAATAATAACAAATGAAAACCAATTGCAACTTCTCTCAGAATATCATTTGCTACAATGATACAGTGATGATCAGTGTGGCTGTCGCAACTAGCTGCATGCTAACACTGCCTGTACTCTATCTTTCCTCCTTTTCTTCGCCAGCAGGAAAAAAACCCGGTAGGCCCCAGATACCTGCTGGCCCAGACCTGCTCCCCACAGCTGGAAGCTCCTGCTCTCCTTCGTGACCCCCCCCCCCCGCCTGATTGTGGGAAAAGATGCACAAGAAAAAGCACTGGTGGGGGAGGGGAGTAAGTGGGGTATTTGTGTCTGGGGCAGCGGGCCCCTGGAGGTGGACCTGATGTCCAACAAGATGTATCCAAACCCGCACACCCTGGCCTTCATAATAATAGAAGCCAGGTACACAATGATGGAGGGATCGGCAAAGGGGTGTTACCCCGAAACCATGCTTTTTTCACTAATAAATCGCAAGGGCTTGGCC
Organism: Xenopus laevis; assembly: GCF_017654675.1. NCBI lineage: Eukaryota > Metazoa > Chordata > Amphibia > Anura > Pipidae > Xenopus > Xenopus laevis. The sequence continues at coordinate 43,652,917 of NC_054375.1, forward strand.
CTGCTTGCATCTGCCACGTGTGCCAGTGAATTTTCTACCCGGTGGCCCTAATGTGGCAGTCCCCCCCCCAGTCAGACGTCTGAGTGTTTATTCTATGTGCCAGTATCTAGGGGGTGACCCGCCGCTGCCAATAAAAAGAATACAATGTGCCATAGTACCAGAGCCACAGGCTTTACATATCAACCCATGGCCGACAGTTTGCAATCACTTTCTGGCGGAGACCTCTAGAATGTTAATGGTTAATTCACTCCTATACTAAAATATTAGACTGTAGATCTTGTCATGAAATTGGCATCAGAGGTGGTAAGAACAACATTGATTTTACAGCCAGTAATTAATTCTATTTCACAAGATGCTTATGTTGCCCTTACATTAAACCCCCTCCAAGTTTCCTGTTACAGTTTCTAATTATCCACAAACACTGGTCTTGCTGCTCTGTAATTTTAGCCTTGCACGCCAAAACACCATGCAATGAATGTTTTCCAGCAAATCGGCACTACTTCTGTGCAACCGAGACTGTAAAGTATATGGTTGTCAGATCATGTGACTGACACGTGAAGGAAATGAAGGCAGAAGGGCTGTGCTGTGTGCAGTGAATAGAAGTACAATCAGTTTGCAATCAGTTCAGTTACTTGCAGCAGAGCTGCTATTTTTCATATGGGGGTCACTGACCCCAGCAGCCAAAATATATTCTTCTGTGAGGCTACAATTTTATTGTCATTGCTACTTTTTATTACTTGTTTTTTTTTATGCAGCCCAGCTCCAATTGATATTCCATTGCCACATTCAAACCATTGCCCTGGTTGCTAGAGTAATTGGACCCTAGTAACCGGATACCTGATAAAATAACAATAATTAAAAAAACATAGAAAATTGCAAAAAGTCTGAGAATATCACTCTCTACATCACACTAAAAGTTAATGACGAACAAGTCGTTTAGATTGTAAGCTCCACTGGGGTGGGGTCTGATGTGAATGATGTATAATCATTCACATTTTTTGGTGCTTTATAAATAACAGATAATAATGAGTCAAGTCAGCAGCGTGGGGGTTAAGGGGGAGGTACAGAAGGCAGTAGGAGCACACAGAGAATAAATAGAAAGATTGACAAATGGGCGTGTCAGGATTTCGGCACTTTGGACAAATTATTGGTGTGATTTGAAAAATCCAACCTAAAGTTTGGGCTGCTCGGTGTGAAAAGATTATTCTGATGCCGTGCCATTTAGAACGAGAACTGTCCTGTAGTGATGAGCGAAATTTTTCTGCATGTTTCACTGGGTAAATGACACCCATAGAATCTACTGGGTGAAAAAAATTGTCGCACATCAAAAATTTGTTGCACGGCAAAAACTATTATTGCCCATAGACTTCAATGCATTTAGGGGAATTTTCGCGTTTTGCGAATTTGCGGTAGATTTGCCCATCACTACTGTCCTGTGATAACAGACACTTTCCAATATGCCGACACACTGATACATGTTCATGTCTGAGACTTTGGCTGCTCACAAAACGAAAGGTCTTATTTAAAAAAGTGCACTTGCGGGTTTGGCCACCAATGTGCCCTGGCTGTGTGTTTGGATGAATCATGTGTATAATGTATGTATAATCTATCTACAGACGTTGGCAAACCCTGGAGCTCTCCACCTTAGACCAATTTTTGTATGCTACTATACCTCAAGTTTGTATCACTTGTATAAATATGTAAATTGGGTAAAGCGATGAGTGATTGGATAATTATCCAATCAAGCATCCCATCTTCACTTCAAAGCAAACCAGTTTGGAAAGTAGCATACAAGGGGCTGCTAAATCTCCCCGAAACTTCCTGTTTGTCTCTGCCCTTAATAGTCGGGTAGAAATGACACCACACTAGGGTTGCCAAATTTGCTGGAAAAAAATACTGGCCTTCCTATATATTTATCTTTTTTCCCTATTAAAGGAGAAACAAACCCTTAATAAAACCCGGGGCTTACCCCTCTTTACTTACCCCTCCGTGCAGATACTGTCTGGTGGAGTTCACAGGCGCCATCTTCATTCTCTTGGGTAATCTTTGGAATGAGACTGGCCAAGCAGCACATGCGCAGTTAGAGCAATTATCTGTTTTGCGACAACTGCGCATGAGCCGAAACGCAATAAAATTGGCGAAGCGCCGGTCTCATTCCGAAGTAGGGTTGCCACCTTTTCTGGAAAAAAATGCCGGCCTTCCTATATATTTATCTTTTTACCCTATTAATAACATTGGGATCAGCCATCATTTTTACCGGCCAATCAGGTAATATACCGGCAAGGTGGCAACCGTACTCCGGAGATTACCGAAGAGGCTGAAGATGGCGTCTGTGAACTCCGCTGAACAGAATCTGCACGGAGGGGTAAGTAAAGACTTTGGGGCATTTGTCTTGGATAAGAATTAGGCTGGGGGGTCTATGTGCATACCTCCCAACTGTCCCTTTTTCGGAGGGACAGTCCCTCTTTTGACAGCTCAACCCGCAGTCCCTCATTTGTACTGGAAAGTCCCTCTTTTCTCTGCACTGAACAGCCAGAAAAAGAAACAAAGTTTCTAACTTAATTGGCTTTTAGCTGAGAGCCCAGAACAGCCACAGGTGCAAATAAGATACTTTGTAACAATTTTGAGACACAAAAACACAGTTTAGATAAGGAGAAATATTTTCAAACTTTCATAACCTGCCAAATTTTGTAAAACAAACATGGTAATTAGGGGGTGTGGCCACAGAAAGGGGTGTGGTCAAAAAATTGCTGCGCTACATGCGGAAAAAAATTTTTTGTCCCTCTTTTTACTTCCAAAATGTTGGGAGGTATGTATGTGGGGTAGGGTTTTTTTTTATTAAAATGACTCTTTGTACACCGCACTCGTAAATGAGCCCTTGTGTGTCATGTACAGGCTCCAAAATAAAAAAAAACACACAAATATTTATTGGGTTTATTTAATGTTTTAGTGATTTTTAGTAGATTTTTATTAGAATAAAGGTGCGGTGATGTAATAGACATACAATAGATCTGCAATATATATGCTAAATTGTATATATGGCCCCCCTACATCTCTATCTCTGCAGCTGCATATATACTGTATACCCCCCTGCAGTGTGTAGTAATAGTATGCCCCGCCCCAGGCTGCTTCATGTACATTCCCCAAACAACAACATATGGTGTGACAAACAACAGGCCGCGTTATGGGCGTGACCCCCCTCACAGAAATGCTCTTTGATCGGCGGGACTTTTTGCTTCTCTCACTAGGGACTTTTTATCCCTTCATTGGTTTTTCCCAGCTCGGGAATGTAGGAAATTCCATTCCCATCCTTCCTCCGCCTGTCTCCGAGTGACGTAACATCACGGCCTTAACCCCCGGGCCACGTGCTCCCGTCGGTCGGCTTTAACCCTTTCCTGAGCGCACTGGCCGACCCCGCATGCAGCAAATGTAGCCTCTCCTGTATCGGCAATGGCCGAATTTGTGCGCCTGTGACATGCAGCTTATGGGAAAGCGTCTCTATTAACTAGAGCCAGTGCAGAATAACGCTGTGTGACTGGAATGTGCAGAAATACATATAATTGTATTGTTTGAGCAGCTATACAAATGCACTGCTCAGCTATGTCAGGTAACTAATGTGCCAGACTCCGCCACCTGCACTTCCGGGTGCAGCTGAGTGACCTGGTTTCCGTAGCAACGGCGCCGAGGCTCTCTGGGGAAACGCGGTGTCACCACGGCTTCCTATGCCAGTACAGCGCCTCTAGTGGACCTTGCCATGTACTGCGGCTTCCCGGAATCCTTGGCCTCACACTCCTGTTTAGGGAAAACGAAACCCTGGCTTTATTAGAAGCGCTTGCTTCTTCTGTCTGTCTGTGGAAACACGTGCTGTGGCTTCCCGCCAGCCTTATTCTCTGCGGGCAGTTCACCCACCCACCCACACGATACTCCGGCGATTCTCTGTTGTTTTCTACAAACAGGCTTCTTGTAAATCAGAGCTGTTACACGTCCTTGCATGATATGTATAGGGCAGCTACAGCCTTTTAAAAACAAATACTGCAAATGCAACCAAATAATTACCTCAGATAAAAACAACCAAAGCCTTTTCTTAATGAAAGACGACCGAAGTTTCCTCGTGAAGCAACTTCAGGCGACTTCGGAAAACAAAGCACCGGGCTATTTATATTCTAGCCGGCAATAAGGCATTTATTAGAGATTAGTCGCCCGAAGAAGAGGAGATTTGCCGCTGGGCATCTAATCTCCCCCAGTAGCAGCGTTTGCCACTGCCCTTATAGTTTTACTTATGTGCCTTCCTTTTCTATTTCCAGCTTTCACGTGGGGGTCACCGACCCCATCTGAAAAGCAAATGCCCTTTAAAGCTACACATTTATCTTTATTGCTACTTTTTATTACTCTACTTCTTTGTATTCAGGCCCCTCCAATTCATATTCCAGTCTCTTATTCAAATCAATGCGTGGTTGCTAGGGTAATTTGGACCCTAGCAAACTGGAGAGCTGTAGAATAAAAAAACGAAATAACTCAAAAACCATAATAATACAAAAGTAAATCCAACTGCAAATTGTCTCAGAATATCACTCTCTACAGCATAATAATAGTTAACCCAAAGGTGAACAATCCCTTTAATAGCTTCTGCAGCCCACCCTTGAGTGTGCTTTCTCTTTATATTATGGCTGTGACCAGGCTAAACTGTCTGACTCGTGCCCAGGACCAGGCCCGGATTTGTGGAAAGGCCACCTAGGTCCGGGCCTAGGGCGGCAGGATTTCAGGGGGGTGGCATGCTGCCCAACCACATCCACATTGGTTCAAAAACACTGGGGATGTGCTGGAGATACAATAATTTTTTAAATTTCCCATGCACCAATCCCCATTGCTCCAGTCCCCCTGGAGAGGACAGGGGGACCGACCGCAGTGGGCCTAGGGGTGCCCACTATGTAAATCCGGCCCTGCCCAGGACACCCCAGTGTACCTGTGGAACTCCCTGTAGCTCCCGGTACCTGGTGTAGTTCAGTGCAGCAAAAGATCCAATCACAGAGATGAGTCTTGCAGCAAAATAACTTATTTATTTAAAAAGAATAGTTGCAATGAAGGCATTTACAGGCCCTTTGATGTCAATCAGAGTAATGGTAACAGGATCCCTTCTTTAGCAGGTGAAATAAAACAGTAAAGCTGGCCATAGACGCAAAGATCCGATCGTACGAATCAGCGTACGATCGGACTTTTCCCATCCCGACCCGCCACTAACCATTCAGATCAAAGTCTTACCATTCTGATCAAATAAAGTAGTTAAAGGGATCCTGTCATCGGAAAACATGTTTTTTTCAAAACGCATCAGTTACTAGTGCTACTCCAGCAGAATTCTGCACTGAAATCCATTTCTTAAAAGAGCAAACAGATTTTTTTATATTCAATTTTGAAATCTGACATGGGGCTAGACATTTTGTCAATGTTTTTCCTTCTCGGTGTAACTGAATGTGTAACTGAATGATCTACCAGGCAGCTGTTATCTTGTGTTAAGCTGGCCATAGACGCAAAGATCCGATCGTACGAATCAACGTACGATCGGACTTTCCCATCTCCCGACCCTCCACTAACCATTCAGATCAAAGTCTTTACCATTCCGATCAAATAAGAACAGATCACCAAATGTTCTGCCCCTGACAGCAATCGTACGATACTTATGTCTGACAACACTAGTGACAGTCTCCCTCTGAAAATCGTACGATCGGCAATACACGCAGAGATATTATCAGCAGGCGACAGAAATTTTCTAACCTGTCCGATCGACCAAACGACCGATCTCCGATGGACGAAAAATGTCGGGACTCTCCACACATGGTCCGAAAATCGTACGAATCCACGATTCGTACGATCGGATCTTTGCGTCTATGGCCAGCTTTAGGGAGCTGCTATCTGGTTACCTTCCCATTGTTCTTTTGTTTGGCTGCTGGGGGGGAAAGGGAGGGGATGATTACACTCCAATTTGCAGTACAGCAGTAAAGAGTGACTGAAGTTTATCACAGCACGAGTCACATGACTTGGGGCAGCTGGGAAATTGACAATATGTTTAGCCCCATGTCAGATTTCAAAATTGAATAGAAAGAAAAACTGTTTGCTCTTTTGATTTCAGCGCAAAATTCTGCTGGAGCAGCACTATTAACTGATTCATTTTAAAAAAAATGTTTTTTCCATGACAGTATCCCTTTAAAGAACAGATCAGCCAATGTTCTGCCCCTGACAGCAATCGTAAGATAGACAAAGCTAGTGACAGTCTCCCACTGAAAATCGTACGATCGGCAATACACGCAGAGATATTATAGGTAGGCGACAGAAATTTTCTAACCTGTCCGATCGACCAAATGACCAATCTCCACTGGACGAAAAATGTCGTGACTCTCCACACGGTCCGAAAATCAGATCGTTGCGTCTATGGCCAGCTTTAGGATAAACACCTCCTGGGGCTAAATCCTCCCAGAGAGTAAAGCTCCCCATAGACACAAAGATTTTTCTTGCCGAACGACCAATTGTAGCGAAGTCCGACCTATCCTTCGAAATTATTGTGCGTTTAGTGGGATTTGAATGATCGTATATCTAACGATTTTTCGGCTGACATCTGTCAGAAAATTGATCGGCCAGGTTAAAAAATCTGTAACACCTCACAGTGAGCCAGGGGCGGAACTACCGGGGGAGCAGGGGGTGCGAGCGGGCCAGGGCCCGCACCCCCTCAGGGCCCCCCGGCAGTCGCGGCGCATATTCCCGGGCCAGTTCCGGGTGTACGGAGGGGGCCGGGGGCCCGGCTGCGCGTCCTGTGCCAGGGCCCGCCCCCCTCTAGTTCCGTTTCTGCAGTCAGGTAATGTCCCAGGGTATACTAAAGGACCACATAGGTGTCCAAATACTAAGGGGGAACTGCCACACCCAAATCTCAGGGTCCCTATACTTCTGTCACAGATCTGGTGTTGCTTTCCATGAGCTTCAGCCCTATTCAACGCATGTTACTGACCACAAAATGTACTTTGCATAATTCTGTGGCACAAATCCCTACCCACCGTAATACCCAAAAGGGCATCAGTCATCTGCTGACTGGGAGAGACCATGGAGACACCTGAACAGTCCAGCATGTTGCTGAAGTGATTAGCATTGCTGCCTTGTTGTGCTGGGGCAGGGTCAGACTGGGGTGAGCAAGACCCAATGTGGTTGCTACCCCAGGGACCCCCTCTAGGGCGCCACTGCCCTCCTACTCACACACCGCAAAGCCCTCCCCGTGCCCACTGACCATCCTTATTAATTAACTTTTCACCTGATTGGGGAGGAGCAGTGGTGAGGCCACAATCAGGTCTGGATTGAGGGAAGGAGGGCAGCAGGGGAGGCCAGGATCGAGGGAGGGCAGCAAGGGCGCCACATTGGTCTGGATTGAGGAAGGGCAGCAAAGGCGAGGGTGGGAGGGTAGGATTGGTTCTGGGTCTGCGGGGGCCCACTGGATTTTTCCTGGTGTCCCACCAGCCCAATCTGACCCTGTGCTGGGGACTTAGGTTCTGTTCCAGTTGGGTCACTGTTTACAGGTATTTATAGGGCTCATTTACCAACGAGAAGGTTTTTCTGCACTTAGCCCCCTCCTTTCCTGTATGATTGAACTGCTGTTTAAGAGACCTGCAGCCTCCCCTATGAATACAGCCTTTCCTGTGTTGTGCAGTGCTGTACTCATGAGGGGCAGGTGGGTGGAGACAATTATTACTGCTGGCAATAAGAATGCACTAGGTCTCCTTACAGTAATTGGTGTTAGAGAGAACTGTTCAAATTTGGTGAGTCAGTTTGGCCAGTTTTGACCATACTCCTCTTTCTTATGGTCATGAGTGGTCAGTGGAGGTTGATCTGACAGTTACTAGTGTATCACAGTTTATTTGTCCTGAAATTCCTGTCTGTCGGCCAAAAGGAAGTTAAGAGAAGTTGCTTTTCATCAAAAGAGACGGATCAATAATATGAAACAAAAAGCCTCAAGACTAAAGCAGATGGGGCAGAGATAGGCACAGAGGTAATGGTGACAGGAGTTTGGCTAATTTAGATTAACTTCAGGCGTTACTATGGCTTTTGTCAAAATAAGCCTCGAAAGTGCTTACAATTTTTTTCCTTTCATTTGTCCTGAAGAGCTCCTTTACCGCCTTGAAATGTGATTGATTTTTGGCTAAAGGCAAAAGCATGACAAGGAGCTATTCATTATCTCACAGAATGTTGAAAACAGAATTTTGTCATGTTGCAGTACATTTTGGTTCCACAAAGTGAAAAGGTCACAATCAAAGAGAAACTTTAAAGGGATACTGTTATGGAAAACATGTTTTTTTTCCAAATGAATCAGTTAATAGTGCTGCTCCAGCAGCTCCATTTTTCAAAAGAGCAAACTGATTTTGTTATATTCAATTTTAAAATCTGACATGGGGCTAGACATATTGTCAATTTCCGAGCTGCCTCTAGTCATGTGACTTGTGCTCTGATAAACTTCAATCACTTTTTACTGCTGTACTGCAAGTTGGAGTTAGCACCCCCTCTCTTCCCCCCCCCCCAGCAGTCTAACAACAGAACAATGGGAAGGTAACCAGATAGTAGCTCCCTAACACAAGATAACAGCTGCCTGGTAGATCTAAGAACAGCACTTTAGGGTAGGGACACACTGGACGATTTGTCGCCAACGTTTTAAAAAAGTAAATCGCGGCAACAAGACGATCGTCTGTTTTGAACAGACGATTCACAGCGACTATTGGCACAGAGCGATTTGTATCCCATTACTTTGTGCGGTACGTGCACCACCCAAACCGGAAACGGTTTGTGCTTCCCGCTGTAACCTGGCGTCTTTACGTGCTTGCGTTCTTGCGTCATTGCGTTCGCATTGTAATTTGAATACAATTGCTGCTACTTATCTGTATGTGTGTGCGTGTCTAGGAGATTTCAGTGCTTTTCTAAGTACATGCTATTTCTGATAAATCGCTCGGAAAAGGGTCTCAGAGCGTTTTGGAGCTACAGGCGATTCACAAACGCGCTGTGGGCACAGGAGCTGGCGTCTTTCATTTGGTTTTGTTCAGAGACAAAACAAGCGATATGTCGCCGCGATTTGCTTTTTAAAAACGTTGGCGACAAATCGTCCAGTGTGTCCCTACCCTTAGGGTTGGGGCAGACGGGCAGATTCGGGGAGATTTAGTCGACTGGCGACTAATCGCCTCTTCTGCGTGGCGACAATCTCCCTGAACTGCCTTCTGTCTGCCTTACATCTGCTTGAATAAAGAATCGCCTGCGCTAATGCAATTGCGGCACTTCGATTTCCAAAGTTGTCTCACAAGGAAACTTCGGGCTACTTCGGAAATCGAAGCACCGCAAGTACATTAGCGTAGGCGATCCTTCATTCAAGCAGACAGAAGGCAGTTCGTGGAGATTGTCATCACGCAAAACAGGCGAATAGTCGCCAGGCGACTAAATCTTCTCGAATCTGCCCGTCTGCCCAAACCCTACTAGTAAAACCCAAGTCCCACTGAGACTGATTCAGTTACATTAAGTAGGAAAAATAACAGCCTGCCAGAACGTAATTCCATCCTAAAAGTCACATGACTGGGGCAGCTGGGAAACTGACAATATGTCTAGCCTCATTTCAGATTTCAAAATTGAATATAAAAAAATCTGTTTGCTCTTTTGAGAAATGGATTTCAGTGCAGAATTCTGCTGGAGCAGCACTATTAACTGATGTGTTTTGGAAAAAAAACATGTTTTTCCATGACACTATCCCTTTAAGGAACAATACAATTTAGATTGACGAACATTATATTTATGAAAGTTACAGATCTCTGTAAATATCCAGTCCTTCTCGCTGCAGTTTGGCCCAGCAAAACGTGGTGCTCTATTAATAAGTGAAGCCCATGGTGTTTATTGATATGCCGCTTGCTAGTTGTATCTTACAAACCAAAACATTAGTGGGACAACAAAAGTGGTATTCTCTGGGGAGTGCAAATTGTAGGTACCACCCCAGTGAATACTGTAGCTTATTTTTTACCCGTGGCTGATGTTCCTATTCTGTAAAAAATGCTCTGGACTGTCACACAGCCATCTTCAGTGAATTCCCAAGCATCCATTCACATCTAAATATCACTAAATGTATTAGGGCTCTTACAGACAAGCGTTTTTCCCTGTGCTCCCCTGTGTTCCGTTTTTCTGCGTTCAGCTGCAGGGGAGTGCAGGAATAGACGCATTACATTTTTCCAATGGGGCTGTACTCACACAGGCGTGTGTAGGCGCCGAACGCAGGAAAAATGCAGCATGTTGCGTCTCAACCTGTGTTCGGCGCCTACACGCGCCTGTGTGAGTACAGCCCCATTGGTATAAATGTAATGCGTCTATTCCGGCACTCCCCTGCGGCTGAACGCCGAAAAACGGAACGCAGGGGAGCGCAGTGAAAAACGCTCGTCTGTAAGAGCCGTTAGAGCACAGTGCTGCTGGTGAGCTGCTCTGAGCACTTACACCCCAAAGTATGTTCGGCTGCTCAGACCAGTCCAAAACATTGTGGCTGACACAGGTAACAGAGCTTTACTAAATGGGTCCGTTTCTTAAAGGGATTCTGTCATGAATTTTATGTTGTAATTTTTATTTCTAAATTGCACTGTTTACACTGCAAATAATTCACTCTACCATATAAAATCATTGCAGTCACCAGGAAGAGTTGTGCCTGACACAGTTGCAGCTGTTGCATCAAAATTGACTTCTTTGCACTTGCACCGGTTGTGTCACTTCTTATGCTCACGTCAAAGTGGTGTGTGTGGCCAACACTTTTATCCCAGTTCTAAAGGGAACCCTGGACACACTGGGAACCCTGGAACTTTATTCACAAGTTTGCTATTTATGAAACAAACGGATTCATGTAACAAAGCTGATTCCTGTGTCCATTTGTCAGACTATGTTCAGTTGCTCAAAGCAGAACTCTAAACTGTGAGCTCTAACTCCCCACCAAACATTCACACAAATGTTATCACCTATTGATTAATAGTTTAATAAACTACAAGTTGACATTAAAGTCAGTAAATATGTGAGTGCTTGACTCCAATGAATGCTATATACAGCTCTAGGAACTAGGCAGCCACTTATTTAAAGTCACATGATCCTCACATTAACATTCTATGACGCAACAAACGTGGAATTCAATCAACGCCTTCCTTGATTGTTTCCATTTACAAGAAATGCCATTATAAAATGCTTTCAAAGCTAAAGGGACAGTACACCTTAAAAAAAGTAAATCAAAAGCAGCTTAAAGGGATGGTTCACCTTTAATTAACTTTTAGTGTGTTATAGAATGGCCAATTGAATTATTTCCCTTCTTCTTCTGGCTCTTTCCAGCTTTCAAATGGGGGTCACTGACCCCATCTAAAAAAAGAAATGCTCTGTAAGGCTACAAATGTATTGTTATTGCCACATTTTATTACTCACCGTTCTTTTCTGTCCTCTCCTATTCACAATCTAACCTCTTATTCAAATCAGTGCATGGTTGCTAGGGTAATTTGGACCCTAGCAACCAGATTTCTGAAATTGCAAATCAGAGAGCTGCTGAATAAAAAGCTAAATAACACAAAAAACACAAATAATGAAAAATGAAAACCAATTACAAATTGTCTCAGAATATCACTCTCTATGTCATACTAAGAGTTAATTTAAAGGTGAACAACCCGTTTAAATCATTAGTAAACCGTAATAGTCTTCTGCATTCTGCGGAAGATGGACTGCCGGCACTGCCAGTCAATGTAGAGGCACAAGGGGAGCTTTGGTTGGATTCGGCTCTGTGGCGCAGCTGCTATATTGCTTGTTATCTGCCCGGGAGTCCTGAGTGGATGATTTCCTGGATCTTTCATAGTTGTTTATGTCTGTACAGAGCCCTGTCTTCCATGCAGGTCAATTTCTTCAGGCTACATTCAAGAGTGACTGCTACTTTGGAGTCGGCAAAACTGGCATTCACACACATCTGTTCTGTGGCACATGCAGAAACTAAGCTCATTTCTCCCCTAAAGAACCTGGGGTTTGAGCCCCAGCGGGTAAATTGTGGCGGAGGTTGCCTTTTCTTCAGGCTACATTAATGAGTAACCGATTACAGTTCGGTATTCGTCTTTGCTAATCAACTTCTCAAAATGTTTTTTTCAAGCTATCTACAGAAGCTATCTACAAGGTCAACCCCAAAAAAGGGCAGCGGGGTGTTCTTACAGGCAACCCCTGTAAGAAAAAGGGCAGTTAAACGGCAGTTTTGTCGAGACAGCCCTTCAGCAAAGGAAGCTGCCAACCACCATTTTGTTTTTCAACAAGGCCCCTCCTTCCATCACAGACTGGCTACCTTCCCTGCCACCTTCTCAATCAGAAAGCTTCGAATGACAGGAAGATCATCTCTCATAGACATTTTTAAAATGATTTCTGTTTTCTCTGTAATAATAAAACAGTACCTTGTACTTGATCCCAACTACAATATAATTTATCTATGTTGGAAGTAAAGCCAGGGCTGGATTTACATAGTGGGCGCCCCTAGTCCCACTGCTGTTCGTTGCCCGTGTCCCCTCCCCTTTATTCGTGCAAATTTTCATCATCTGGACAGGAGCAATGGGGATTGGTGCCTGGGAAATTTAAAAAAATGATTGTATCTCCTGCGCATTCCCAGTGTTTTTGAACCAATGTGGGTGTGGTTGGGCAGCATGCCGTCCCCCTAAAATCCTGCCACCCTAGGCCTGGGCCTAGGTGGCCTTTCCACAAATCCGGGCCTGAGTAAAGCCAGCCTATTGGGTTTATTTACGTTTCAAATATTTGCTAGTAGACTTAAGGTATGAAGATCCAAATTACATAAAGATCCATTATCTAGAAAACCCCAGGTCCCAAGCATTCTGTATAACAAGTCCCTTCCCTGTACAAGGTACTGTTTTATTATTACACAGAAAAAGGAAATTTTAAGATTTCAAAATATTGGATTAAAATGGAGTCTGTGGGAGACTGCCTTCCTGTAATTCTGTGCATTCTGGATAACAGGTTTCCGGATAAAGGATCCTATACCTGTATTATGTTAGAATAATCATCTTAATATGTGGACCCATTGTAACTCATATTTGTGGCTTTATATATAACTGTATTGGCATGTTTCATTCTGTCTTTTAACGTGTTTCTGTTTGGTGCAAATAATAAATACATTTTTTTTAAAAAAAAGAATAATCAGCTTTCTATTCTTGAAGTTCTTGGTTTATCTTCTTATGTCCCTCTAGAAATATTATTTGTACATAAAGACAAAATAAAACCCATCTGAAATCATCATGTTATATTTAGAACTTCCTGACTATAAGCTTTCCCAGAGCCCAGTTTCCCCTTTCTACAACAGTCCCACACAGATGAGTTTTCCCACATGCAGAAGCCAACTAGCTTTGGCCATGCACAATATGTATATATATATATATATAATCCAATCAAGAAAAACCAGCACCAAGGGTCTTTGATTATGAAAAAAAGTTGTATTTAAAGCATATGTATCACCGACGTTTCGGTTCCTTAAAAAAGGTCCCAACAGGGACCGAAACGTCGGTGATACATATGCTTTAAATACAACTTTTTTCATATTCAAAGACCCTTGGTGCTGGTTTTTCTTGATTGGATTATACACTAATTATATCCGTGCACAGGGGCAGCCACAGCATGGCTTATCTGATATGAGGTGCTGTCTGTTACAAAATTATATATATATATATATATATATATATATATATATATATAGATAGCACTTCACTTGCCTACGATTAAGTACAGTGTTGTATGAAACATACAAGGCTTTATAGTTGTACATGTATTCATAATAAATATTCATGCTTCTCTTTCTAACAGGCGAAATTTTTGCGGCAATTTTGCGAATTTATTAGCCGGCGGCAAAATGCATAAATTCGCCGCGAATTTGTGCCTGGCAAATAAGTTCTCCCGTAATTGTTTTGCCTAGATTGGAACAGATAATGTAGGAGTCAAGCAGCTTTAGATGTGTTTCATTATGCAGGTATGGGAATCTGGAAACGCAATATTGAGAAGCTCCGAATTATAGGAAGGTAATTTATAATACAGTCCATTTTGTCTATAAAAAAAATAATAAAACAGTACCTTGTACTTGATGGTAACTTAGCTGCATGAATCCATATTGGTGGCAAAACAATCCTATTGAGTGTTTTCAACGTGTAAATTATATTGTCCTGTGGGCCCAGGTGACAGCACTGACTTTCAGAAGACATAACAATAACCCAGCTAAATAATATGGCAGCACAGAGAGTTCATGCAGGCCTTCAGCTAAGCATATCACCCCTGTACAGCCAGCTGTTACAGCCTCTTATTCTCATGAAGAGCTAAAAAAAGAGCAGACATGCACTTTGTACATATTTGCGTTTATATCTCTGTTTATATCCCAATTAAGCTTTTGCCTGTGATATGTGGTCACATCATTTATAGGAGAACTAAACCCTAAAAATGAATATGGCTAAAAATGCCATATTTTATATACTGAACCTATTGCATTAGCGTAAAGTTTCAGCTTGCCAATAGCAATAATGATGCAGGACTTCAAACTTGTCACAGGGGGTCACCATCTTGGAAAGTGTCTGTGACACTCACATGGTCAGTGGGCTCTGAGCAGCTGTTGAGAAGCTAAGCTTAGGGGTTCTCTCAAATTATCCAGCAGAAAATGAGGTTTATCTGTAATATAAGCTGATGCTACAGGGCTGATTATTTAATACTGATGATAATTGCACTGGTTTCTGTGCTGCCATGTAGTAATTACAATATATGTATTAATTACTAATCAGGCGCACCTTCCTTCTTCAGTGCCGCCGGCAAGATGGCGGTGCCCAGAGGATGCACGTGGCACGTCGATGCGTCAAAACGTGCATGGTGTCATGACGCAAAACATGCAGCGTCGAAGCATAACAGCACGTGACACACGTTTTGCCCTTTAAAAACACACCTTGTGTGTTCCTGAGTGCGCTAAATTACTTTTTCTATTGATTTCTGATTTCGGACAGTTTCACCGTTTATTGAACTCTTGCTGCCTGAACTAACCCTTTGCCTGGACTAGACTACGCTGAACTTCTTAACCCTTTGGATACCTCAAACTGTGTTTGGTGCCTGCTACTTCCTCCTAGTCCCGTAATTCCCAACCGGAGCCTTCGGGCCTTGACATATGTGTACTTTATATTGTGATTGGGTCCCTAAGCTCAGTAAGTGACAAAAGCACAAAGCATGTGCAGTGAATCAGCAGAAAAGAAGATGGGGAGCTACTGGGGCATCTTTGGAGACACAGATCTTTACTGCTAAAGGGTTGTCATTGCCTTGGGCTGGTACAGAACCCCAAAACATCATGTACAACATTTCTAGTTACTTCTTTAGTTAAGCTTTAGTTCTCTTTTAATGTCATTGTGAATACATAAATATATCTGTAGTGGTGAACACAACTTCCTCTTTAACTATTATCTGGTCGCAGGTTCCCAGAAAGTGTCAGCCAAAAACCCAATTTAAATTATATTGAACCAGCTACTCCCTGTTTTACAATCATTATGTTTTATCTGTGTCACTACAGGGAATCATTGTTTCTGTGTTGTTGCTGAAGGAGGACTTTTATTAACACCCAGATATTTGATCAACAATATTAATGGATAAAGTTGATACATTATAATATAAGACATACAGGTATTGGACCTGTTATCCAGACTGCTCGGGGCCTGAGGTTTTACGGATAACGGATCTTGCCGTAATTTGGAGCTTCTACTAGAAGATCATGTAAACATTAAATAAATCCAAGAGAGCTGCAAAGCAGGAAGTAGTGTTCTGGCTATTGTGTTAGACATCCAGTCACTTCAGCCTTTATACATTACACTATATTAGAAACATTATTTATTTTGCACAGCCTATCTATTTACCCAGTTTTTATTTTTATACTGAATAATTCCTTTAAAGGGATGGTTCATCTTTAAATTAACTTTAAGTATGCAATTCTAAGCAACCTGTGTTGTATGTTGTTATTACTCATATTTCTATTCAGGCCCTCTCCTATTCACATTTCAATCTCTTGTTCAAATCAATGCATGGTTGCTAGGGTAATTTTGACCCTAACAACCAGATTAAGGAAGTTGCAAACTGGAGAGCTGCAGAATTAACAGCTAAATAACTCAAAAACCACAAATAATATAAAATTAAAACCAAATTGTTTTAGAATATCATTCTTTACATCACACCCAAAGGCGAACAACCCCATTAATACTGATCCCTTAGGGACTGAGGTCCAAGAGCGAGTGTTGTGGCCAGCTTGATATTATAGCCATGCTCATACTTATATATTACCTATAAACTGCTCCTAACATAATCTGGCTTGCAGCCTACTGGCTATCAGTTAGCCATTGAATTAGCAATCAATTCCTTTTTAAATATCTTAAAGATAAGGAAAATATGTGTATTTTATTCATTTTGGGATAATGCCATCTTAAAGGGGACATGTTATGTAAAAAACAAGAATGTGCCAGTGCAGTAAACTATTTTAGTTATAGAAGAAATGGGCTTTAAAAAGTTGTGTTTTTGGTTATTTTATTGAAAAATTCTGCAAAAACCCTACTAGCCAGCCCATCTGTTCTACTTGCCTCCTTTCTCAGGCTGTGCAAGGAAGCCCACTGCACTGTAGGATAGCAGTAGCAGTTAGGCTGACCTGATAGGGAACTGAATTCTGTCTGTCCTTGTGTGGCTGCAGGGCTGTGATTGGCTGTCCTGCTCCTACTGTGCTTCTGGCACGGACTGTTAGGATACGGCCACACCTCATTTGAAACAGCAACAGAGAACATCAATGGGGAGCTCCAATAAAGGGGCTAATTTTGAAGACAATATTAATTTACAGCCAAAAGTAAAACCAGCACCATATAGTATACATCATTGCCTTCAGAATTAAGGAGGTTTCAGTTATCCTAAATGTCTCTTTTAATAAATAAAAAAAATGTCACTTTAAGGAGGGTACTTTCTTTAAACCTGAGAGTTGTGACCATACTACGCAGTAAAATCTGACATTTCATGTAAACACATAAAAAAACCACCTCCTTTGCCATTCATTTTCCTTTCTTGTGAAAATGATTTGGCCATAAGCCAAAAGAAAATACGCAGGGCCACATTGTTATGCTGTTGTTTGACTTTTGGCCTTTGCAGAACTTGTTATAAATGGTGAGGTGAGCAACACAAAAATGTCATATAAAGTATTTTTATACCCAGTGCTACAGTGCAACCTTCTTCTTCTTATTTTACGTGTTAGCCTTGTTAAACAATGATTTCACCTGTCTGGGTGTGTGCCCTGTTTTTTCTAAAGATGAACGGGGTTATTATTTTGGCCTGGGATATTGTTGCAGAACAAACTTTCCAAACCAATAGGCTAATAACTACTACTACTACTACTACGGGCAGCCATTGTGCCAACCTTCCATTTCAGGTATTGTTTATGATCGGCACTAAAGGAGGAAGTACAGGGAGAAAAACAATGAGTAAACCTTACCTCCTGCTGAAACCTGCTCATTGTGGTCAATGAATGAGGCTGCACTAGAGTCAGGAGAGGATTGCACAGGGTTAGATAACAGTATTTTATTTTTCAGGAAATCATAATATGTTGTTACTATCAATGTTTTTTTTATGAAAGGATTTATTTGTACAATCTGTAGGAGAAATGCACAATTTTCCCATTTTTGCATATGTTGTACTTCACTTTATCTGCTATCCTTGACCGAATGGATGGACAGTGACCTCACAGACATGGAGCCCATGTGAGAACATTTAATTAGGGTTGTTCACCTTTGAGTTAACTTTAAGTATAATGTAGAGAGGGATATTCTGAGACAATTTGCAATTGGTTCTCGTTTTTTTATTATTTGTAGTTTTTGAGTCATTTAGCTTTCTCTTCAGCAGCTCTCCAGTTTGCAGTTTTGGCAGTCTGGTTGCTAGGGTCCAAATAAACCTAGCAACCATGCATTCATTTGAATAAGAGACTGGCATATGAATAGAAGGGGCAGAGACAGTCCCGGCCAGTCACCCGAGGCAACACAGCCAGTCAAGGCGAATTGGCGCTCGTGCACATGCGCAAAACCGCAAAAAGACGGAGAAAAAACACAGAGAGTCAGGAGAGAGGGGACCTGACTGGGGGTAGGCAACAGAGAAGGCACATGCCTGGTGCCCCCCCCCAGCTTTGCGCCCTATGCACGTGCCTACTCTGCCTACCCCTAGTTCCAGCTCTGAGAAGGGGGCTTAAATAGAAAGGAGCAATAACAATAAATGTGTAGCTTTACAGAGCATTTGTTTCTTAGATGGGGTCAGTGACCCCTATTTGAAAACTGCAAAGAGTCAAAAGAAAAAGGCAAATAATTAAAAAAAAACTACACAAAATAAATAATGAAGATCAATTAAAAAGTTGCTTACAATGGGCTATGCTATAACATACTAAAAGTTAACACAAAGGTGAAGAACACAGAACTTTCACAGGGGTAGCAAATAGAAATGAATGGAGAGTGGCGGCAGGCAGGCGCCCCATGGCCTGCGAGGGCCTAGTGCCTGCATCGATCTAGTGAGCGCAGGCACACCGGAGCACTGGGGAGCTGTGCGCCCCCGATGCTTCCTATAGAGCGACTGGGCGGCATGCCGCCCCTAGGAATTTGTCATCCTAGGCCCAGACCTTTGTGCAGTTTGCAAAGATATTTTACAATTATCCTCCATAAGTATATAAGGCTCATACATTGTTATGTAATAAAGGGTTCAACATGTGCACAGATTTAGCTAAAAATAGCAATGAATTAGGTGTTTGCTTTCAAAGAGTTAACCAGTTAGAGCTATTTGCTGACTGCTTTATATTGAGTGATTTGAACAGCTGCAAACATTTTGTTACATTTCCGTCATGAAGGCTTTCTTCCTGGCTGTATAACATAATTGTTATTCAGTTACTGCATACACATCCCAGCATGCTTGCTCAGAAAAGTGACAGAATCTCAGGTCATAGGCTGGAAGCACACTCCTCAGGAGTAAACAGATCACGCATAGAAAGAAATAAAATGTGCCAGTTCACAGGATGAATAAAGC
The DNA here is from genome assembly GCF_017654675.1 of Xenopus laevis. Taxonomy (NCBI): domain Eukaryota; kingdom Metazoa; phylum Chordata; class Amphibia; order Anura; family Pipidae; genus Xenopus; species Xenopus laevis. Next base: position 43,672,021 of record NC_054375.1, read on the forward strand.
TCAGTGACCCAATTTCTTTTTTCAAGTTTATATCTTTCAGTCTTCCTTTGTTTCTCTTACACCCTGCAGCTCAGTCTCTGGAACAGGCCATGCTTGGCTGCTATTGCAACAGCTGAATATAATAAACACAGGAAATGACTTGAAACACATTAATTGACAGTGTCGTTTTTTTTCTACTCCTTTTCCTTTGGTTTGTTATCTTAATACATGTTTATGATTCAAAATGAAAATTGTACAACAAAATGTTATAAGTAGTGGAATTAATTCTAACAATGTTGGAGACTCGTCACAGCCATAGTCCATGCATTTGAGCAGTGCTGGCATTTAGGGCTCTTACACATGAGCGTTTTTACCTGCGCTCCCCTGCATTCCGTTTTTCGGCGTTCAGCCGCAGGGGAGCGCAGGAATAGACGCATTTTATTATTTCAAATGGGGCTGTACTCACACAGGCGCATGTAGGCGCCGAACGCAGGAAAAATGCAGCATGTTGCGTCTCAACCTGCGTTCGGCGCCTACATGCGCCTGTGTGAGTACAGCCCCATTTGAAATAATTAAATGCGTCTATTCCTGCGCTCCCCTGCGGCTGAACGCCGAAAAATGGAACGCAGGGGAGCGCAGGTAAAAACGCTCATGTGTAAGAGCCCTTAGGGTTACAGCTGTCAGCAAAGCTTTCTGTTATGTAAATGTCTACCAAGTTATAACCAAAACAAATTGAATGTAATGTTATGGTACAGTTTGTATAAAGACCTAGCAGCAGCTGCTTCCAAATATGAGGCATAATGCAGGTGATTGCTGTCCTAAATGTAAAGGGGCCAAAGCAAATTTCATACATTGCTTGGGAACTGCCAAATTATCTGGCCTTTTGGAGACAGTTGCAGGTCTATACCACTAGTTACCTAGTTAGTTATGCAACCTTGCCCTAGAGAGGGGTGATATTGGGAATAAAACCGAATGGCAACAAACAACTTACATGTATGGGACCTGTTATCCAGAATTCTCAGGACCTGGGGTTTTCCGGATAACGGATATTGTCCGTAATTTGTATCTTTATACCATGTCTACTAGAAAATCATGTAAACATTAAATAAACCCAATACGTTGATTTTTCTTCCAATAAGGATTCATTATATCTTAGTACAAGGTACTGTTTTATTATTACAGAGAAAAAAAGGAGATATTTTTTTTTAAATTTAGGGGCAAATTTACTTATGGTCGAATATCGAGGGTTAATTAACCCTCGATATAAGACTGCCGAATTGAAATCCTTTGACTTCGAATATCGAAGTCGAAGGATTTACCGCAATTCGCTCAATCGAACGATTTTTCTTCGACCTAAAAAAGCTAGCAAAGCATATGGGTACCTTCCCCATAGGCTAACATTGACTTTGGTAGGTTTTAGGTGGCGAACTAGGGGGTCGAATTTTTTTATAAAGAGACAGTACTTCGACTATCGAATGGTCGAATAGTTGAACAATTTATAGTTCGAATCGTTTGATTTGAAGTTGTAGTCGAAGGTCGAAGTAGCCCATTCGATGGTCGAAGTAGCCAAAAAAAACATTCGAAATTCAACGTTTTTTTTCTTCTATTCCTTCACTCGAGCTAAGTAAATGGGCCCCCTAGTGTAAAGGAAACAGCCTGTAATTCAGAGATTTCTGGATAACAGGTTTCCAGATAACGGATCCCATGCCTATACTAGTTTTGAAATCAGTGGCCAAAAAAATGAGTTTGGGTATTGCATATGGCTTGGGTAGAAGCATCTTTAAATAAACACAAAACATGCTAAAACCTTTTATGAAACATGGAAAAACTTTATTAAATAGCAATGGATGAAAATCCATAAATGCTTCCAAACAACTGAATGGCACATGGAATAGATTTTCAGGGGTGAACCGCCTGTTTAATCAGTACATAAAGGTATTATTATGGAGCACACAGAACTGTAACTGGCACTATGTTATTTAAAGGAAGAAATATATATACATTTATAAACAATAACAAGTGCTTGTAATTACCTGATGTTTGTGCAAGAGGAAGACATATCATTATCTGAGTAGCTAGTGCACATGTTCTCACCAATTGTTCATGAGTATTAACCCTCTTTATTTCAGCCATTGGTAATATTTAAGGGCCAATCCATGATGGTATGAGGCCAAGGGCATTACTTATGTCTTTATATATTTTGTGAATACATGAAAGGAGGGTTTTTTAAAACCTGAAATAATGATAATACTACTAATAGTAAAGGGATTCTGTCATGATTTTTATTATGTCGTTTTTATTTTTAAAGTACACTGTTTACAAAGCAAACTATTCACTCTACCATTAAACATTTTATTCCTGCATCAGCAAGTGTATTTTTTTTCTTAGTTGTAATATTGGTGTGTAGGCAGCCAACTCAGGTCATTTTGCCTGGTCATGTGCTTTCAGAAAGAGCCAGCACTTTAGGATGGAACTGCTTTCTGACAGGCTGTTATTTCTCCTACTCAATGTAACTGAATGTCTCGCAGTGGGACCTGGATTTTACTACTGAGTGCTGTTCTTAGATCTAGCAGGCAGCTGTTATCTTGTGTAAGGGAGCTGCTATCTGGTTACCTTCCCATTGTTCCATTATTAAACTGCTAGGGGGGGGAAGGGAGGGAGGGAGGTGATATCACTTCAATTTGCAGTACAGCAGTAAAGAGTGACTGAAGTTTATCAGAGCAAAAGTCACATGACTGGGGGCACCTGGGAAACTGACAATATGTCTAGCCCCATGTCAGAATTAAATATTAAAAAAATCTGTTTGCTTTTTTGAGAAACGGATTTCAGTGCAGAAGTCTGATGGAGCAGCACTATTAACTGATGTGTTTTGAAAAAAAAAATTTTTCCCATGACAGTATCCCTTTAATAATAATAATAATACTATTTTGCTGTAAAAGGTTAGTGCATCTCACCATGCTTCAGATATATTATAGCATATATATAGAGGGGGGTCTGGCACAGTGGGGGCCCATGAGGGTTGGGGCCCACCGGGTTTTTTCCCGGTGTCCCACCGGGCCAGTCCGACCCTGTGTGCCCTCTTGAATACAGCACTGCCAAATCCAGGCAGGTCTGTTATCACCGTTGCCGCTGCAGGTCTCCTTCCAAGGAAGGCAGTGTGCAAAGTGCAAAAAACGGGTAAATACAATAGTACTTTGCACACTGCCTTCCTTATTAGAAAATTACCCCTTATCTATCTTCTTTATCTTCTAACTTAAATAACCATCAGAACAGGGGAACATTGAAATTCCTTCTGGTTATTTGTAAAATCTGTTTTAAGTTCCAATTGTCAAATAAATAAATCAATGCCGTTTGAAAAAGAATCATTAGATATGATATAAAAAATAAAATGACTCGTTTTTTTTACTAGGGCATACAGACAGTGATGGAGGGTGACAGATAAAGACTTGGTATATGTTACAATATGTGTGTGCGTTTGTGAGAAGCTCTGATCAGAACAGGTCATTGTTTTTGTCCCAAACACAGATTAATGGTCTTGCAGTATTCTTAAGGAAAGGTATTGGAGCTCAGAGCTCCATTGTATGGGTACCTGCCAGAGTGGCTACTGGAAAACTTCTTGGGCATGGTGCACTGGCTTGAAATGGACTTGAACTTGATAGATGATCTGCTTCTTAGGACATACACCAGAATATCCATCAACAGCTGCAAACACACAAAACATCGTGTTTAGAACATGTAAAGCTACTTTCGATATTACTAATGCTACTTATCTGGCCTGCAATAGCTACTATGAGCCCCTGACTAAGTGCCTATAGGGCTTATATTTTAATCTAATGTCAATAAATATTATTTTTACTTTATCTGTGATTCTGTGGATTTCCTGGAATGCCTGGAGGCCCCCACAAACTGTGGCTGTCCTTCATATTTTTTAAAGATATCTTTTGTAAAGGGCATTTTCCTTAAAACCATTACTGCATATATATATATATATATATATATATATTATAAACAGTAGGGATTGAGTTACTATTTGAATGACAACCCACCCACAAGGTTGCCCATTTCTTGTATTCTTCTAAGGTTTTCCCATCTGAATATTTCACTTTTTTTCGAGCATTGGGTCTACTGTATGGGTTACTATTACTACTGATTGCTACATCTTCTAAAGAAACAAGTACTAATGCTCAGTACAATATCTTGGACAACAATGTAAAAGCTGCATGTAGGCTGACTCACGGCACTTCGTTACAGTGTTAATAGTGTTACTAGTTTACACTGTAACTCAATACAAATTCTTGGTTAGAAGAAAAAGCATGCCAACATAAGTCAGTTTTCTACACAGTGGATTTCCCAGTATGTATGAAGTTCAGGACAGTAATTGTAACAATTACAATAACCTTAGACTTATCCGCCAGCCTCTTCTGTAAATAGAACCTTCTCCCGGCTTCACCAATCAGAGCTTGGCTTTCTGCTGTAAGGTGCAAAGTGTTTGCAAAAAAAAAAAAACCCAGAAACCAACAGGCAAAGCTGGAAAAGAAAGATAAGCACGCGCAAGTCATTTGTTATGGGAAAGGCCAGAAATTGCACATAAATTTAAAGGCATCCTGTCCCGTCCCCGGCAGTTGCGACACAATATCTGATTCCGGACAAACAGGACACTGAGCATGTGCCTGGGGTTTCCATAGCCAGAGAGGCAAATGACAATCATTTGGGAAACATCTCTTTAAGGCTTATTAATAGTTAATGAAAATAATACCTTCCTAAACAATAGCCTATAGCATAATAAGTGGACTATTAAAGAATTTTACCAATGTGCTTTGTGTCATTGACTGATCACCTGACATGAAATAATGCAGGTTCTTATTGTAAAAGGAAGAAATGTGGGCGTGAAAAACACAGCTCTGTCCATTAGTTGGCTGATGTAACATAGCAAGTGCCTTTGGTTTGTTATGTACTTAAAGGGATACTGTCATGGGAAAAAATGTTTGTTTTTTTTCAAAACACATAAGTTAATAGTGCTGCTCCATTATAATTCTGCATTGAAATCCGTTTCTCAAAAGAGCAAACAGATTTTTCTTTATTTCAATTTTGAAATCTGACATGGGGCTAGACATATTGTCAGTTTCCCAGCTGCCCCCAGTCATGTGACTTGTGCTCTGATAAACTTCAGTCACTCTTTACTGCTGTACTGCAAAATGGAGTGATATCACCCCCTTCCCCCCCCCCCAGCAGCCTAACAGCAGAACAATGGGAAGGTAACCAGATAGCAGCTCCCTAACACAAGATAACAGCTTTCTGGTAGATCTAAGAACAGCACTCAATAGTAAAATCCAGGTCCCACTGTGACACTCAGTTACATTGAGTAGGAGAATCAACAGCCTGCCAGAAAGCAGTTCCATCCTAAAGTGCTGGCTCTTTCTGAAAGCACATAACCAGGCAAAATTACCTGAGATGGCTGCCTCCACACCAATATTACAACTAAAAAAAAAATACACTTGCTGGTTCAGGAATGAAATTTTATATTGTATTATAGTATTATTTGCAGTGTAAACAGTGTAAATTTAGAAATAAAAACTATATAAAGAATCCCTTTAATATGAGCCACTTTAGTACTTAAAATGGTTGTGGTTTCTATATGGAATTATCTATCACACATACTACTAAAATAAAAAAAAAATTAATGAAAAGTTTTTTTATAGGATACAGAATTTTACATATGGCTGTATTTTGCTTCTATATGTAATGTTCAGAGTTAAAAATTTTCCCTATGTTGTGTTTCCACCTTTCTGTTTGTTCCACCAGGGTTAACTTCATGGCTGCAGTTTCCTGGCTGAGCAAGCAGGTTTGTGAGTATGAAAATCTGCAGTTTGTAGATGGAGCTTTACTGAAAGCTTAGCGATTGCTTATTGGCTTGTCTGACCCTGTTTTTGTGAATAATCCATTGGTACTGTATTTAGGTAACTTGTGTTACTGTGTTACTGGCCTGTCTGAGTTCTGTGGTTTCTTAAAACTGAACCATTGTGTAGTTCAGCCATTCCTCCAGCTTTCTGGATAACGGATCCCATACCAGTATAATGTGCATAATTCACCACTGAATGGGCTAGACTTGTTTATGTGTAGTAGAAGGTCATGGTGAGATTAGCAATTGCTGTGATGAATGGCTTTGACAAACACTTCTACGTAAAAACAAAGTTCAAGCAACTTTTCATTTTGTTTTTGTTTGGAAGCAGACGTTCCCTTGGCTACCGGTAGTTTATGTTCAAATTAACGCGCAACAGTACAAAGTGAAAATCTCGTGGGCCATTCCTACTTGTTGCAATATTGGATTATTATCTAGCAGCCGATACAGTACTTGTTGTTTCTGTCCAAAATGTGGCCAGATCTATAGAACGGTTTTATCATTGAAGGCTTCAGACAATTGAAATGTTTGGTTTCTTTGGGGACATCTGCAAGTTGTCCATCTGAACCAAGTACTAATCTAAATCAGTTGGTATGATCTCTGACTGTGTATCATTAATCTAATTGATTCATACACGCCTACGAATGAGATTTCCAACCTGCTTTACATCCACAATTCACTATATAATGTTCGAATGGGGAAAGAAATAAAAGCTGTAATGAAATGTAAATGAAAAATAAACTATTTCAAAACAATGATTCCAAATTGACCATTATTCTTCAGAAATTGGGGCAAATTCACTAAAGGATGATTTTTTGCCAGTGCCCGCTTCACCACGCGCCACGAAACTTCGCCAGACGGAAATACGTTAACACTACGCTATTTCACTAAAATGCGAGGTTGCGTCTCAGCAGTTGAACGCTGGCGAATTTTCTCTAGAAATACATCGGCTGGGCAGCATTTCATAGCAAATTTTCGCTAGCAGTCATTTCTGCATAGCGAAACTTCGCTAGCACTCTTGCGCTTAGGTCAATTTGAAAAGGGCGGGTACCTAAAAGTCGTATGGACGTCTTTATTATTATTATGGTGTAAACGTTTGAAGTGGCCACTTTTTAAACACATGTCCAATGAGCCATAATAAAGACAGAAGAGATCCTCTAATACCCTTGACATGAGCCCACCCTTAAACAAATGTGGCATGTCCCTCAAATTAGTTTAAAAAATTGTTCAGATATAAGTCTTTAATAGTTTGGACTTGAAGGTAATCCCGTTTTAAAAAAAGAAAAGTCGCCAGCATTTTTACAACTTTAATGCATTTCCGGCATATAGGATATGATGTCACTGACATAAGATTGAGGAGCATAAAGCTTTGTTTTTTCAGTTCACCTGGTCTGAGGTGGCGAAGTAAAATCTGATGAAAGAGGTAACATTCAGTAAAATTTGCATCTTAGTGACTTTGCGGGGTAACGACCATTCGCCAGAGCGAAAAGTTGCCTAGTGATAGGGTGCGAATGAATTCCAGCGACAGTCTCGTTCGCTAGCGAATTGTCCTCTATGCCTTTGAGTGCCTCTTTGTCAAGCATGACAAAGGGGTTTACCCCGAAACGTTGTACTTTGCAAATAAACTCAGCAAGGGCTTGTCCCTGCTTGATTTTGGACCCGTGTGCCGGTTGTATCTATTATACTTATTGTATTGGAGGATACCGAAGCCTTCTTCACCGAGCACCGGGCTTTCACGACACAGAGAGCCAGGGTGTGCAAGCTGGTATTACTACACAATTTAAAAACCAACCCACATACTTGGTAAATATAGATATTTACTGGGATATGGACACATTTGAACCAAAAATGCTGTTGATGGTATGATTTTACCAATAGGTATAGGACCTGATTCACTGATGTCTACAGATTTGTGGCATCATTTGCATAGCTACATGTTTCTATGATGTAGCAGTGTACAGTGAGCTTTTAGGTAATTCATCTTCATCCAATAAAAATGGTGCCTGGCTTATTTAATGCTTCCTGAGCGACAAGCTTAAATGAAAAGATTACAAGTGCCAGAAGTGACTCAGACAGACTAAGATCACTGTGTCAATATTTGGAAGGTGTTCAGCATTTTTCATATGGTTTGGCAACAACACAAATTTCATTTAGGCTAAAAGGTAGCGTTTATAGAAAAGAGAAACATTGAGAACTGTAGGTATGCTGCTGGGTGGCTCTTATCGGCTTACAATAAACAAAATGATCATATTTTATCTACAAATATTTTCCTTTTTTTGTAATCATAAATATTGCATGATCTTTGAAGGGGACGTTTACCTTTCAGTGATATTAATTGCCAGTTGCAGTTGGATGTAATCCAATATGTGACCATCCCACTTCTCCTTCTTCTCTTTTGTAGTTCTTTTTAATTATTTTGTAGTTTGGCAATTATATGCACTTTTTCTGCTTTTCTTCAACCTGCATGTTAAATAGTTGTCGACTGGCTTCCAAAAAACATATTGAGTCTTTTCGGGCCCTGGCTTTTAGCCACTGGATTGCAGTTCAAATGCCAAACTGAAGTGCTGCAAAACAAAAAAAAGTACAAAAGCAACTCATTGAATAATCATTAAAAAAGGCAGTCTGAATACCAATGTCTACATTGCACTTAAATTAGAAGGAAAGTAGAAGAAAAGCTACTGAAGCATTTTATTACCAATAGATTAGCCACAATAGTGCAAGCTATAACACAATATTTATTCTGCAGAATGCTTTACCATATAATAACAGAATGCTTTACCTTTACCATTGAAGTTCTCTGTTTGTTTAGGTTAAAAGCTGCCATATTAGCTTGGTGTGACATAATTTCCTGCCTGAGTTTCTCAAACTCGCTTATAGCTCTGGGCTCAGATTATAACATGGAGGGAGGGGGAGGAAAGGAAGGGAGAAAGGAGCAAACTGAGCATGCTCAAGCCCTAGCCCTGGAGGTTAATGCTGAAAACATGGAGTCTGATATAGGTGGAAAGGGGAAAACATTTTTTACTTCCTTGTTTTTTGACAAAAAGTCACGCAATTTCCCTCCCCGCCCATAAATTACAAATGCAAATTCGAATTCGGTTCAGCTGTGCAGAAGGATTCGGCCGAATCTGAATCCTGCTGAAAAAGGCCGAATCCTGCCCGAATCCCGAACTAAATCCTGGATTCGGTGCATCCCTAGTCTGATACTGAAGTCCATGTGTACACAATAGAAGGAAAGAAAAGCAGTGTTTCTTTTGACAGAGGACTCAGAGAAGCATTCAAGGGTTTACTTGTGTATTTATATAGACCTTTCTGATAAAATGTACTTAATTTTAGAATTCCTTCTCCTTTAAGGCAACTCTGATAGCATTTATTAAGGGTGAAGGAAAGGTTAAATGACTGTGTGATTGTAGTCACTTACCCCAGCCTGGGAAACTGTTTGCAGAGCACCTCTCCATCATCATATTTTTTTTCTCCTAGGTTTCCTCTGCCATAACTTGTAAATTTACCTTTCCTTGTCCTTGAAGTATAAATAATGTATGCAAAGCTTATATACATATCTTGGAGATACACGTGCCTACTTGCATCTATCTATAATAGTACATGGCACATACAACTCAAGGGAACTCTGCACCTAAAACCTGCCTTGACCCGTGTGGTTTCTTTGTATGTTGCATCTACTGGAATCACTAAAGAATGAATGGCTTGTAAGGGCCCATGTCTGACCCACGTGCTACCATTTCCCTTGTAGTGTGTTGTACCTGTATTCAAGCAAGATCTTGTACCTGTTTGTGGTAGTTCTATTACACTAGAATCTGGAAAAAAATGGTGGTGAGCAGTGGCTTAACTAGATGTTAGTGGGCTCCACAGCTAATTAGTTTTAGGGCCCCAACATATCCAGAGGTTATCCTTTTTTACCAATATATGTGGAAATTGCTCATTAATTAGTTCCTCATGGGGCCACCTATACCTCCTGGGCCCCCCTGCAGTCCTCTGTAGTCACGCCCTTGGTGGTAAAAACATGGCACACTGCAACAATTTTATGGGCTTTGCACTTTTGTTAAGAATTTTTTTTATTAAGTTTTAAGCTCCCCCTTCTTATTTTAGCCATAGCAGCAGTCAGTTTCTTTGTTGTGATTGACATTGGAGGATATGGCCTGTTAGATGGATTCATTGATATCCTCCAGTGTCAATCACAATACAGCAAACACAAGAGTAATTTGAATCGCCATACTAGAACTCACTTAGAGGCCCATTTATCAAAGGTAAAATTTCGAATTCATGTGATTTCTTTTTAATTCTAATAAATTCCAATATACTCAAAATTCGATTGGGAGGTTAAGAAAAAAAATCGAATATCTAAAACTCACGTGAATCACATTTTCCGAAAAAAAATCGAATGTCAGGAACACTAATAACATCTTTAAATTGGTCACTGGAACTCTCCCATTGAGTTATACAGTACATGAACTCAGCAGGTTTAAGGTGGCGAATAGTCTAATTCAAATTATTCCCAGGATATCTGTTTGATAAATCTCGACATTCAAATCTGAATTAAAATTCAAATCAAGTTTGGATAATTCACCATTTCAATTTGAGAGATTTGATCAAAAAAAAAATTCTAAAATTCAAATTTGAATTCACTATTCGACCCTAAATAAATCTGCCCCTTAATTAGATAAACTCAGTAGGATTGTTTTGCCACCAATAATGAACATGCAGGTCCGCAAATTTCTTTTTTGGGTAACTGGGTTCCCCCCTCCATTTTTTAACATATGGAACATTAACTATACACTGGGCTCATGTGTAGGGCAATATAACAACTCTATTTTCCTTTATTAAGGTTCCCTGGGCTTGAGTAATGTAATGTATTTGCTGCAACATATAAGTCCATTCAACTTTATCATTTCCTGCAGTATGCAAATTAGCCAACGTTATCGCATATTCACTTTGACTGCCAAAATAACACTAGCGAAAATTTGCCTGGAAACAACTTCGCACTGTAGGGAATTGCAGTTGTCCTAGTGAATTTACACCTGGAGAAGTGTTGCGATGGCTGCGAAGCCATCATTTGTGAGTTTTCGCCAGTTAGGGTATTTGCACCAATGGGAGATGGCCTTCCTGTAAGTCAGAGCTTTTTATATTTCAGGTACTGTATATACAGAAATGATACCTTTATTTCCTCATTATAATTTACAGCAGCTCACCATTATCTGGCCTTGTTTTAAGTGCCAGGGACACTGCACATGCTCAGTATGCTCTGGGCCGCTGTTGAGAATCTCCGAAAGCTGATTTTATGGGTGCCTGGAAATGATCAAAACAATAGCAGAAAGCGATTTTACATTTGTCATCTAAGCTGTTGCTATAATCAGTTCTGTTATAGAATACACTGGTTTCTTCTAATCAATTTGAATAAATGACTACTCAGTCTGGTATTGTGAAGTTTATAGGATATGTATAAATTATATTAGTATTTTGAGTACTGTAACTGACAGCAGTCCAATGCATGTGCAGTGAATCAACAGAAAAGAAGATGGGCAGATACTGGGGCATCTCCAGAGGCACAGAATTTTCAGATAACGGATCCCATACCTGTACAATAGGTCAATTTACCAATGCTTTGGGGCCCCCAAATTGAATTTGCTGTGGGTGGTGATTGGAACACTGAAATGCTGAGAAAGACCATTTCCAAAAGGGGAAGCAGGAATTGTGGCGGGCGTTTACAAATATTGCTAGGGTAACTAGGACCCTAGTTACCAGATTGGTTAAGATGCAAATTGAAGAGCTGCTGAATAAAAAGCTAATTAACTCAAAAACCTTCAGTACTAAAAAATGAAAATAAATTGCAAATTGTCTCAGAATAACACTTTCGACATTATACCAAACGTTTTCTCAAACAACCCCTTTAACAAAAAACTCAAATGTAAAAAACTCAAATGTAAAAAACTCAAAGAGGCCCATTTATCAACGTCTGAATTTATCTCATTATTTTCTGAAAAATACTCAGACTAAATCCGCACAAGTTTTTTAATACATTTTCCCAAAATTTTTCTGTGCGGGAAAAAGATGTAAAAAAAAACCGTGAAAAATACGAATCGTACGAATTTTTCAGGTTTTCCATCCGAAAACTCAGATTCTCCCACTGACTTATATGCAACCTCGGCAGTTCTGAGATGCCGGATTTTCGGATTCTGACTTTTTCCATCCTCGTTTTTTTTTCCCACAAAAAATTCAGATTCTGTAGTAAAAAAACACATTTTTTGGGTTTTTGGCATTCGGAGTTTAATAGATAACCCCCTTAGTGTTTTTTTCACTCCAGTCAGCTGATCCAGTTTAACACACTGAGCATAATGCTTAAAAAACTGATTTATTTTCAGGTCCACTGACAGTGACAACATAAACCAGTCATTAGGGCGCCCTATGAGATCAATTTCAAAATATGCTTTTATCAGGGTGACAATCGTTGCTACTCTGTCAAGCAAACACAGCTATACTCTAGTGAAAAATTGGCATTTGTTTCTGGGGAAGTTTAATTAAATGTGCCCCAAACAATGCATCAAAAACAGGTCTGATTGGATATGTTGTTTCAGCAGCTGCTAACCACAGGAATGTGTCTCCATTACTGTTACTAACTGAGCCATGGAGACACTCCACCTATTTATAAGGTATCTAAAACCTAACGCTTTTGTGACTGCATTTGAGGTTTGAAGCCATTGTTATTCAAAACCAAGTTTCAGAATGTAAATAGAACATAAACAGGTTATCTCGTGTTAATTACATTGTGCAACTGTTCAGTGCCTGCCTTACATTTTATTTAGGGCCTTCTACATGGTTATAGAGGGACAGAATCCCAGAAACATTTCCACTGGTTTTTGATCTTATTCATCCTTACTAATACCTGCTATTTAAAATGCTGTTAAAGGAGAAGGAAAGGCTAAAACTAAGTAAGCTTTATTAGAAAGGTCTATATAAATACACCAGTAAACCCTCAAAGTAATGCTGCTCTGAGTCCTCTGTCAAAAGAAAAGCTGCATTTATTTCCTTCTATTGTGTACACATGGACTTCTGTATCAGACTTCCTGTTTTCAGCATAAACCTCCAGGGCAGGGCTTGAGCATGCTCAGTTTGCTCCTCTCTCCCTCACCCCTCCCTCCTCCCCTTCCTGCTGTAATCTGAGCCCAGAGCTATGAGTGAGCAGGGAGAGACTCAGGCAGGAAGTGATGTCACAGCAAGCCAATATAGCAGCTGCTATCCTAAACAAACAGAGAGAGCTTCTAGAGCTGTTTACTCAGGTACAGTAAAACATTCTGCAAAATAAATATAGGGGCCCATTTACTTAGCTCGAGTGAAGGAATAGAATAAAAAAAACTTTGAATTTCGAATGATTTTTTTTGGCTACTTCGACCATCGAATTGGCTACTTCGACCTTCGACTACGACTTCGAATCGACTATTCGACCATTCGATAGTCGAAGTACTGTCTCTTTAAAAAAAACTTTGACCCCCTAGTTTGCCACCTAAAACCTACCGAGGTGCCATGTTAGCCTATGGGGAAGCTCCCCATAGGCTTTGTAACAATTTTTAGGTCGAAGAAAAATCGTTCGATCGATGGATTAAAATCCTTCTAATCGAACGATTTTTTGTTCGATCGAACTAATTGTGGTAAATCCTTCGACTTCGAATTTCGAAGTCGAAGGATTTACATTCGACAGTCGAATATCGAGGGTTAATTAACCCTCGATAGTCGACCCTAGGTAAATCTGCCCCATAGTGTTATAGCTTGCACTATTGTGGCTAATCTATTGACAATAAACTTTCTAGTAGCTTTCATTCTCCTTTAAGGTGCATAGTTAGTAACTGTGAGACTATGGGGGGTAATTTACAAAGACCCCAGATTTAAAATAGAGCAGAGTATTGCTGCACTTTGAGGCTTGCACCAAATAAAACAAATATAAAAAAAGGCAGCTCAGTCCTTACCTGCTTGTCATAGGGCCAGTAACGTAATTAGCGGGGGGCGGGCCTGGGTCTGGGACGTGCAGCAGGGCCCCCCTCCGTCCGGCTTCAGCGATGAGCAGGCTGCCAGGGGGTCCGGGCCCTGGTCCAACCGCACCCCCTGCTCCACCGGTAGTTTGGCCACTGCATAAGGCATTTGAGTTATATTCCAGCAGTGCAAGAGTCATTTGGGGAGTGCAGGTGTTTTTTTCCTTGCTGCCAAGAGTATGGCAGGTGTAATCATGCAAAAACCATGGAGAGTTTGCATCACTTTTTGTGCTTGGCTTGACTTGACTTTGTAAATGACCTTTTACAGGTTTTACTCTTATTTTGTATAGCTTACATTCTTCATTCAGTGACTCTTGTCTGATCCTCAGTTCTCACATCCAAACCAAAGACAAGTTTCATTGCAATGCTAGAGTGCTGCAGAAAAAAAGTTAAACAATTAAAATAAATACAAACTGGACATCCACTGCAAATGATCTAAGCATACGATATTTTATATTTAAAATGCCCCCTTTTAATAGGCCCTGTTTATGTGTAGGTTGATGTGTGCTGGCATAAAGGGCATGGGAACTCAGGCAGGACTGGAGCACTGTTCCTTTATTTGCCATTTGGATTGGAACTGATTGTTACCTTTAGAATATAGTTCAGATACCGTGTTAGGTAACAGAATGGATTCCCCCCAAGATAAAGCAAAAACAAAACAGACAAGTGAGGTTGCCACTTTTCACATTACAATAATCACAGCTCACTCTGAGGGATGGCATTTTTCCCTGATCATTGTTTTTTATTAAATCTGTTGTTTTTTCCCCTGCAGGTTAAATAAACACAAGCTTCAATTCTGTTGTTTTATTGGCTACAGCAACACGGGGAGGCCCATTCATTAACAGACACATCTTAGTGGTACAGGTAATAGGATCTGTGATTCAGAAACCCGCTATCCACAAATCTCTGAAATATGGAAACGCCATCTCGCATAGACTCCATTCTATCCATATAGATGAATTAATCCTTATTAGAAGCAAAACCAGCCTATTGGGTTTATTTAATATTATTTAAGATCCAATTTATGGAAAGATCTGGAAAATACCAGGTCCTGAGCATTCTGGATAACAGGTCCCATACCTGTACTGCTTACAAAGTGCCTGCCATACATTTGCCTGATTGTCAAGAATAATAGGTCCCATGGCCTGTATTAGAGCTTTTAGAAACCACAGTTAAACTCATTTTCTCTAAAAAGATCCGAATATGAAAAGTACTGACAAAAAATTCTTAACGATCCAAATAAAAATATGAAAAACTCTGAAAAAATTCGACTTTTTCAGACAATTGCTAATGAAAAAAATCCGAAAACCTCTAAGGGGCCCATTTACTTAGTTCGAGTGAAGGAATAGAATAAAAAAACCTTCGAATTTCGAATGTTTTTTTTGGCTACTTCAACCATCAAATTGGCTACTTCGACTACGACTTCGAACTAAAAATCGTTCGACTATTCGACCATTCCATAGTCGAAGTACTGTCTCTTTAAAAAAAACTTCGACCCCCTACTTCGCCACTGAAAACCTACCGAGGTGCTATGTTAGCCTATGGGGAAGGTCCCCATAGGCTTTCTAATGTTTTTTAGGTCGAAGAAAAATCGTTCGATTGAAGGATTCTAAGGATTTAATCGTTCAATCGAACGATTTGTGCTAAATCCTTCGACTTTGATATTCGAAGTCGAAGAATTTACATTCGGCAGTCGAATATCGAGGGTTAATTAACCCTCGATATTCAAACCTATGTAAATCTGCCCCCAAATGTCTGAATGGCTAAAGAAACCTAACAGGATCAGTGCAGCTCCCATTGACTTCTATAGGACCTTGACTGCTTTTACTTGCCTAAGCTTTAAATTAGATATTTATTTGGTTTTTACGCTGAGGGGCAAATTCACCAAGGGTCGAATATCGTGGGTTAATTAACCCTCGATATTCGACTGGGAATTAAAATCCTTCGACTTCGAATATCGAAGTCGAAGGATTTTAGCGCAAATAGTTTGATCGAACGATCGAAGGAATAATCCTTCGATCTAACGATTAAATCCTTCGAAACGAACGATTCGAAGGATTTTAATCCAACGATCGAAGGATTATCCTTGGACCAAAAAAAGTAGGCAAGCCTATGGGGACCTTCCCCATAGGCTAACATTGGGTTCGGTAGGTTTTAGATGGTGAACTAGGGGGTCGAAGTTTTTTCTTAAAGAGACAGTACTTTGACTATGGAATGGACGAATAGTCGAACAATTTTTAGTTCGAATCCTTCAATTCAAATTAAATGTTAAATTTTTTATATTCAGATTTTGTTTAATAAATAAGCAAACATTCATAAGTTAGTTTATTCCAGGGGTCCCCACCATTTTTTACCTATGAGCCACATTTAAATGTAAGAAAAAGTTGGGGAGCAACACCAGCATGAAACATGTTTCTAGGGTGCTAAATAAGGGCTGTGATTGGTCATTTGATAGCCCCTATGTGGACCGACAGCCTAAAGAAGGGTCTGTGTTATGCAACCAAAACTTGTCTCCAAGTCAGGACTTCAAAAATAAACTCTGTTTTCACTCTTTGATAGATATGCCCCTAAAAATCCTATCCAAGTGAATAGTGAGCTGGGGACTTCCCTTCTGGTACCCCAGTACATTTATTTTCCTACAGTGTTATTACTGGCATGTCTGGGTTCTTTCCCAACAGTACTGCTGCCGAACTACAGATAGCAGAGCCTAGTAATTTAGATTTTGAATGTTCCAAATACCTTTTAAGTAACAGGAAAAATTTAACAAGCCATTCAAATAAGTTGATTTTCCACATCAACTGGTTAATAGGCCACATACATATTTTTGTCACAGGGTGATTTCGTCTGCTAACTGGTCACATCTAAGAAAACAAAGGGATAGAGAAGTATATATTCAATACTTAAAGCAGTTTTACACCTTTGAGTTAACTTTCTGTATGCTGAGATAATTTGACATTGGTATTTATGTTTTATTATTTGTG
Organism: Xenopus laevis; assembly: GCF_017654675.1. Taxonomy (NCBI): domain Eukaryota; kingdom Metazoa; phylum Chordata; class Amphibia; order Anura; family Pipidae; genus Xenopus; species Xenopus laevis. The sequence goes on from NC_054375.1 coordinate 43,688,916, forward strand.
TTTTTTTACTTATTTAGCTTGTTATTCAGCAGTTCTCCAGTTTGCAATGTCAGCAATGTGTTTGCCCAATCTGGTATCTTTTTATTCAGCAGCTCTTCAGTTTGCAATTTCAGCAATCTGGTTACCCAGATTACCCTAGCAACGATGCATTGATTTGAATAAAAGACTGGAATGTGAATAAGAGAGGGCCTGGATAGAAAGATGGATAATAAGAAGTAGCAATAACAATAAATGTGTAGCCTTACAGAGTATTTGTTTTTACAGATGGGGTCAGTGACCCTCATTTGAAAGCTGCAAAGAGCCAGAAGAAGAAGACAAATAAAACAAAAAAAAAAGGTCAATTGAAAAGTTGCTTAGAATTGGCCATTATATAACATACTATAAGTTAACTTTAAAGTGAAATACCCTTTAAATAGTTCCATTAGTTAGTAACAAAAGATGTTATAATATAGAAGTTCATTCATGTAAGGTACCAACCATGTTTTAAGTATTTTTTATTAGCTTTAAATTAAACAAGTAAATAGTATGACAGGATGTCCAAAAAGATTTACACTTTGACATCTCTTAGCATCTCATAGCAAAGAAAAATAATGCATATTAAAATATGTTATTAAATATACTATTATTAAATATGTTATTATATATACAATAACCACCCCTCTACTTGAAATATCAACACAATTATACAGAAAGGTAGGTATAATATAGTGTGAATGTATTTACTGTAAAATATTAGGTATAATATAGTGTGAATGTATTTACTGTAAAATATGTATTTTCCACAAATGTATGTGGATAGTAACAGAGGTTACCAGCAATAAGGTGCCCATCTCTTCATACGCACAGTGTGCCATCCATCTAAGCATGAATTCTTGTTCAGAAACACTGAAATCAAGGAACTGGCTGGCTACAAAGACCCAAGGGAAGGGGATGGCAGGCCAATGCGGATGGCAGAAGAATAACCTGTGCAGGAAAACAAACACAAAAATTACATTATTTTCCTTGTGATCTTTGCCTTATACTAAAATGTTGCGCTTTAGTTAGGACTTTAGTTAAGACTCATTAGTAATGAGTACCAGGCAAATGAACCATTGTTCTGCAAATATAATAAGTCAAAATGACTTTTTGGTAGTAAAACTCCAGAACTGTATTACACAATATTACACATGGGTTCTAATGAGATTATGTCAATAGGCCTGCAGCTCCTAATGATGTTTTCCTTTAAGCTTGTTTAATATTGCTCATATAATATTTCCCAAGATTCAAGTGCATGTTTAAACCAGGAAGATTGTAAGTACCAGGCTCTTCTATGCCTTGGGGCCTCTGCCGATACTTATCCTGCACATGTGAATGATGAGCAAGCTACAGGATGTTACAGGGGATGCCCACATGCCACCCACTCTGGATACAGCACTGCATGCAAAGACTTGTTTGTTAGGATGCAGCTCATGGAATAACTTGGATCTTTGTACCCATTTTTACACATGAATCTTGGCATTGTATACGATACGTAATATGCCGTAATATGCTCATTGTCTGCTAAAGACATCCATGGTGACCCTGATTCAATTGTGCAATATACAAAACACATATCTATAGCATAAATCCATTGTGACTTCAATACAATTGTGTCAATACAGGTATCTCTTTCGTTTCGTGGAAAACAATGTTGCAAATTGTGTCATTAATGAAACAAATGTGACTGTAAGAACCAGTATAGTAAAATCACCAAAGAGAAACCAGTAAAAATTTATTAAAACACTATTGAAACCAAGATTTTAAAAGGCTATATTTAATTTATATGTACAGGTAGTACTCTAATAACACTGCTGTTCATAAATCATATCACCATATAATCACCGTAAATGTCATTGAAGTGCGATAAACTTACTGGACTGGCTCCACGCGGTGCTACTAAAAACGCTTGAAAACGCCAATCCATGGGGCAAATTTATCTTATACAAATGTACAACTCTATTGTTTGGGAGATAAAATGCGTAGCATAGCAATTATATAGCAATTATAAAATTACCTCGGGGAGGCTGATTCCTCAGTCTGGTTACTGAAGCTCATTTCACAAAAGGAGACTCTTACCGGTACTGGCTTCAGAAACAAATCGATCACCTAGGTCCCCATTGAACAATAAAATCAAGAGTGCTGTTAATTTAAGGAATATATATATATATATATATATATATATATATATATATATATATATATATAGATATAGATATAGATATATATATATACACAGATTCAAAGTCCTAGCGCACACCATCCATGAGTGACTCCAAAAATTAGATCACATACCTGGGTGCTACGCTGAAAAAAGCTGCATTATCCAAATTCCACTGACAAAGGTGCACACCAGGATTTTTCGGTTTAAAACTCCATATTTATTAAATAAGTTTAAAACAGGAACCGGCCAACGTTTCGGTCTTTTTATAAATCCTGGTGTGCACCTTTGTCAGTGGAATTTTTATATATATATATATATATATATATATATATATATATAGCAAGTCCAAAAGCTGGAGCACACTTTTATATAAAGGCAACTGCCCAGGTGCTGGTTAAATTACTAACTTGTATATATCTCCATACAAACCGCACACATAGGACTTGTAAGTGAAAAAAAGTGAAAAATTTATTCCGACGTTTCGGTTCACATACAGGAACCTTCCTCAGGTGGGGTACACAGTGCATAGCAAACAATACTGAATTTAAACACAAAAATGGCGCCAAACAATCAACCTGTGACATCATCAAAAGCGTCAGTGAGTCATAGTGAGCGTGTATAAAGAGATCTATCCATGGGGGCTACTTTCCCTTTAATGTGCAACAAAGGACCACCAAGTGCAGTGTAGGTGAGCCGTGCTTAAGTGTGTATAGATCCATTTTAACATAGTGCATGTCGTGTTTGTGATCGCTGCCTATGTAATGTGTTTAACAAAAGTGATTCTCATGTGTAGGACAACCATTCGTTACCTCACTTGCCGAGCCGCCAATTGAACAAGGAGGAGGTGCTGCATGTATCGCCCCGAGGAATAGGCATCACCCAACCTAGGATGCACATAGGCTCAACCCGAAGTTCCACCGTACCTGTCATCCACCCAAGGTAAGTCATATTCCATGTATCGAGCCCGCGCTCTCCTGTCAGCCTCACATCCGCCATCATGTAAATCGGCGTCACTTGTTCACTGTCAGCGACGTCTACCACTGTGGCCCTCCGTACCTCTCTGCCCCTTCTCTCTGCCCGGAACACGCTGTTTAGGCGATCGGAACATCAAGGGAGGTGATCCTCCTCCCCCAGCACCGCTCATCCATATTTGACCCACCGGGAGGGCACGGTACCTTAGCCATAGGTAGTAAGTGTTATCACCAGGATCGCATTACGAGACCTTACCTCAGGTGACCGAGCAGGTAGTATATAACCGCTTATATAATAACGCCCAAACTTCATTCGGGGAGCCCAGCATCTTGGGTTAGCCGCGTTCCTCACTGGCCGTCCTTCCCTCTCTCCTCCTCCATTGTGGTATCCCATGGTTGTAATATAAGTATAAACACACTAAAAGTGATTAAAAACAAGAGAACCCTTTAGATCACAGCAGCAAATAATGTATTAATGGGTTAGTACAATTACTACGTGGGCTCAAAATGATGAACCTATTGAGTCAAAACCATAAGCATATATCGCTTATGTGCAAATTTGTTGAGTCCAAAGTGTTACAATGTCTCCTTTTATTTCAGATCCCTTCGCAAGGAAGCAGTCCATACTCGTCATCAGACTCCTCCGTCCTCAATGGGCCCAGCTCCAGTCACGGAACTGTCGGCAGACGACCCTCCCCACATGGTCCAACAAGAGGCCGAAAAAATCAATCAAAACGTCACCATGTATAACCAAAAAAATGTACAAAAAATGCAGAAAAACCAAAAATCTAAATAAAGTACAAAAAGTCAAAAAACGAACAAAAGTCTCTTATTTCATTACCACAAACTGGTCCCTTCTAGTAGTGGTTTTCATCTGGATATTAACAGCTTATGCAACATACAATATGTATCCCACTCAGAGATCTATTTGTATGTTTTTTTCTAAAAAAATGGGGACATTGGTAGGATCTCATTTAGGCCTTTTGGAGACACTGTATCAAGTGTATATATCCACATGCTCTCCTTTCTTAATAATAATAAGTTCCTGTTACCACCTCTCTTTGGAGACGGCACATGGTCAATGATCATGTGCCGAAACTGTGGTAATGTATGATGCATCTTTAGCCAATGTCTCGGTACTGGTTGATCCGTTTTTCCTGTTGCCAGAGCGCTACGTATAGCGCTCCGGTGATTGGCCATTCTCTCCCGGTATGTTGTAGTTGCCTTTCCTACATAATAAAGTCCGCAAGGGCACCAGGCCATGTACACAATATGATCTGAAGTACACGTGACTCTATGTTGTATTTTGTACCTCTTCCCAGTTCTGGGGTGTGCAAAATGAGTTCCTTGAGTCATACCCCCACATGTCAAACAGGAGGCACACTTAAAGCACCCTGTCTTGAGAGGACGATCCAGCCATGTAGTTTTAGGAGCTTTCGTTAAATTCTTAACCACCAATATGTCACTTAGATTTCGTCCTCTTCGATAGGCCATCATCGGCGCTTTCTTCCCATAAAAAGGTAAGTCTGTCTCTGTATTAATTATATCCCATCTATTTCGTAGTGCCCTTCTCACACTAGGGCAAACATCCGTCCATTGTGTTACAAAAATGGGATCTGTTTCTCTCTTTGGGCTAGTCACTTTCTGTTGTAGTAGGTCCTCTTGTGTATGTGCCAAAGCCCTCTGTAATTGCTCGTTAATCATGGACTCGGTGTATCCCCTGGAAAAAAACTGGGTTGAAAGCATAGTGAGTTGTTTTTCCGCTACTTCCCGGTTGGAGTTATTCCTGATCACCCTGAGAAATTGAGAATATAGGACCCCCCGGGACATATGGGATGGATGGTACGAGTTGGCCTGTATCAGGCTATTTCTGTCCGTGGACTTCCTAAACAGTGTGGTACCTAACTTGTTACCTTGTCTATAAATACTCACATCTAGGTAGTCAATTGTCTGTTTATCATAAGTACAAGTCACTCTGATGGGAGAATTTAAGGTGTTTAACGAGTCATGAAACACTATCAGTTCGTCCTCAGTATCCTGCCATAACATAAACAAGTCGTCAATATACCGTTTGTAAAATAGTATCCTTTCACCTCCCCTTGGTAGTAAATGTTGTTCCTCATACATTTGCATGAACAAATTGGCGAACGAGGGGGCTACATTCGAGCCCATTGCGGTCCCTGAGATCTGCAAATAGAACGCATCATTGAAAGTAAAGTAATTGTGCGAAAGTACTAAATCCAATAGGTTTATTAAAAATTCAACTGGGGGGGGGCCTTGATGGTATTTGTGGAGGGAGTCCCTGCACACTGCCAACCCGTCTGCATGTGGGATGACAGTGTACAAACTGGAAACATCCATTGTCACTAAGAAACACTCATCCGGTACTACAACTTCTTTCAGTAGGTTTAACAAATGAGTAGTGTCCTTAATATACGACCTCATGTTTTGAACATGAGGTTGTAAGAAAGAATCCATCATCTCTGCCATTGGCTCTCTGTTCCAACCAGTAGCACAATATTTGGATTCTTTCTTACAACCTCATGTTCAAAACATGAGGTCGTATATTAAGGACACTACTCATTTGTTAAACCTACTGAAAGAAGTTGTAGTACCGGATGAGTGTTTCTTAGTGACAATGGATGTTTCCAGTTTGTACACTGTCATCCCACATGCAGACGGGTTGGCAGTGTGCAGGGACTCCCTCCACAAATACCATCAAGGCCCCCCCCCAGTTGAATTTTTAATAAACCTATTGGATTTAGTACTTTCGCACAATTACTTTACTTTCAATGATGCGTTCTATTTGCAGATCTCAGGGACCGCAATGGGCTCGAATGTAGCCCCCTCGTTCGCCAATTTGTTCATGCAAATGTATGAGGAACAACATTTACTACCAAGGGGAGGTGAAAGGATACTATTTTACAAACGGTATATTGACGACTTGTTTATGTTATGGCAGGATACTGAGGACGAACTGATAGTGTTTCATGACTCGTTAAACACCTTAAATTCTCCCATCAGAGTGACTTGTACTTATGATAAACAGACAATTGACTACCTAGATGTGAGTATTTATAGACAAGGTAACAAGTTAGGTACCACACTGTTTAGGAAGTCCACGGACAGAAATAGCCTGATACAGGCCAACTCGTACCATCCATCCCATATGTCCCGGGGGGTCCTATATTCTCAATTTCTCAGGGTGATCAGGAATAACTCCAACCGGGAAGTAGCGGAAAAACAACTCACTATGCTTTCAACCCAGTTTTTTTCCAGGGGATACACCGAGTCCATGATTAACGAGCAATTACAGAGGGCTTTGGCACATACACAAGAGGACCTACTACAACAGAAAGTGACTAGCCCAAAGAGAGAAACAGATCCCATTTTTGTAACACAATGGACGGATGTTTGCCCTAGTGTGAGAAGGGCACTACGAAATAGATGGGATATAATTAATACAGAGACAGACTTACCTTTTTATGGGAAGAAAGCGCCGATGATGGCCTATCGAAGAGGACGAAATCTAAGTGACATATTGGTGGTTAAGAATTTAACGAAAGCTCCTAAAACTACATGGCTGGATCGTCCTCTCAAGACAGGGTGCTTTAAGTGTGCCTCCTGTTTGACATGTGGGGGTATGACTCAAGGAACTCATTTTGCACACCCCAGAACTGGGAAGAGGTACAAAATACAACATAGAGTCACGTGTACTTCAGATCATATTGTGTACATGGCCTGGTGCCCTTGCGGACTTTATTATGTAGGAAAGGCAACTACAACATACCGGGAGAGAATGGCCAATCACCGGAGCGCTATACGTAGCGCTCTGGCAACAGGAAAAACGGATCAACCAGTACCGAGACATTGGCTAAAGATGCATCATACATTACCACAGTTTCGGCACATGATCATTGACCATGTGCCGTCTCCAAAGAGAGGTGGTAACAGGAACTTATTATTATTAAGAAAGGAGAGCATGTGGATATATACACTTGATACAGTGTCTCCAAAAGGCCTAAATGAGATCCTACCAATGTCCCCATTTTTTTAGAAAAAAACATACAAATAGATCTCTGAGTGGGATACATATTGTATGTTGCATAAGCTGTTAATATCCAGATGAAAACCACTACTAGAAGGGACCAGTTTGTGGTAATGAAATAAGAGACTTTTGTTCGTTTTTTGACTTTTTGTACTTTATTTAGATTTTTGGTTTTTCTGCATTTTTTGTACATTTTTTTGGTTATACATGGTGACGTTTTGATTGATTTTTTCGGCCTCTTGTTGGACCATGTGGGGAGGGTCGTCTGCCGACAGTTCCGTGACTGGAGCTGGGCCCATTGAGGACGGAGGAGTCTGATGACGAGTATGGACTGCTTCCTTGCGAAGGGATCTGAAATAAAAGGAGACATTGTAACACTTTGGACTCAACAAATTTGCACATAAGCGATATATGCTTATGGTTTTGACTCAATAGGTTCATCATTTTGAGCCCACGTAGTAATTGTACTAACCCATTAATACATTATTTGCTGCTGTGATCTAAAGGGTTCTCTTGTTTTTAATCACTTTTAGTGTGTTTATACTTATATTACAACCATGGGATACCACAATGGAGGAGGAGAGAGGGAAGGACGGCCAGTGAGGAACGCGGCTAACCCAAGATGCTGGGCTCCCCGAATGAAGTTTGGGCGTTATTATATAAGCGGTTATATACTACCTGCTCGGTCACCTGAGGTAAGGTCTCGTAATGCGATCCTGGTGATAACACTTACTACCTATGGCTAAGGTACCGTGCCCTCCCGGTGGGTCAAATATGGATGAGCGGTGCTGGGGGAGGAGGATCACCTCCCTTGATGTTCCGATCGCCTAAACAGCGTGTTCCGGGCAGAGAGAAGGGGCAGAGAGGTACGGAGGGCCACAGTGGTAGACGTCGCTGACAGTGAACAAGTGACGCCGATTTACATGATGGCGGATGTGAGGCTGACAGGAGAGCGCGGGCTCGATACATGGAATATGACTTACCTTGGGTGGATGACAGGTACGGTGGAACTTCGGGTTGAGCCTATGTGCATCCTAGGTTGGGTGATGCCTATTCCTCGGGGCGATACATGCAGCACCTCCTCCTTGTTCAATTGGCGGCTCGGCAAGTGAGGTAACGAATGGTTGTCCTACACATGAGAATCACTTTTGTTAAACACATTACATAGGCAGCGATCACAAACACGACATGCACTATGTTAAAATGGATCTATACACACTTAAGCACGGCTCACCTACACTGCACTTGGTGGTCCTTTGTTGCACATTAAAGGGAAAGTAGCCCCCATGGATAGATCTCTTTATACACGCTCACTATGACTCACTGACGCTTTTGATGATGTCACAGGTTGATTGTTTGGCGCCATTTTTGTGTTTAAATTCAGTATTGTTTGCTATGCACTGTGTACCCCACCTGAGGAAGGTTCCTGTATGTGAACCGAAACGTCGGAATAAATTTTTCACTTTTTTTCACTTACAAGTCCTATGTGTGCGGTTTGTATGGAGATATATATATATATATATATATATATATATATATATATTACACAAGAGCCATGAATGTCCTGTAAATTCTATCCTTATAAACGGTGACAAGTGATGTCATCAGTTATAAATGGTGAGTAGTGATGTCATTTTTGTCACATGACTCCGAAAACTTGTGTATTATATATAAAGTACCCCTTGTTGGAAAATATGAGGATATTAGAAGTAACCTCGGAGTTCCATGACCTTTTATATGGTCATGGAACTCCTCTGTGACTTATAATATCCTTTTACAATAGGGGGTACTTTATTCACTATATATATATATATATATATATATATATATATATATATATATATATATATATATATATATATATATATATATATATATATATATATATATATATATATATATATACACACACACATTTAAATTCACAATGCTAGACTGATAGGACTATTGCAAAAAGCTGGTTTATTGTTAATTCTATACTGAAAAAAAATCCCAGTGCAACTTTTTTTTCCTGTAGCATACCACCTACTGTAAAATAGGAAGACATTCCACTTCACAAAGCAGTTTCATAACCATATAATTAAGGCACCAAATGCAGCACCAGGAAATATCTATTTGTTTTGCCTAAGCACACAAGACCAACATTCAGATATATATACATGTACAATACATCCTCAAAGCCCCTTCAATTCAAAGACGCCCATCCAGCTCACAGACAATCCTCTATGAACACTGACCCCTGCCTGCACTTTGATCATGAGACAGCAGTCCAGATTGAGAGCAGCTTTACTAGATGCAGGACCACTGATTGTTAGCAGATTATATTGATGATTGATTTATTGATGAGCCAAATACACAATACTTTAATTTTACCTCTCTTTTTCTTAGACATTGAAAGGTGTCTTGCAAAAATGGCTCAGGTCGAGTAACTCACAGCAAAAACTTGACCAATATATGCCACTTTCTGATTGGTTGCTATGAGTAACTAGGCTATGACCAAACTCAGCGTCGGACAGGGGGGTCTGGGGCCTACCAGGGTTAACACCACAGGGCCCCCACACCCACCCACCCGGGTCCTCCATACAGAATTTCCAACATCGCAACCCCCCTGCAGGTACTATTATCCCTTGCAGCAATGATTGGGGAGAAGGAGTTCAGGGGAGCGCCCATTGTTTCAGTATCAGAGAGGCCCATGAGCCATCCTAACTCAACCCTGACCAAACTTACAGTATAGAGATCCAAATAACAGAAAGACCCCTTATATGTAGAACCCAGGTCCCAAGTATTCTAGATAATAGATCCCATACCTGTATATATATATATATATATATATATATATATATATATATATATATATATATATATATATAGATCACATACAGATATATACATAAAACACACAATACATTTAGCAACTTCACTGTACAAAAATATCTTACAACTATATACGTGTATATATATATATATATATATATATATATATATATATATATATATATATATACATATATATATATATATATATATATATATATATATATATATATACACACACACATCACACACACATACCTGGCTGTGGCTAATGTGTTCACCAAAACATCAGATTATGATAAGCACAAAGAAATCAAATATTACATCTGTATTTGTTCAAGGATATTTATTATCAAAACATCTTTTATATATTTACTCATGTGACCATTTACAGTAAATCCTCTTTCTGTCACTCCCTGGCTGCATTCACTACCGGGCGAGGAAGCTGCTTTAAAGTCATTATCCCTAGTACAAAGCAGCTATATTGTTCACTCCCTGCAACTAGCCAAAGGTGACTTTGCATTGTATTTATCCTGTATTGTCGTGCTAGAGGGTTAGATATAAACAACATTTTTTGTAGCCAGCAGAACAAAACTACATTTTAATATTGTAAAGTTAGAAGTAGACAATGGAAGACATGACAGAGGTCCCAGGCTTTGCATCCTTTAGGAGCCCACCAAGGTGGGTGCTCTCATGTTGTGTGAACTCCTGCTGGCCACAGGGACACACTATTTAAAGCTAAACATCACGGTGGTGGGGCTTGTGTACTAAATAAATGCTGCCCCAAAAGGCAAAGCTGCACTTCTTCTACAGCTATGTTTAAACTACAAATCCCAGCATGCCTTTCATGAGCATAGATTTTGCATAATAATAATTTACTTCGGTAAAGCGTTTTACAAAATTCTCTTCTGTTTGTGTCATAAGATGCAAAATGCATTTATTAAAAAAAAAAACATTTCATTTTGAGTTGTAAGCTTCATGGGATACTTGCAACCTGCAAATCCCCATGTCTGGATTTCTTTGTTGCCTTTTGTACCTGTTTGCTGCGTGTGCAGCACTCGCCACATTGTTGACATTGTATATAAAAAGTTATTTTTAGTAGTATTTGCATGTGTTTAATCATTTATCAAATATGATCATGACATTTATTGCAACTGAAGTGAACAATGTTTCTGTACTTCAGCTATAATTCATTCCCCTTCCACCCCCAGCTCTGCACATGCACAACTTATGAGGGTGTTCATATTAATGTGGCACGGGCAGGGAGCAAATAAAAACCTGAGCAGTGGCAAAAGACTGAGTGCCTTTACACATACTGTATGATGCAATTTAAAGCCCTGACTCCTAAAACTAACACTGAAATCACACAGAGAAATGAATGTTACAATAGAAAGAATCAGTGGTATGGTCAAGGTTGCCCCTGGCTCTCATGCAGCTTGAGGACACAAACATAATGGGCTCCTGCCCTCCCCATTTGTTTACCTTTCTTGAGTTTGGACCCTGGGAAGGACTAGGACTAGATTGTGAGAACAGAGAGTGCAGTTGTACACTCTTTACACTAAAAATGTAACATTTCTGGTTTAACATAACTTTGTTTTGTCACCCCTGGTAAAGTGCCATCTGAGGTCAGGCTCTCACTTTAACTAGAGAAGCGACAGTAACTAGAGCTCACCCTGACCCCGGGAAGACTCTTTCTCATAAATGTATTGAAAACGCCATCAGGGAGCACCACCACTGGGCACTCAATATTGTAGGTCCCTGGAAGCTTCTGTGTCTGCTGTGTCATGTGGCCACATATATGAAGTCATATACATATAGTTCTTAATATACTACTACAGGTACAGAAAACCAGCTACCTAGAAAGCTCCGAATTACAGGAAGGCCATCTCCCATAGACTTCCATTGATTTAAAAATTATTTCCTTATAATATCCTTATATTTTTATATTTATTCACTATATAAATAATATATACCCTACTGAAAATAAAAGGAAATGTACCTGTGGCCTGTATGGCTTCTGCCATATAGAGTACGTGCTCCACAATGAGTGGATGTAATGGCAGAAAGCACACACGGTGCCGCAGACATCTTACACAGATAAAAAATACCGTGCATGCTTTGATTACCAGGGAAACCCTGCTTACCCCATCTCTCTTGCCACATTTTTTAGATAAATGAGTCATGGAGCTCTTGGGAGTTTTTTTGTGGGTTATACACTCTGTTGTTGTGGTCTGCTGGTCACTAATTTGAAGTTTATTGCCAGTTCACAATGTGCCTATTGGGCACCACTGTGAAACAGCATACCTACCATCATAGGTATACTAGTGTATAGTGCGCTAGTGTATAGAAGAATGGTTCACAGTATTACATACTGTGCATAACCACCGAGGGGAACACCGACTGTGTTTTTACTCACTCCACCGCATACAGTATCTGTTATGGTCAGGAATGTGCTTTCTGTCAATTACAGATTTTTTTGACAAAAGCAATATTGGGGGGCGGACAGGACCATGACTTGAGTGCACTGACTAGCGATTAACTTCCTGGAATGACATCATTTTAAACACTTTTTTAAGTATTATTGTATTACTACGAAAGTTCAGATAGGGCATGCGGTAAGTAAGATCATGGAACAGAACTCTGCAAAAACAGCAGCAGAATCGGTGGGTGTCAGTATAAAAGTAAACAAATCAATCAATCAATACCTGATTAATAGAGAGTTAGTGGGGGATAGTGGTTAGGGAAAATATAGTATATGGAGGCCAATTTTTATGATTCATCTTGATCTTTTTTTACGACCTGCGTCCAGGCTGTCAGGAGTTTGGGGAGTTGTAAATCAGTGACACTGAAATTGAAGGCTGCATTTTAGTAAGTCCGTATATAAATGGGCTCGTTTATTAAAGTGCAAACAAAATCACACGCAGACACTATTCACAGAAGCTGGAGTCTGCTTTGATGAATTGTGAGCAGAGGTGCAGCGTACAGAACACAAGGGAGCATTGGAAGGGGAGACGAAAGTAAAATCATTGGCGTTAGGCACCGCCAGTGCTTTTAGTCTGAGCTTGCCACAATATTTTTCTGGCAGGGTCACCATCAGTAATCATGGGGCCCCATATTACTAAGTTAGCAGGGCCTAGGGGGGGACCCAGTTATTAGCTCACCAGCCCCCTGATGGCAGCCCTCTGTTCTGATGTCTTAAGCTTCTTCTGCACCTATTGAATGTAGGCAAATGAATGCTACAGAAATCTGTATATACATGGTACGGCCCATGTGAGAATGTCTGGAATAGAGTTCCACAGGCTGCCTCAAAACCCGACCTGGACTGGCAATCTGTCAGTTCTGGCAAAAACCAGGGTCTGCTGTAAGATGCCATTGACAGTGACTGAAGTGGGCTGGTTGGGCCTCTGTCTGCTTGAAATGCCAGGGCCTATTTTGACTCCCAGTCCAGACCTGCTCAAAACCCATATAGGTCAGGTGAGTTTTGGCTGGGGTCACATTCTTGCAGAAGTTCAAGGGCAGGTTGCGGGCCAGACTGTCTGGGTCAGGTTCGTTTTGGTAGGTTAGGGTCAGGTGTGGGCTTTTTGTCAACCTGCACAAAATTAATCTGGAACACCAGGACAATACAGTGGTGCAGCATTCAGAGGAATTATTTGAAGCTGGTGCATTTTTTAAAGACAGGAATGGAGCGATTATAATGACTGGATGGGGCTTCCACCCAATGATTGGACCTTTTCTTTCTCCCTGTGCCAAACTAATCTCACGCCAACACCATTGGCCTATTAAGTGACATCATTCACACAACACACTGAGGGTCATTTATCAACACTGGGCAAATTTGCCCATGGGCAGTAACCCAGGGCAACCAATCAGATTGCTGCATTCATTGTTCTACTTGCAGATGGCTTTAACAAGCTAATCACTGATTGGTTGCTATAGGTAACTGCCCATGGGCAAATTTGCCCAGTGTTGATGAATGAGCCCCACTGACTACAGAGAAATGAATGCTCATTTGCACATCTAAATCTCATGTCGATTTATAATTAAGGTATGAACCCTAAAGGGTTAGGAGTCCCTTTAAAATAAATCTGTGGGGGGCAAGTTCATGTCTCCATGTTCCTCAGCACTTGCACCCTGTAAAATTGTTGTTCAGCAAAAGCCAATGAATGACAGCCCTTACAGCTAAAGTATGAATGAAGAGAAAGCACCCCCCAGAGCAATCCTATGAAAGCAAACACACACTGTCTGTTGCAGCAGGTTCCTATGAGCACGTGCTCAGCCTCGCCGCACTTATTTCTGGTGAGAGTAGTGAAACTGTCAGCTGCCAGTGCCTGTCCTCAGGGAAACACTCGCTCCAGTACTTGTGCAACTCCATCACTAGCAATCCAAGCGCAGCCCTGGCCAACTGTTAGCACGGATATCAGTTCCACGCTCGGACTTCCCCCTTATCTTTTTTTTTTTCTCTCTCTCTGCACTACTGTACAACTGCCTGATTTCCCCGAAATGATGCGAGCTGTCGGCCCAGCCCCGACCAATCGCGGCGCAGCAAAACACATGGAGTGGGCGGGTCTAAGCGACTAATACTTGGGGTTCCCCGCTAAACCTAATAAAGTCACTCGGCGCTTTGTCAGGGAATCATCTCTCCAGGAATCGTTCACTTAGGAGCTATAGCTTCCTCCCAACATTCCTCTTTTCTCTCTGGATTACAAATTCCTGCTGGAAAGGTAAAGTTCAGCCTTTCATTTACATGTGCAGAACAGAGGAGGGTGCATCATAGAGTGTGGGGCTGTGATGTTGGGAGGTGAAGATGAATTTCATAGCTAATAAAGTGTTAGGCTGAGAATTTAACTAATGGTCGCTGATTAGGGTTATGCTGAGGGTATAGAGTTTATGATAGCAGATTAGGGTTATGATGAGAGTCTATGGCTATTATAGCACATCAGGGTTAAACTGGGGTTATAGCTATTGATAGATCAGGATTAGGCTGAGAGTATAGTTCATATCAATAGAGTAGGATTAGGCTGAGGGTGTATAACTATTGTAGCACATCACGGTTAGGTTTAGGTTATAGCTATTGATAGATCAGGATTAGGTTGAGGGTATAGTTTATATCAACATATTAGGATTAGGCTCATAATGTATAGCTATTATATTATATCAGAGTTAGGCTGAGGGTATAGTTTATATCAACAGATTAGGATTAGGCTCCCAATGTATAGCTATTATATTAGATCATGGTTAGGCTGAGGTTATAACTATTGATAGATCAGGGTTAGGCTGAGGGTATAGTTAATGATAGCAAATGAAGAGTTAATAGACAATCTTGCCATGTTGCATGGTGGTGGTGTGTGTGTGTGCAGAGGGCAATGTATCTTGTTGTTTGTGTTGCTTGTATCGTCCTCACTGCCTTTGCCTCCGCCGAAGGAGGAAGTTGGAATTAAAAAACACTGTGCCTTAGTATGGGGGAATGAAAGACAGGGCAGATCCCTTTGTGTCGATGGAACACACAGTGTGATAAAGGCAACCCGTGCCCCTTGAAGTGTGGCGTGTGAGAATGTTTGCACTGGAGGATGAGAGCGCACGGAAACTTTTTCCTGTGACTCTGCGCTACAACGTGTGCAGCTTGTGAGTGTGCAGCTGTCGATGAACTCCAGTAATGTGATGCTGGCAGAGGCCCAGATTACTTATCTTGTGCATGCATTTGTATATCATTCAATTCATCATGCCTTCAGTGTATCAGGGGTATAATTCAGTATCTAAAGTGTATAAATGCCACGCAGGCTTCTTCTTCCTTCTGTTTGTTGTGACAGCCCCTTCCCTAAAGAGGTTCTGCATCAGCTGTGTGTCCCCTGCGCTGTGTAATTGCTGCCTTTTTTTTGAACGTGCATGTTATGCGGTTTAACTATGTGTAGTCTGGTGCAGAAGTTTGTTTCTATGCAGAGAACTGTTTTTCATTTTATTAGTATTGGAGATCAGGGCGGTCTGTTTTATGTTGGCGGTAAAAACGAGAGAGAAAAAAAAGCAAAAGTCTGTTAAGTTCAGTTTCAGAGGGTGTAAGCCAAGGCCTGGGGGCGTATCTATTTCTGCTATCTCCCCATGGCTTAAAGCAGCACGGAAACCAGCTCTATGAAGCTCCAGATGTTGCTTTTTGCAGCAGCTTTCAGCATTTTCTATTGTAGCTTTCAGCATTTTGTATTGTAACATGATCGATTTCTCATCTTCTTAAGATTTTTTGTTATTGATCATGGGTAAACATTGCAGGGGCATGTGACAGTCTTTATAATTATTCATACTGATTAAGCCACGTTCTATACTATGAAAGTGCAGTTTTAAGCAACCCTCAGTATGCATTAAATAAACATTTTGAGTCATTTTAATGTTATACATGCAATTATAGTTATTGACAGAAGTATCTGTCTGCAGTATTCCCTGAACTGCTGGTTGTGACTCAAGCACCTGGCAAGATTCCAGTTCCCACTATGCTTTCCACACTCCCGCGACCTTCTTTAATCACAGAACTTGCCAGGCATTGTAGCAATTGGCGTCTTGGCTGGACGAGAAGATTATAATCAAATGCACGTTGCAAAGTTTCATTTGCTTCGATGGAAATTTTATTTTATTATGAAGAATTTTTGTTTAATTGTGGCAGAGCAAAGGCAACTTTTGGCAACTGTTGCAGAAAAACAAGTCATAGAAACTTCAAGGAAGAGATTTGTGATGATTAATAATAATGTCATTAAAGCTGTGTCACCCAAGGGAATTTTGAAAATAACATAAAAAGCATCCAACAAAGGGATGGAACTCCCCGGTGACAAATAGAAATGACCTTGTTTGTTTTTCTTTTGCAGAAATAATGCCTGTGACACGTTTAAGGATGAGGCCATGGCTAGAGGAGCAGATAAACTCCAACAAAATCCCTGGATTGTCATGGATCAACAAGGTAGCGAATGCATAAATTAACCTTCCCTTTAGGGCAGTTGATTCGTGGCACATGTCTGAACCTGGAAACATTAATATTTGTCAGTTAACGCTCCTGTTTATAAAAGACTAGCTCCTATTTAAGTGCTACTGTCACTTTAATGTTAACAGCCGTACAGCTGTAAAAAAACTGCTGTCGTGGAGTAAATGTTTATCGGAGAAAGAAAGGAGAATTCTGCCAGATTTATCCCTAGTACATTAACAATAGAATTCCGAGGGGGAGTTTTTAAATTACATTTGGGAAGGATTTTCTTTTTGCTTTGTGATAAATGGCAACCAATAAGGCAGCAGGTCTTGCATACTAGATTCAGGGTCAGAGTACAGAAGTAGTTCAACATAATAAACTTTGAAAATACACTAATGGTTGACACCTTTTTATCTCTGTTATCTATTCACCCTATGCCATACCCTATACATTACCACCATGTTTATTTGTTTAATGGACAGTAAAATAGTGGTGAGGTGGCAATCCAATATGCATGGGATATTTTTATATGGTATATATTTATATTTTTATATAGTGGTTTGATCAGCAAAGCAGCTTGCTCTTGAATATCAGTACTCCTTGGAGAAAACTGTAGCCATTGTGATAACAAGCAGATCTTCTCTTCTGTAGGATAAAATGATATTCCAGATCCCTTGGAAACATGCTGCTAGACATGGATGGGACATCAATAAAGATGCCTGCCTTTTCCGGAGTTGGGCTGTCCATACAGGTATGACTGGTGCATATTATAAAATCCATAGTAAATGTATATTTTAGCCTGGAGTACAAGTCTTATTTTAATGCCAATATGTATCCATTCCCACCGAGTTAACTCTGTGACCTTTGGGTATGAGTATAACTACATAGACAGCTGTCCATGAGCTTTTGCTTTCAACAAAATAGCAGGGCAGCCAAAATGTTTTTGCAGCAGATAAGACAGAATTATCCTGGTCTCTCATTCACTTCTTCATCGTGCCAGACATGCAGTGTACACAACTGTAGTTACACAGCAGCTTTCTTTTGATCATGACTTGGCTCATTCTCTTAAAATATATATCTATTTTTTTCTCATATCTGCAGGACGTTTTAAATCTGGCGAGAAGGAGACCGACCCTAAAACTTGGAAGGCCAATTTCCGATGCGCAATGAACTCTCTGCCGGATATAAAAGAAGTCAAAGACAAAAGCATATACAAAGGCTCCAGTGCAGTGCGAGTATATCAGATGTTCACACCTCAAATAAAGGCTGAGAAGAAAGGTAAATGCTTATTACGATCTCTGTGTCAAATTGCATCACAAGCAAATATGATTACAAATGCACACATATTTTACATTACAAAGACAGAAAATGTCTTACCTCCTTGGCTTTTTGGTACGCTGGGAATGGCAGTTTAGTTCTGGAATGAAACAAGATAGAGATGTTATTTTGAAAGTCTCTGCCCCTAACTGTATCATTAAATATCCAGTATTAAAATGGATTCTTTCTGTCTTATTTACAGAGCGCAGATCCAAGGCAAAATGCTCTAAAAGCAAAGCCAAGTATAAGGTATGATTTACCTCTGCTTCTGGAAACACCAAACAAACATTCTGTTGGAAATGGCTATAGGCATATATGACAGTTACACATGGTTTATATGCGTCTGTTACTTTTGCTGTTGCAGACTGAGGAAGACGAGGAATCTGTAAAAACTAGCCCATTGCCTGTAGACCACAGCTACACTGCTAATGTATATACAGACCAAGAAGACATGGATTCTGTGGATGCAGCTGTAATGAGTAAGTTTACACTTTATAGTACAGGAGTCCGATTCCAAATACCGGTATGCCACCCAGATTGCTCCAATTTATGGGAAGGCGGTCTCACATTATAGACTCCATATTAATCAAAGAGTTAAAAAAATGATATTGACTTTGTAATATATATTATTAGTTCATATATGTAGCAAATATGAGTGGGACTTGGCTGTTTGTTATGGGAAGCGGCTTACCTTACTTTTGGAGTGCCAGAATGATTATACACTACTATTTAGGGCTCATGTACAAACATAGCTTCTAAATTGCATTAATCTGCCATTAAGGTCTTTGCTTTCTTGTTACTTAGTTGCCAACAGCACTTGTGCAATTTAGCACCTATATTTGTAAATCAGACTATTCCTGTGCTTGGTGCTAAATCATAGGTTTATTCCAGCTATCGTGTAAAATGTATCAGTTTTACGATTGGGTCCCATTCCTCAGAAACTCTTCCCTTTCTAATGGCTTCTAAAATGTGCTCCCCAAAGCAATATGTATTCAGCTACTCTACCATGGAAACATTTAGATTGTGTGCTCATATGCTGGAGTGCTAATGTAATTGTTCTCCACAGGCCTCAACGAAAGTGTCTCTAGCACCTTGGACTGGGACTCTCAACTTGAAATGCCATTGCCTGACAGCACAAATAACCTCTACCCTTTCCAGGTGTCACCCTTGAGTTCATCTTCGGAAGGTAATTTGTGTGCTTATTATGTCATATATATTAGAAAAGCTGTATGGGATCTTAATGAATGTCATGAGAAAATACACAGTTAATGTCCTTGCCACTAGGCCTAGGAATTGAAACTATAGCAGATTCAGAGAACCTCCTGATAACCATTTCATTGTTAATTTGACTGTACCATAAAAAACTATCATGAAAGAGGTCCCCTCCCTAGGTGAATAACACATCTAATGC
Organism: Xenopus laevis; assembly: GCF_017654675.1. NCBI lineage: Eukaryota > Metazoa > Chordata > Amphibia > Anura > Pipidae > Xenopus > Xenopus laevis. Next base: position 43,708,596 of record NC_054375.1, read on the forward strand.
ATTTAGAGGCTACTTAAGATTTTACTGGAGCTGAATGAAACTTTTTGGAGTATAAACACATTAAGACCATATAGGATGGGATTAAAAGATGGAAAACAATCTGTGAAATGTTTATGTGGAGCTGCATATGCAAAGGGGAAGTAATGTGCAAAGCTTGCCCCAGGTCTAGTTAACATAGCTATCAGATGTTTGGTTTTAAACTAGAGTTTCTACAACTAAATGTTGCACGTAATTTCTATATGGAAATTCACAATGCACCTTCTCACATTCAGCTTCATGCATCAGAAGAGCAAGCTAGGCCTTAAAGGAACAGTAATGTCAAAAAATAAAAGTGTTTTAAAGTAATGAAAATATAATGCAGTGTTGCCCTGCACTGGTAAAACTGGTGTGTTTGCTTAAGAAACACTACTATTGTTTATATAAATAAGCTGCTGTGTAGCAATGGGGGCAGCCATTCAAAGGAGAAAAGGCTCAGGTTACACAGCAGATAGCAAATAAGCTCTGTTTATCTAATGGTGTTATCTGTTATCCATTAGTTAACCTGTGCCATATAGCCGTTTTTCAATTTCCGCCATTGCTCTACAGCAGCTTGTTTATATGAACTATAGTAGTGTTTCTGAAGCAAACACATCCGTTTTACCAGTGCAGGGCAACAGTACATCATATTTTCATTACTTTAAAAAACTTTAATTTTTTGGTGTTACTGTTCCTAAGACTAGGGTAGTAGTCACATGGTACAGGTCATCAGATTTCATTGTCTAGAAGTTTGTAAGGATTTTCCTTATTCTCAAGCCAGTACCCATTCACAATAACGCATTCAAATATGCTGACAAATAAGGGTGACCATACGATAAGATCTGTGACCTCGCCAAATGATCGGATCTTTCCCCCGGTATGCCCACCCATCATATCTGGTTAATCGTAGAACACGCTATGCCCATATCTTTTGCTGAACATAAATTATTAGAAAACACATTTCCTTTTAATATCACTATGCTACAAGTTATTAATTTCATTCCTGTTTTTGTATTTTCTTGCAGAGGAAGAAGACTTTCCAGACGACTTTCTTAGGGTGGGTGCCATTTCTAACATATTTTGCTTGCCTGTTGCTAGAGAAAACTGTAATGGTTTTTTGCCGTAGAGAAGACATGATGTTTAACATGCATATTCTATCCTCTATTTCAGATGATGTTAGAGCCAAGCACAGAATGGCAGCAGACAAGCATAGATGGCAAAGGGTTTTTCACCAATGAATCTGGTATGCAGAACGCCTGTCTAACTGAAATAAGCTCTGCATTCGACGGCACGTTATCAGGTTCGTATATTTAATTCCGTTTGCCTTCCTTGTGACAAGAAATCATTTGTATCTGTGCACCCTAAAAAATATAAAAGATTATTTTACTGATATGCACACAGACTGACGGTGCCAATAAAAGTAAAGCTGACCTTTCAGAGTATCTTCTATATAAATGTTCATTTAAACACACTTCAGTAAATAAATTCCAACAATTCTCCTTATTCATCGTCTGTTTGTAGTTACCAATATAAGTCTGTCATACTGAAATCCTGTCATTAAAGGACCAGTAAAAATGTGTTAAAGTAATTAAAATATAATGTACTGCTGACTTGCATTGGTGTCTGCTTCAGAAAGCTTACTATAGTTTATATATATAAGCATTGGGGTCAGCCATTCAAGCCGGAAATAAGAAGTAAGGACACAGTTTGCATAGCAGATAACACAGAAGTGTTTTGCAAAGCTTATCTGCTATGTAACCTGTGCCATATAGCCCTATTTTAATTTGAATAGCTAACCCCATGGCTTTGTTTATATAAACTATAGCAGTATTTCTGAAGCAAACCCACAACTTTTACCAGTGCATAACGACACTACGATATACTGTATTTTAATTACTTTGATACATATTTTGGTGTTACTGTTCCTTTAAAGAGACACCCTGACAATATAGACACTTGGGGGCACATTTTCCTAGGGTCGAATATCGAGGGTTAATTCGACTGCCGAATTAAAATCCCTCAAATCGAACAATTTGAACGATTTTAATCCATCGATGGAAGGATTATCTTTCGACCAGAAAAACCTTGGAAAGCCTATGGGGACCTTCCCCATAGGCTAACATTGGCCTCGGTAGGTTTTAGGTGGCGAACTAGGGGGTCAAAGTTTTTTTTAAAGAGACAGTACTTTGATTATTGAATGGTCGAATATTCGAAAGATCTTTAGTTCGAATCGTTCGATTCGAAGGTCGTAGTCGAAGTAGCCAATTCGATGGTCGAAGTAGCCAAAAAAACCATTCGAAAATCACATTTTTTTTCCTCTATTTTCCTCTATTCCTTCACTCGAGCTTAGTGAATGGGCCCCATAGGTTGGTCAGTTAAGGCTACATCTAATGTTTTGATCATCGAGTGACTGACTTTTGATGCAACCACACATCCCCAAAAAAAAAATGCCAACATTATCTGCATATTTTAGGTTACTGTATGATTAATTAGGAATAGTTATAGTTTATAAATGCATGCGTACAATATGCTATATGTCTTCTTTTAATGTCCCCTTAACATAGTATGCCTATGTTATGTATTATTGGAGTACATACATTGAACTTAACATTTTCTCCTTCTATTTTAGGTGAAATAAAAGTCAGATTCTCCACAGACTTGATCAACTGGCCCGACTATTCCTCAAGGGCTACAGGATTAGCTGTCCCCACTTTTTGAACTTTACCTCCTATCATTCCAAAGCACTTACATGGATTCAGCAAAGAGCACTGACTAGCGTAAGGCCAGTTTTGGGGGAACAGACAGGACAATGCTTGGTCGCTACTGCTGGGATGGCCATCGCCGACTGTGAAAATAAGGAGGACAAGTCATATGTGGACGTTTGATTTGCTCAACCCTGAAGCATGAAAAATAGCACTACATTGCATATGTGAAAGTGAATCTGTTCCTACCCTCTGTGACTGTGTACAATCAGAGAACCTATTTGCAATACTGCATTGTTGTGTGCACTTGTTTAGAAACCTTCTATTGGTATCTTGTAAATATATTGAATATTAGTGGTTTACGTTTAGTTCTTTATTCAGCCGTTGCCATCTGTAGGGGCTTCTCCTGTGGCACTGGCTGAGAGAAGGCTTTTTGTGAAAAAAAGTCTAATACAGCTCTCTAAACTAAAATGCAAATATTTAAGATCGTTTTGTACTGTAGAATGGACACCTGTAAAGCCATATTAATAAAACATCTACACTGGTGATAACATGCAACTCACTTCCTAGGGATTGCTGAACCCCAGGGTTCCTACAATAGGATTATAGGGTGTCCAGCATCTCTGCATCGGTTTGCACAGGCCCTTAATGTGATCCAATCGTTGGCCCAGCAACAAAATGATCGGATTTAGCCCGTCACCTTAATGGAAAAATTGTGCAAATCTCATCAAACCGTTAGATTTTTAGATACTTTGACCAGTTTGCCACTCGTTTGCTAAGGAATCCATGTTTTTGTAAAAGATTAAATTTTGGACAACTATCATGCTTCACGATATGTGTAATAAATAGGATTAAAAAAGAAATAAGTCATTTCAACAGTATTTTCGAAATACGGTTCTGTGCAGAGGTTCCACCTTAAACATGCTGTTACCCATTATGAGGTATTTGTAAATAGTACATTTGTATAAACATGTATAATAGTTTGAATAAATTCTGTTTATATATATATATATATGTGTGTGTGTGTGTTTTCATATGTATGTTTATTTATTGTGGTACAATGTAGTTGGGGTGTAATATATCATTATGTTGGCCCAGCTTATAGAATTCACATTCTTAGCTTTTTATATTTAGGACCTTTGATGGTATATTTTTGCAGTTTGCTGCACATTATAATTAATGGGGATCATTGTGATATAGTTAGCCAGATTATTTGGCTAGTTTTATCACAGGGTACAAATATGTCCCTACAGAGGATAATCAGTGCACACATGAGGTGAGAACTTTCTCACAGGCAAATGTTCACACCTTAAAAACATCAAGCTCTCAGGTGACAGTAGCCGTTCAGCATGGGGATTTTGTTGCTCAGTTTCACTGGGGGATGTGGGTGCAAGTTATAGCAAAATTGTAACCTTTGTGCATGGCACAGTTAAGGCGATTAAGCAGAATTTATTATTGATATCCGTAGCAGAGAATCCTGAAAGCTGAAGTCTTGAACGCCAACATAAGTCACATTATCCTTTATAAAAGTTTAGGAGGCCTTTAGGACATAGAGGGCAGGAGAGAGAATACCAGTCCCAGTTTTTGCCATGAATCTAATAATCTGTAAAATAAATGATATAGGGTATGAACCGATGGCACAGTTGGCTTCTTTGTGGCAACTTTTACAGAAAAACTGTATTTAAAGAGTATTTAAGGCATTCATAACTCAGAATGGAAATAGCTTTAGATTATTATTATGCTTTAATTCATAGAGCACTAATAGGTTGTGTCATTCATCACGATCTTCATCATTCACATTGATCCCTGTCACAATGGAGCTTACAGTCTAAATGCCTAATCAGGTTCACACAACACTACAAAGCTCCGTGCTGTTCACTGAGCCACAAGTCTCAGCTTTTATATAGTCACAGATACCCACTGGGACTTCCCTTATACAGGTATGGGTATCGGGAAACTTTCTTTTAACCACAAAGCTTCAAATTACAGGAAGGACATCTCCCATAGACTCCATTTTAATAAAATAATTCAAAATTTCAAAACATATTTACTTTTTCTCTATAATAATATAACAATACCTCAACTAAGATATAATTAATCCTTATTGGAGGCAAAACAATCCTGTTGTGTTTAACGTTTTAATGATTTTTTTAGTAGACAAAGTATAGGGATCCAAATTATGGAAAGACCCCCTTAGCTGGAAGGTCCCAAGCATTCTGGATAACAAGTTCCATATCTGTGTTTTACAATAGGGCCTTCGGCCTTGTGCCTTTATATGGCTCTTTGGTGGCTGATAATATTGTTATATTTTACAGTAGGGGGATACAATATTGACTAAATCTAGTAAGCCGCAGATTGCCCATCCCTGCTGGATACAGTTCATGAATTCTATATAGCACAAGCGACAATAAACAAAACAAACTGATGCCTCTATCCTGTCACCCTCCAGATAGAATGGAATCTCCCAGCTTTGGGCTGTGACAGGATACTGGAAGAGTCCAACATTGGGCGGGTGGCAAAACTTGAAGTCCCTTGTAGAATAATTGAGACACATTGAAAGACGTTCTGCTATGTTTTCCTGTGTATCTAGTGGCAGTGCTGTGCTGTTGCTTCTCACCCCCCAGAGGCTGAAGTGGAATAGCTCTAGAATAGTTCTGCCTGTTTCACCCAGTAACTGCTGTTGTTTTTAGAGACCAGGCCTCACCTTTTGAACTTCCTGTGTTGCCAAGTGTGTGTCAATATATCATTCCAACACAGGCCCCTCCCACAGGAAAAAAACATAAATGTTACACTAAATCATACGCATTCCACAAGCAGCAGCAGCAGGGCCGGACTGGGGGTAAAAAGCAGCCCAGGCAAAAAAAATTAAAGCAACCCACATGTAAACACGCAATGGTCTTGTACACATCCGCTCATATATTGGAGTAAAACTGCAAAACAGTATTTACATAAAGAGCTGCCTTTCTGACTTAAGTTTAATTCATGTAAAAATATGTTAAAGATCCTGCAGCCTTGTGCCTTTATATGGTCACAGAACCCCTTGGACTTCTAATATCCCTATATTACAGTAAAGCAACATGAACACTATAGTGTCATTTATAATTAATTGAAATGAAATGCAATGTCTCAAATGACCCCACCTCACAAAGATAAACACAAAAATAAACTGAACAAAGCCAACCTGTGTCCACTTATAGATGCAGACCCACGTTTATCAGAGCCACCTCAAAAATGGGGAATTACTATGCCATCATTTTATGGTACCTTTTAGGGGGCTGTTCCTGCTGAACTGTGCTTAGTACAGGGGAATACCTATGCTGCCATAGTTTTATGGGATCTCTCTGTACAGGCTATGAGCAAACTTAGGAGACTGTTCCTGCTGAATTGTGCTTAGTACAGGGAATACCTATGTACCACAGTTTTATGCAGGCCCAGACTGGCAATCTGTGGGTTCTGGCAAATGCCAGAGGGGCTGCTATAAGGTCCCATAGAAAGTCAGTATTTAGTGGGTTGGTGGAGGCTGTTTGGGCCTCTGTGTGGGCTGATTGGGCCTCTGTGTACCTGAAATCAGTCCGGACCTGGTTTTATGGGATCTCTCTCTGTACATTTTGCTGAACTGAGCTTCACAACTCTGGAATATTGTTAGTCTGAAGTAATAATCCCTAGCAAATTGCTTCGTTTGGTCAACTACAAAAACACTGCTGCCCACAACTAGCGCTTATCCTTTCCAAAACATATACGAATGGTTAAGCACAATAGATAAATGAAACAACCTTTCACAAGTGTGCACACAATTGAAGTAAGTATAGGTACAGCATGGGTCTAAACGATTATCAATAGATTGAAGTTGGGAAACTCTAGTTAGTACCTGACACTATTTCATTGCCAGGGTTCTGGATCTCTATACTGAAATAAAGCTACACTTTATCTATTAGAAAAGCACAGTGTGTGGGGTGTGTAGAGTCACAAAAGGGTTGTAGCATAATCAGGGCAGGTAGAAAGCTCACGTCTAGTGAATCTCTGCTCTGTGCATTCCAGCAGCCCCGTGTCCCTCAACAGCACAGCTTGCGCCCCGCTGCATATAGAGTTTAGTATCACAAATAGCCTTTGATTTTATGTCTGTCTAAGCCAGTCTTAAAGGGATTAACAGAATCAGCCATCACAACATCACCCGGCAGTGCATTCCACAACCTCACTGTCCTCACTGTGAAAAGCCCCCCTACGTTGCTTCAAATTAAAGTTCTGTTCCTCTAGTCAATACGGATGGCCTCTGGTACGGAGATCCTCTTTATGGCTAAAAAGGTCAACCGCTATTTGTCTATAATGTCCTCTAATGTACTTCTGTAATCATGTCCCCTTACAAGTGCCTTTTTTTCCAGAGAAAACTACCCCAAGATTGACAGTCTACCCTCATAATTTAAGTCCCTCAAACCAGTTTAATTGCACTTAGTCTCTGCACTCCCTCCAGCTCATTTATATCCCTCTTAAGGACTGGAGTCCAAAAGTGCACTACATATAGGACTACCACCTTTCTGGAAATAAATACCGGCCTTCCAATATATTTTTCCTATTAATAACATTAGGATCAGGATCAGCCATCATTTTTACCGACTGCATACTCCAGATGAGGCCTTACCAGGGACCTATAAAGAGGCAAAATTATGTTTTCATCCCTTGAATTAATAACTTTTTTATGCAAGACATGGTTAGCTGATAATCATCTGCAGCATGTGCTTTGCCAGAAGTTATTGGTGCGTGTGGGTATTATAGTTCAGATGTACCGCAAATGCAATTTAACCAGGAGACAATTGCTCCATGTTCCAAAAGCCTTGGGGTATAGATACTGTATATCATGCCACTTACCATGACCAGCAGCCCAAATAGTCGTATTTTTGAGGAGAGCACTCAGAAGCAAATTCACTGCAACATATATTTATTTAGAGACTACATTTAACACGACATGTTTCGGGCCTCACGTGCACACTTGAGAAAGGGCACGTAAGGCCAGCAACGTGTCGTGTTATATGTAGTCTCTAAATAAATATATGTTGCAATGAATTTGCTTTAGAGTGCTCTCCTCAAAAATACGACTATTTGAGTTTCCACGAACACTGTGGTAATCCTAATGAGGATTGAAGCACCTACACTTTGATTTACTACTGGCAGAGCGTAAGAACAATATCCATTGGCCCATGACCAGCAGTCCTTTGCCTCTTACATCAGAGCCTTTTTGCCACCCCCCATTTACTGTATGAGTTCCTCTGTCACTGCCCTACTCTTGCTTTTGGCCTGTTCTCAGTAAGGTAATGAAGCCAATACCAAACTCCAACAATAGTGGAATTGCAATCTTTAATGGGGGAGCGGGAGTCCCCAACCTTTTTTACCCATGAGCCACATTCAAATGTAAACATGGTTGGAGAGCAACACACACGTCAAATAATTTTTGTCGCCCGGCGAAATTGTTTTGACGTGCATCTTTTTTATTTTAACGCACAACGCCATACAAGTCTATGGGCGTAATTTTTTCGGCAAAACAAGGCGAAAAAATTCGCCCATCCCTACATGTAACATGAAACAGAACCAACCACTGAAATACCATTTTAAAGCCACAGGGTAACCTCTAACCCTGTGTACATTATGGAGAAAACATGTGTACGGTGCTAAACTCCATTCATTTCCATTCATACAGGTGTTTTGGAGAAAAAAGTCCACAGCCCCGTGTCCCTCAACAGCACAGCTTGCGCCCCGCTGCATATAGAGTTTAGTATCACAAATAGCCTTTGATTTTATGTCTGTCTAAGCCAGTCTTAAAGGGATTAACAGAATCAGCCATCACAACATCACCCGGCAGTGCATTCCACAACCTCACTGTCCTCACTGTGAAAAGCCCCCCTACGTTGCTTCAAATTAAAGTTCTGTTCCTCTAGTCAATACGGATGGCCTCTGGTACGGAGATCCTCTTTATGGCTAAAAAGGTCAACCGCTATTTGTCTATAATGTCCTCTAATGTACTTCTGTAATCATGTCCCCTTACAAGTGCCTTTTTTTCCAGAGAAAACTACCCCAAGATTGACAGTCTACCCTCATAATTTAAGTCCCTCAAACCAGTTTAATTGCACTTAGTCTCTGCACTCCCTCCAGCTCATTTATATCCCTCTTAAGGACTGGAGTCCAAAAGTGCACTACATATAGGACTACCACCTTTCTGGAAATAAATACCGGCCTTCCAATATATTTTTCCTATTAATAACATTAGGATCAGGATCAGCCATCATTTTTACCGACTGCATACTCCAGATGAGGCCTTACCAGGGACCTATAAAGAGGCAAAATTATGTTTTCATCCCTTGAATTAATAACTTTTTTATGCAAGACATGGTTAGCTGATAATCATCTGCAGCATGTGCTTTGCCAGAAGTTATTGGTGCGTGTGGGTATTATAGTTCAGATGTACCGCAAATGCAATTTAACCAGGAGACAATTGCTCCATGTTCCAAAAGCCTTGGGTATAGATACTGTATATCATGCCACTTACCATGACCAGCAGCCCAAATAGTCGTATTTTTGAGGAGAGCACTCAGAAGCAAATTCACTGCAACATATATTTATTTAGAACTACATTTAACACGACATGTTTCGGGCCTCACGTGCACACTTGAGAAAGGGCACGTAAGGCCAGCAACGTGTCGTGTTATATGTAGTCTCTAAATAAATATATGTTGCAATGAATTTGCTTTAGAGTGCTCTCCTCAAAAATACGACTATTTGAGTTTCCACGAACACTGTGGTAATCCTAATGAGGATTGAAGCACCTACACTTTGATTTACTACTGGCAGAGCGTAAGAACAATATCCATTGGCCCATGACCAGCAGTCCTTTGCCTCTTACATCAGAGCCTTTTTGCCACCCCCATTTACTGTATGAGTTCCTCTGTCACTGCCCTACTCTTGCTTTTGGCCTGTTCTCAGTAAGGTAATGAAGCCAATACCAAACTCCAACAATAGTGGAATTGCAATCTTTAATGGGGGAGCGGGAGTCCCCAACCTTTTTTACCCATGAGCCACATTCAAATGTAAACATGGTTGGAGAGCAACACACACGTCAAATAATTTTTGTCGCCCGGCGAAATTGTTTTGACGTGCATCTTTTTTATTTTAACGCACAACGCCATACAAGTCTATGGGCGTAATTTTTTCGGCAAAACAAGGCGAAAAAATTCGCCCATCCCTACATGTAACATGAAACAGAACCAACCACTGAAATACCATTTTAAAGCCACAGGGTAACCTCTAACCCTGTGTACATTATGGAGAAAACATGTGTACGGTGCTAAACTCCATTCATTTCCATTCATACAGGTGTTTTGGAGAAAAAAGTCCACAAATAGTCTGACAATAGTCCATATATCAACAATTGCTCAAATGCCTGTCTTTAAGTAGGAGGATATTGCCTATAGTCATGCATATCATACAAACCAGACAAAAACAGTATTCAACACAGGTAACACCTTTATTAAAACATTATTATTTATAATTCTTATTATTGTATATTTTTATATATATCAAGCCATAAATATATAAACTAGTTTCCTGTAGTATTCACTCACCAATACAGTTGATACAACAGGAGATGCATAACTCACGATTAGCTGGATATTCTTTTGTTACCTGCAGTTTAAAAGACCAGGGTTAGTCATGGGAATCACACATTGTAATATTCATTCATCTCTCTTAGTTGTATAAATATTAAGTGCCTTATCTGTCTAGAATCTATTTACAGCAACAGATCTTGCCATCACCTGCAGTACCTAGAAAAGTACAGTCATGGGATCTCTTTTCTGGAAATTCTGTAATCTGTTATTCCACCAACATGATTTTTTGCTTAGTAAGTTAGCATGGAGTATAAGTACTGCCTTCTTTCAGGGAAAAAGCAAAGCAGTACAATCAAACATAGGTATTTGTTTATGGGAAATAGTATTCCTCTATTTTGGAACTTTCTGGATAAAAGGTTGAAAGAACCCCCATACCTGTAATATAATGCATACTCTGTGTAACCCGCCATTACATTTTTGGGTATTATGCTTATTGTATTTGTAGAATTTTGCAAATTAGATGGGTCATACTATGACAGCGAATGCAGTGTGTATATTTATTTTACCCACAATCCAGAGTTTTCCACTTGCAGAAAAAATGACATCTCCACAAGATTTTTTAGACAGGACATTCCAATGTTCCCCTGTGTCAATGGATACACTTGCATACTATTTCTTTTTTTAACGAATAAACGCTCGGCACAACCATACAAAAGTGCAAGTACCTGTAATGAACAGGCTTTTTCCAAGCACCGACTGCAGGGAACTTTGCAACCTTACTACTATACTCAGGGTCATAAGTGACCACTTAGAAGTGTAGGAATAATGTGGGGTATACAACTGCAAAACATGCAAAATCTCAAAATCCTGTAAATATGCAATACCCTCTATTTATAACACCCCCTTTTTTGAGCTATTGTCATGTTACTTCACTTGAACAATGTGCATTAAATCAATTCAATTAAAAGCAACTGTTTATAACATGCCTACTGTATATTGCCTATTTTGGACTATTTAAATAGCACACTAAATTTAGTACAGATGCACAATAAAGTTTCATAATAAGTAAACTAAGTAAATATGACATGTAGCAAGTCAAGGATGTCTTTTGCAGCAAGATGTATATTTATCTGAATTCTTTCCAAAGTTGACTTTACTTTGAATTTGTCTTGGAACATTTACAGGCTGCTTCTCGCTGTGCCCTGTATATAAATAACATAAAAAATAATCACATTTAAGAGCTTTTTACAACTAATAAAACTCTGCAGCCAACTGTATTTAAATTCCCATAACCAAAGGGCATCAGCACATAAGGGTTAGTTCACACGAGGAGATTCGGGGAGATTTTGTCGCCTGGTGACTAATCGCCTCGTCTTCTGAGCGACAATCTCCCCGAACTGCCTCAGCATGTTCTTGCGTGTGCTTTAGTGCAGGCGACTTTTCATTGTAGCCTATGGGAAACCACGCTGAGGCAGTTCGGGGAGATTGTCGCTCAGAAGACGAGGCAATTAGTTGCCAGGCGACAAAATCTCCCTGAATCTCCTCGTGTGGACTAACCCTTAGCTGGGGCAATGGCCCATATATGAAAGGGTTTGTTTAGGATTTAGGAAAAGGACAGAATCAAAATTTATCGCCACAGATATGCAGCACAATTCAGGGGGAGTTTCTCAGGAGGAATTTGTTCAGTGAAAATGGTAAAATGTTAGCCTGAAAAAGGAACCTCAGAGTTCAGAACACTGGCTTTGTAATGTTGCAATACAGTTAACCATGTAACTATGCCAAATTTATGCCAACTTAGTTTTGTGTGGGTTTTTTAAGATGAACATAGAAGAAGTAAATTATTTTGAAAAAAAAAAAGAAGGAACATTTAAACAATGAATTATTAAAATATGGGTATACCAGTGTATTCTTAGCAAGAAGAAAATGTTTTATGGCTCACAAGTCTTGATTGGGGTGCCACAGGCCACCAGAAAACTTGAAGGAGCACTCTATAAAATACTTTCTCTATTCTTTACTCATTTTCTTTATTCTCTTAATCACTTAACGTCCCTTACATATTATCACCTATCTTTCCCACCATTTTTGCCCTTTGTTCTTATATAGAAATGGGGAATTGCCATGAAATAGGTGTACAAGACAAATGGTTGGGGGGCAGGAGGGCCAACACTTACACCTGAGCCCACTGGAAGTTTTCCTGGTATCCCGGTGGGCCATTCTGATGGTAGGACTCACTAGTATTTGTTGATAAGTTCTATGGTGGGCCCGTGGTGATATTAATAAAGCTGTTGGACACAAAACATTTTAGTTGCTGCTACTGAATAGCAGTGATTTTCATCCGACGGAGATCGGTCGTTTGGTCGATCGGACAGGTTAGAAAATTTCTGTCGGCTGTCGATAATATCTCTGCATGTATTGCCGATCTTACGATTTTCAGTGGGAGACTGTCACTAGCTTTTGTCAGACATAACCTTCGTACAATTGCTTTCAGGGGCAGAACATTGGCTGATCTGTTCTTTTCTACTTTATTTGATCTGAATGGTTAATGGCAGGACGGGAGATGGGGAAGTCCGATCGTTCGAGGATTCGTACGATCGGATCTTTGCATCTATGGCCAGCTTTATTCACTTGATTCTAAAATGTGTGCAAAATTCTAGAGCAAAAAAAAAGTCACTTTTGCCCTGGATTTACCTACATGCTTTGATCTTTGGCAGGGGACCATCAAACACATTGCTTGTCTGTAAGCCGCCCTGCACTGTTTGCCTGATACTGATAAGAGAGTCTGCTTTATTTTCAGTGTCCTTGGTAACTGCACCTGCAAACAAGGAAATAGCTTGATTTGCATAAACTGGGAGAGTTCAGGTTTAATTCTTGTCCTAAAACTGGTACAACTGGATCTTAGCATGTTTTTCAGAACAGCTGTGGTTGGGATCTGTGGTTGGTGCCTTCTTATAAATAACAAGGAGGTGGTGACCGGGTTTCTTAACCTATGGATCAGTAGGCAAAATGGAATCCCCCCCCAGACCACCACAGGTACTTTTGTTTTTGAATGCTGTTCCCGGTCCTGGTCTTTCTGTGGCAGCAATTCCAATTCATAAACGAAAGACAGACAACTGTGACAGCTAATAAAAGCCTAAGGCCAAGATGTAACTAAAGTTGGATGCCGACTCAGAGATATGGTGAAATAAACCATTACAATGTACAATACTATTTTGTTTTAATTCTAAACAATTCTAGGGTCACAATTGCAGACTCCCATATGTTATTTGAGTTCCCTGAGAAAAACCTTACTTACATATTTGTAAGTACACTTTTAGTGAGTTTTATAAAAGCAGAGTTGGAGTATATATGTTAAGCTGGGAATATTCCAACTGTACAGCAAAAATGATTTCTATAAAAAAAACAATGGAATGGTTTACTTTTGTAACTTTGGAATTTGGATATTTATTTCATACCCACTTTTATTTAGCTCGCCCATAGCCTTTGAATATTTTCTTTTGTACATACAGTAGGATTGTGCATTGGTTGCAATCCCCTACAGCCATTAGCTCAACATCATCATCTCTTGATGGCCTATGTCTGTTTTATGTCAGTTTTAGGCCAGATACCCAAAAGAATTACCCTGGTAACTGTAATTAGAGTGCACAACTAGGGGATATATACACATCAAATACTTGCATGTCAGTTAAGTTGTCCATACACATACAAATATAATCATATACAAGTAATTGTAGTCTGGCCAGATGGCCCCACTACTACCAATGTACGATAGATATTCATTGGTTTATCAGTTGGGATGGTTTGGAATGTGCACTATAACAGTCAGTGCCTGGGTGAATACCATCTAACAGAAGAAACTGAACACTATAATTAAATACAACACATATATAGAGTTGTATTTAATTTATATAGTTTGTCCCTCTGTAGCAGTTCGGGTATCCATCTGTGTGTCCAACATTTTATAAAAGTGTAGGGTTTTTAAATATGAAACAATTCATCAATTACAAATGTTAAGCAAATGAATAATAACTCAAATGAATAACATACATACTTATCGCATGCAATAAACACGTGGCTACCAGCCTACTTGATAAAATCTAGCCCAACAGTATGTCATAAAAGCATCAAAGTTCATAGGTTGCTAAAAACAATTCATCATGCTTTAATAATTGTCTAACGATGGTGAATACCAATTACCCCAATTCATCATTATGTTATAAAGAAATCAGGCTAGGCTTGGGCGAATTTGACCCATTTCATTTTGCCAAAAATTTGTTGCGGGCGAAATGTTGCTGACGCCCATTAAAGTCTATGGGTGGCAAAAATTTGGACGCGCAGCTAATTTTTTGTTAGTACACTTACGCTTAGGTCAATTTGAATAGGGAAGGTCCAAATAGGTCATATATATGTCTATATTAGTGATGTTGGGGAAGTGTTGCTTAAAGTGGCAGCTTATTATTAAATATGTTCAAGGAAGCATAATTAAGCATAATTAAGGAAAAAGAGATCCTCTATTGTCCTAGACATGAGTCCCCCCAAAAACAAATGTGGCATGTTCCTCAAATGGTTAAAAAAAATGTTATAACAAAATTTTTACAGTTGCACAAACGCCAGCGTTTTTTATCATGTAGCTTCATCTTATCAGTTCGGCAGGTATGAGATAGCAAAGGAAACTCTGGCGAAAGGGGTAAATGGATCATTCGCCTGATGAAAATTCGCCTGGTGAAAGGGCAAAAAACTTGGTAAGCGATGTACTCTTTCACTAGCAAATTGTCCTCTACGCCTGTTAGTAAATTGGTGGTCATCCTGTGCATTGGATTTCTGGCAAATTTGCGTTAGCGACAGCCACTTTGCCCTTTAGTAAATCTGCCCCTTAGTATGACGTAGAGAGTGATATTCTGAGACAATTTGCATTTGGTTTTCATTTATTATTTGTGGTTTTTGAGTTATTTAGCTTTTTATTCAGCAGCTCTCCAGTTTGCAATTTCAGCTATCTGGTTGCTAGGGTCCACATTTCTCTAGCAGCCATGCCTTGATTTGTATAATAGACTGGAATATGAATAGGAGAGAGCCTGATTAGAAAGAGGAGTAATAAAAAACAGCAACAACAATAAATTTGTAGCCTTACAAGCATTTGTTCTTTTTAGATGAAGTCAGTGATCCCCTGTTTTGAAAACTGGAAAGAGTCAGCAGAATAAGACAAATAAATAAAGAAATATAAAAAAAAAATAATGAAGGCCAGTTGAAGAGTTACTTAGAATTGACCATTCTATAACTTATTAACAGTTAACTTAAAGGTGCACCCCTTTGTCCCATGTTAAATACTTTCTAGGAGGTGTGGCCTTTCCAACTTTTGAGAACAGTACTGCAAGCAAAGTAAGATGTGTGTATTTTGTTTACAGATACATTTTACTAAAACAATACAGTATGTCCTACAGCTTCCCACCCCCAACAAAACAATTACCGAATATATGGCGTTTCCATTATATTGTCCAAAATGGCAACTAATTTTCTCTATATATTGCCTTGCTCAGTTCTGTTTACACGTACTAGTACAATGGAGATGATTCAAGAACTACATAGAGGGATGTTCAGCAGGTTGCTTATAGGTTAAGGTCAGTGCCAGGAAAACTCCCAGTGGGTCCAGATGTCAGCATCACCTAACTAATTGTCTTGTATGTCTAGACTATGACCATGCCCCATATATATATAAGAACAAAGAGAAAACATGGAGACATAGATTATCATATGAAAGGAAGTGGTGTAACTAGATGTTACTGGGCCCCACAGCATTTTAATTTTAGGGCCCCCAACAACAGAGGTTGTCCTGCTTTACCAATATTTGTTTAAATTGCTAATTAACCAGGGCCTCACAGGGCCCTTTTAATTCCTGGGGCCCCCTGGAGCTTCACAGTTTGCTTCCTTTGTAGTTACTCCCCTGATGTAAAGAGAAGTGATTAAGAGAATAAAGAAAGTGAGTGCAGAAAAATGAAATATTGGTTTAGAGAGTGGTCCTGCAGGTTTTCTGGTGGGCTCGTGGCACCCCAGTATGAGATTGGTTAAGACAGGTGAACGTTATATGACTCTTATGTGCCTTTTAAGCTGCTTTACAATGTCCTGTGTGTTTATTATCCATGAAGAGGTGTACTCTGACCTTTCCCATCAATTGACAGACTGTCAGTCACTGGTCAGTTACACCCAGTGCCTGCAGTTATCTAACTATCTAAGTGGCCTTGACATATGGAAACATTAGCACAATCTGTATATTTTTAAAAGTTACCTAAATGTTGTGTTATATTATTTATTGCTTATTTTAAGCAGGTCTTCTGATCAGCTTATTATAAAATAATAATGCTGGCTTCCATGCAACAGGTATAATTTATAGGTGCCCTGGCAAACCTATCCCATTAAAAAAACACACACATAAATGCCACATGCTGCAAGACTAGTAATTAGTTCAGATATGCAAGACATACATTCATACATTACAACAAATGAAATGGGTTACTGTGCTGTGTAAAACTAATAATATACAGGTATGGGATCTGTTATCCAGAATGCTAGGGGCCAGGGGTTTTCGGATAAGTGGTCTTTCCAAAATTCTCATATGTCTACTAAAAAATATTTTAAACGTTAATTAATAGAATAGTTCTGCCTCCAATAAGGATTAATTATATCTTAGTTGGGATCAAGTACAAGGTACTGTTTTATTACTACAGAGAAAACTGACATTTTTAAAAATGTCAATTATTTGCTCAACATGGAGTCTATGGGAGACAGCCTTCCCTGTAATTTGGAGCATTCTGGATAAAGGGTTTCAGGATAACAGATCCCATACCTTTACTGCAAAATAAATGAAAATGAAGATGAAAGAAAACATCAAAAGTGCCCAGAAAAGCACTCAGCAATTCTACCTTTATTTTGGGTGGTTTAGATCCCCTTTAAATAAAGCATCCTTATTGACATTGTACCGCAGACAGTGAAAAATAGACTACATGCATGTTTCCAATCCAGGGATCGGTACATACGAAGAAACAAATGCGGCGACCCATCGATAACTTTGTAAACGGGACCATGCTGTGCACACAACGTGATCTGAAATACAAGGCCTTCCAAACTAAGTCGTACCAGAGAGGTTGAAAACCTTATAAAGACAGAGAGTATTCAATGTGACTGGTTTGTGTTTTTTTCCCTTTTCTTTCTCCCTATTTCCTTCTGTTTCCCCCTACTTTTCTTTTATGGTTAATGGCAAAATCTATAAAAGCAATATCATGTTGGAATGACAAATGATTCTACACATCCCATATGATTGACTACAATTGAGACAATTGAATAATAACAGAAATATTTCATTTATGCTACTAGAACTATATATGTCTCATTACACTGGAAATGTATGCAACACTGACTAATCTGTCAATATGGAAATGGTTGGAATTTATACAACTATTGCTCAAATAAAAATAATTTGCAAAAAAAAAAAAAATCATCCTTTACTTACTGAGTTAAAATATAGCTTCATATCACAGATGTAGCATGTACTCATGGCATATTTTCCTTGTGTGTGATATGGTAACTACTATTTCTGCACCTTATACTGAAAAAAACGTAATTGTTAGTTGCCCTTTAATTCATGGCCCAAAATTCTGGAAAAGGAACAAACAACGCCAATTAGACTTTGAGAAATCACATTCTCCTACAGACATTTCATAGTGGCAGCCAGACAGAGCCATAAGTAAGTGCAGCTGGAAGAAGGGCAGCAGCTGTCTGTCCTGCAAGAATTGACTATAAAACCATAGACATGCTAGAGGGCCCCTAGAGGGTGAAACAATGCTCTATATTATTGCACAAGCCGCTTATAAGCAATATGCATTTATTGAGAAAGCACTTACAGTTGAGAAAACACAATGGGGCACATTTATCAAGGGTCGAATTTCGAAGTTAAAAAAACTTCGAAATTCGACCATCGAATTGGCCAAATTCGATAGTCGAACTTTTCTTTTTGAATTTTTTTGGCTGTTTTCAGTCGAATTAAAATCTAGCGATTTAATCGATCGATCAAACGATTTTCAAAAAAAAATACTTTGACTTTTTAAAACTTAGCCAAATTTTGGCTATAGGTTCTAGGAGGTCCCCATAGGCTAATATAACAATTCGGCAGGTTTAAGGTGGCGAAGTGTCGAGGTCGAAGTTTTTTAAAGAGACAGTACTTCGATTTTCGAATGGTCGAATAGTCAAAGTTTTTTCAATTCGAGTCGTAGTCGAATTTGGCCTATTCGATGGTCGAAGTACCCAAAAAAATACTTTGAAGTTTTTTAATTCGAAAAATTCACTTAGACCCTTAGTAAATGTGCCCCTAACAGTAGACCCTTAAAGTGGTTATTCACCCATAACAATAACTTTTAGTATGAAGTAGATGGCGGTATTCGAAATCATTTTGCAATGATTTCAAGTCAGAATAAAAGCAGATGGCCTGAATACAAATAAAAGCTTTAAAAAGAAGAATAGTCAAGAATTAAAGCATCGTAGTCATTCGATTTTCAGTTGCAGATTAGAAAAAGGGAGAATAAGAAAAGAAGATCAGATGCTTAGAACAGATTCATCAATGCCATCGTAAACTTTTTTTTTTAAAGGTAAAATCCATCCACAACTTAAAAATTCCAAAACAGTATAAAAATAAATTTGTATTTGTTTTAGATGGTGTTAGCGACCCCTGTTTGAAAACTGGAAATAGAAACTATTAAAAAAATTTGCTTAGAAGTAGCCATTCTACTAAAAGTTAATGTAAAGTTGAGCCATCCCTTTAATTAGTGTAAGTCCACATTTCTGTACACCACAGAATCTGTTCTTGCTTTGTATTCCTATAAAGAAAAGCAATAGTGATCAATATGTTTAACCGCTCTAATGCTATAGTGATTTGCACTATTCATGTTATAGATCTGCGCTATAAAAGACCAAATACTCGTAGGCCCTCTGTATGATAGTATACTTCAATAGCCTTCTGGCAGAGGGATCTTTGTTGTGCAGACAAGGAAGAGGCCAATTCATGCAGGGAAGGCAGGGAAATAAGGTGAATTAATGTGATAAGTAGCAGGAAATAAGAACATAGAGAAACATGAGCTGATCAAACAATGCACCAGCCGCTAAACAAAATAGGCCTGCAGGATACTGTGGTGGTATGGATTTACATAGATCTCTAGCATAGTATTCTATCATATTCTGTGCTTCTCTTGTGAGTAAAAACAAATCTTTAGCAGGCAGGTAGGCAGGTATTTTGCAAGCAGCTAAATATGTAAATGACATGGAATGTAAGACTGACTTTTTAACTATTCTAGAAGTAGCAGTATATATATATATATATATATATATATATATATATATATATATATATATATATATATATATATATATATATATATATATATATATATTATATATATATATATATATATATATATATATATATATATATAATACACAAAAGCCATGAATATCCTGTAAATTATATCCTTATAAACGGTGAGTTCTGATGTCATCAGTTATAAACGGTGAGTTCTGATGTCATTTCTGTCACATGACTCACTGAAACTTGTGTATTATAATAAATAAAGTATCCCCAGTTGCAAAATATGAGGATATTAGAAGTTACCTCGGAGTTCCATGACCTGTATAAAAACACTCGGCCTTCAGCCTCGTGTTTTATACTGTATGGTCATGAAACTCCTCAGTAACTTATAATATCCTTATATTTTACAAGAGGGGGTACTTTATTCACTATATATATATATGTCCTTGAAAAAGGTCCCAGAGAGGACCGAAACGTTGGAAATGAACCTGTGAATAAAGACACATTTATTTCACTAATATGAACGAGTGGCGGGTCCATTTACTGGATTATATATATATATATATATATATAAACTATACCAATAGAGTTAAATCCTCTTACTGGCTAATGAAGTCCTTGTTGTTGTATCCCATGCCCCCAGAGATGTAATGACTGTTTTTTGTTTATAGTTAATACAGGGTGGAAGGAAGCAAAGTGCAGGGTAGATGCTGATGGAGAAACTAGAGCACAATGCCCCAGTGAAGTAGAGAGCCATAAGAGAACCAAACCCTCAATGAAAGTCCTGGAGCAGGGACCTTCGTGAACAAGATTTTTAGATAGTGACCAAAATTGCATCTCAGAAGTGTAAGACAGACAGCAAAGCTAGAAAAAGTAGCACTTGGCTCCAAATAGGATTTCTATACTGAAGATATATCCCAAGCATTATTCTGCCTGATAATGAAGGAATGTCTAGTTGTAGAGGGTGTTAATAACTACTCCCTGAGACATCCACTGGAGGGAATCTAGCCCACTAAGGGCAGAGACACATGTGGAGATTCGGGTTGATTAGTCGCCCGGCGACAAATCACCTCTTCTTCGGGTGACTAATATCCCCAAACTGCCTTCCCATTGGCTAGAATTTAAATTGCCAGCGGGATGGCACTCGGAGCGCTTCGTTTTTCGAAGCTGACCAAAGTTGCCTCACGAAGAAACCGAAAATGAAGCACTCCGAGTGCCACCCCACTGGCGATTTAGATTCTAGCCGGCAGGAAGGCAGTCCGGGAAGATTAGTAACCCGAAGAAGAGGCTATTTGTCGCCAGACAACTAAATCTCCCCGAATCTCCACGTGTGTCTATGCCCTAATGGCTGATCTTGGCTGATCTTAAACCATCCTATGTCATCTCCACAGCGGTACCAGTGTATTTGCTCTGCTTATGCATGTCACTATAACTTATCTAGTCAAGTCTGTGACCTTGGGCTACAGGAGCACTTTTCTGTTTGTCAAATGAAACCTTTATTGATTGGTTAAGTGCATTTTCAGCATCTTTGGTGTATTTTAATAAAACTGTTTCCTTCCTCCACAGAACACCCTGAGGGCCCAGCTGAGAGAGAGTGTAGCAGTGTAGCCATGCTCTCTACTCCAGCATAACCAAGAGTACTGTCTCAGTGAAGATGGAGCACTGGGAGCCTAAGGAAAACAAAGTCTTGTGTTTCTCTCATTCTGAAAGGCAAAATGGGTGGCTATACAGTGGCATAATTCTGGGGGGCCTGTACCCCTTGCAAAAATTTTTCCCAAGCCCCACAGCTCTCATGAAATCCCAAAGTGTAAGAAAAAACCCTCAAGGGTGCCCAACAATTTGGCATGCTGAATGTCACCCATGGGTCCCCTTACAGAAGAATCAGACACTGCCCCCCTCTCCCGAAGAGGAAAAATAGATTATAAACAGATTTTTTTTTATTATTAGTGTATCTATAAAAAATTAAAACAAATCAGGGAATATGTGTGCCAATGTGTTTTTTTCATAGTTGTCCATGCCTACTAACTGTCCCCAAAATCACAAACTCCAAAAGCAGTGCGGTTCTGTTTCATGTAAAGAAGGACATACTTTAGGGTACCTGGGCAAGGCCATGGCAGATTAGGAGTAAGGCCTAATTGGCATAGATTTTTAATTACAAAATAGGAGGTGTGGTTATTATATGGCTAGTGTTAAATCCTGAAAAGCATCTTGTGTGTTAATTGGATAGAATTCGGATGAGCAGGCAACTGCAGGCACGGTGAACTGCCAGGTAATTTGCAACATCGGCTTCTTTTATAATAATTATTAAGCTAATTATTACTTTGTGTTTGTTTTTCTTGTTGCTTTTCAATAAAAGAAAATGTGTGCATTTAGAACAATGGGAGCTTTATTTCCACAGTTTAACCTACTCATCAATTATTGCAGTTCCCACAGTTTATACCACAAAGTACAGAAAAAAATGATATTGGAAAGAACAGTGACTCCCTTAGAGCATGCTGTAAGATGTGCATATTCATATGAAGGGGGGGGGGGCTGTGGTAAGGATAGGGTCTTATTCTAGTTCAGTATTAATATATAGAGCTGTTTGGGTTTGGGGGGGTGTAATCAATCAAATCAAAAAAATTCTGTGTGATAATATATGCATTACTATCATTATACAGGTAATGATCCTGCTATCCAGAATACTTGGGACCTGGGGTTTTCCAGAAATGTATATTTCTTTAATATTGATCTTCATATCTTAAGTCTACTAGGAAATCATGTAAACATTAAATAAGCCCAATAGGCTGGTTTTGCTTCCAATAAGAATTAATTATATCTTAGTTTGGATCAAGTACAAGGCACTCTTTTATTATTACAGGCTTATTAGGATATAATGGAATCTACGGGAGACAGTCTTTCCATAATCCAGAGCTTTCTTGATAAAGGGTTATCGGAAAACGGATCCCATATCTGTACCCCCAGTAAGAAAAGGCACAATAAGCCTAATTTGTGATGACAACGGAAAATGCAAAGTGCAAACGCACATTTTTGTACAGTATGTTTGATACAAGATACAAGAAGTTACAAAAGAAAGAATATACACAGTACTTGTAACTTCCAATGACCCCTCTGGGCTTCAAGGAAACAGTGAGCATGTGCCATAAATGTGTGTGTCTTGTAATTAAAGCATGTGAAACGTGCATTGTGCTATCAGGTGAGAAGGAATGTGTATATTTGATACATTGCACAGGTATAGGCAGGCAGACAATAGCTTTGCATGGCTGAAGTCTTTATCTAGTGGTATTTTGTGGGATGGAAAAAGCTAAAACAAACAAATCACAAGAAGGGTACAGATGAATACAATGATACAGAATACAAGAATTTATCTTGCACCTACAATTCAGACTATAATGCCGGACAAATTTGCACCTTGACAGTAACCCATAACAATTCACTGCAAAAAAGGACAAATTATAGCATTGTTGTAAAGGAGACTGCAATGCTTCTGTTTTTATTCCAAGTAGTACTGGCACCCGAGGCAATACTATTTGACCCAGCACCTCCCTTCATTTTGGGGTGGATCTCTTCCTCAGATGTAGTAGTAACCCCTAGTAGCCACTACCAATTTTTTGCTTTGATCGTCAGCCTCAGGAAGAACACTGAAATCAAAGCTTTGATTAGGCATCGGTTACTGCACTAGTGCAAACTTCTCCAATGTTAGTAAACGAGAACAGTGTTCAGTAATGTATGAATCCTGAAAGATTTGTTTTTGATTTGCCTTCATGAGTAAAGCTAGTTAGATGCAAAACAACCTGTGTGATGCCATGTCAATCATCATGGAAATGACAACAATCTGCTTTCTTCCTATTCACTTTGGCCACTAGTGAAGGCAGCACCCCAGGGATAATCTCCCAGACCTACTTGCCTCTATAAACTACCCTTAATATTCTAGGAATT
Source organism: Xenopus laevis (assembly GCF_017654675.1). Taxonomy (NCBI): domain Eukaryota; kingdom Metazoa; phylum Chordata; class Amphibia; order Anura; family Pipidae; genus Xenopus; species Xenopus laevis. The sequence continues at coordinate 43,732,187 of NC_054375.1, forward strand.
GCTAGGCCCCCTAAATTACCCCTAATCATTTACTAAATGCAGGGTAGAATTCAAAGTGCAAATAAGGGATATACTTTGTGCCATTTTCCTTAGGCCTCTGCATTCCACCAATGAGTACACCGCTACCTGTGTTTGGCAGCACTGAATTCATGAGGGGTAGTTGGGGGGAGGCACACAGGCATCCCCATTTCTGTCACTTAACTTGCACATCTAAAGTACCAGCGGGAGCAGGCAACAAAAGAGTTCTGTACTTACCTTCTGAAAGGAAGGGGCACTGATCTCTGCACCCTGCCTCTGATTTCAAATCCAGCAGAACAGACGTAAATTCTTTTAGAATTAGCATTAGGGGGGTACACTTGCTCATCTTAGTGCTTGAGCACTTGAATCCAGGGTCAACATAAATGACTCCAGTCCTTTTTTATTGTTAATGCTCTGAGCTAGCAGTAAAGATATTCTGTATGGAACCCTTTCCGCTTTACTGAGAATATGAGATACTGTATATTGCCCTTTTTACAAGTAAAATGTATTTGTTCCTGGAGAAATACACACACACACACACACACACACACAATAGATCAATCAGAATGAATTCACAATTGTCTGAATTGTCTGAATCATGCAATTAAAAAATCCATGTAATAAGCCAAGAATGTCTAAATATATATTAGTAAATGCTCTTCCTGCAATTCTCGATATTTCCATGGCATCTGTCCTAATTGGCTGTTAAACAAGATCCCTGCAGGTGCTGGAGCCTTAAGTACACTTTGCAATTGTCAATTTTATTTACTGATTCAATCCCTTAGCAAGCTATTGTATGAGCTTTATAACTTCACATGCACCTGTTATACAGTATTAACTGTTATACTAACGGCTGTAAAGTGCTAAGTAACTAGTTAATCTCCAGGTCAAAGCTTTCATTTTTTTATTGCCTTGTATTTATATAACATGTTTATACAGCCCGTTCCAGAGATAGACTTTGCTCCAGTGTGTAGCAGCAAGCAAATACATTTGTTGTGGCTCCATGTCATTCATGTAACACTTTCTTGAAATAAAATATGGGCACAGGTGCAAGACAATATAGTAGCACAGCCATCAGAACTAATAAGGATTCCCAGCAGTTTAATCTTTTTTTTTATTTAGCAAAGCTGATACCTGTGTCTGTTTGTCTGAATGTATTTAACTATGGGTATTTTTAAATCAGAACTTCAGCTCTTCTAGTGCAGAGAGCACAACTGTGATCCAGCCTGCCTTCGACCCGCATCTCAGGAAAGGGCAGAATGGGGTCTACAAATGCCCCGGGATTTAGGGTGTTGTTATATTGTACATATTATTTAATAAACAGGTTTTCAAATGGATCCCTTGTTTTCAGAATAGTCCCTGACAATTGTATCCTGAAAATGAAGAGATTTAGAATAGATGGGATAGGAGCTAGATAAAGGGTACGGAGAACATACCCCACTGGATGGGCAAAAGTTTTTTGGCTTTAAACAGGCAACTTGAAGCCCTCGTTATATTTAAAGGGAATTTCAACCCAAAAAATAATTTTTGCCTAATAAAAGTAAACGTAATTCTAAGCAACTTTGCAACATACATTCATTACTAGGGACGACCGAATCTGTCCTGTTTTGCTTAGCCAAAATAATTCACGAAACTGAGAAAGATTCACAAAACCCATTGAAGTCAATGGCCGTCGCGTGCCAGGGACACTTGAAAAAAGTGTCCCTGGCATTAACGTTGGCATATTCATGCAGAGTAGTGCAGCAGAGCTCATATCATATCTGTTAAATAACCTGTACCTTTTCTCCTTTTTCAGCTTAAATGGCTGCCCCAATGGCTACACAGCAGCTTGTTTATATACACTAATAGTCTTTCTAAAGCACAACCAACTAACCAGCCAACACATAACCAATGTAGGGCAACAGTACATTCTATTTTAATTATTTTACATGCTTTAATTGTTTTGGTGCTGCTGTTCCTTTAAAATTCACTTCCAACAAGTTTAAAAGCATTCGGGGGAGAGATTAGAAGATATACAAGATAATGAAAGATTTGTTCTCCCGCCTATACCCAAAAGTGCAGTGGGAATTCTTCACCATGCCTACTGGCAACAGCTACACTATTACAGAAATACAATAAAACCCCTATTTTATGTTTTCGCAGGGACCAGAAAAAGAAATTGTGTAAAATCTGGGAAATCATTGAAATGTATTGTGAATAGAGTAAGGGGCAATGTGCAGCTTCTTATAGTCGGAAAATTCATCCCTAACGTACAACAAAACATGTTTTTACTAACTGCAGCCTACTAGCCTTTATTTTTCTATTACTATTTATACATTGCTTTAGAATTTTTCTATTTGTTATAGACATTAAATATTATATTAGCCTTATTTCAGTATCCTGAACTTACTGTTTGGTTTTGCTGCCCATGGGAACATGCTGTTTATAAGGTGTATCTAGAAAGATTTTCATGACAATTCACTTTGCTGCTGTGTTTATATGTATGAAGACTAAATCCCAGGTGATATCCATGTGGGCTGTGTTGAATTTTAGCTCTGATGCTGTGGGACCAAGTTGTTTTTCATGGCTAATCTTAACAGCCAACATCACTGTTTCCTTTGTTTTCCTAAAGCTATGGTGTGTGTGTGTATATATATGCATGATATATACATGTGAGTATCAGAAAAATGTTTTTTTCTGTAGAAATGCAACATGAGATCGATCAGTCATAGGGGGTTATTTATCAAAGGTTGGATTTTAGAGTTTTATATACCTCGAATAAACTCGAATGAACTCACAACGCGAATGGTTTCTAATTTAAAAAAAAAACTTGAATGGAAAAAACTTGAATCACCGAGTTCAGGGTTAACAACCCAAAAACTCAAATATCACGAAGGCTATTAACATCTTCAAATGGTTCAAGGGACCTCTGCCATTGACTCCTACATGACAGGTTTTAGAGGGTGTATTTTCCGATTCAAGCTATTTCCAGGATCGGGGTATAATAAATTTAAAAAAATGTATGCTTTTTTTAACCCGAAAATTTTAATTTTGACCAAAATAAAAAAACTCAAAAACTCAAATTTTAATGGAAACACAACTCGATACTTAATAATTAACCCTGTTAATGTGTTTCTCTTACATCTGTTCTAATATGCTTTCATTCATTGCACACTAGCAATGACTCTCCGTCTTTTCTCTGTATTGGTGAACTGCTTTACAGTAGACTCTACAGTAGACTCAGCATTAATGATGGGCTTATGGAAAATCACAAAGTGGTGGAGAGGAGGTTCTTTAACTCCAAAGAGCCATATCTGTCAAATTTGTGATGAAAAATGAGGGTCAATAAGAGGCCATACCTAATATGGCAAGGCCTCACTCATGTTCGTCTCTGATCTTGCACACGTATCTTAACATCTGTTTCTTGAGGGACTATCAGAAGGTATATACAGTATGTGGTTAAGCAGAAGTTTTTCAACAGGTGACCAGTAAATGCTGGCCACTAATTGGTCACTATAGGTGACTAGACCTGTTACAAGCCTGTTTATTAGTACCTTACATTACAAGATACTTACTGTACGGGCATTATCAGAAAAAGAGCAGCCATGCACAGGTATGGGAAACCTGTTATCCCGAAAGCCAAATTTTATCCAAATTTTTAAAACATATTTCATTTTTCTCAGTATTAATAAAACAGTCCCCTTTACTTCATCCAAACTAGGCTATAATTAATCCTTATTGGAAGCAAAACCAGCCTGTTGGGTTTATTTAAGGTTTACATCGTTTTCTAGTAGACTTAAGGTATGGAATTAAGGAAATATTGGTTATCTGGAATACCCTATTTATCCAGAATACCCCAGGTCCCAAGCATTTGAGGACAGGGCACCAAGGCCTGGGCCTAGGGCAGCAGAATTTTAGGGGGGGGGGGGCGGCAACCACCCAACCACATCTTCATTGGTTCAGAAGCACTGGGGATTTGCAGGAGATACAATAGTTTTTAAAAATTCCTGTGCAACAGTCCCCAGTATTCTGGACCCAATAATGAAAATTTGCACATGTGCACAAAGGTAGGGGAGGGGACGGGGCCGATGAACGGCAGTGGGTCTAGGGACTCCTGCAATGTAAATCCAGCCCTGGACCCAAACATTAAATAAACCCAATAAGCTGGTTTTGGATCAAGTACAAGGTACTGTTTTATTATTACAGAGAAAAGGAAAACTTTTTTTAAAAAATTTGGATTATTTGAATAAAATGGAGTCTGTGGGAAATGGCCTTTCCATAATTCTGGGCTTTCTGGATAACGGATTTCCAGATAACGGATCCTATACCTGCACAGCAAATGTAGACTCAATTTAAAGTATACTAACAGTAACATGCATTGGTTCATACTGTAGTCAGATTTTTACTGATGGTTAGGTCAATTAAATTATACACATAACCATTGCATTTTCGGGGGCGGGAAAGGTCAATTTATGTAAACTCTGGGGAATCTGAGATCTGTAGATCAGCATGCATGATGGCGTGAGTCTGACACCTCCCAGAGTGAGTTATTTAAAAAGACAGGTTTTTAAGATTGTTATGAAATGCATAATTTAGAGAGTTGCTTCGCTCTCTAATTAAAGTCCTAATAAATAATGATTCTGTGGTTAGGCGACACTCTTGCAAAACTCAGAGATGCATGAGAACTATTTTTACAGGAAGGAAGACAAGGGAGGGGTGGGGGTCCATATATCATTTATTTAAGCTTCCCCACAACACGCTCTTCAGTTTGTGTGCATTCAGAGGTGCTTCTCTCTAGCGTTCCTAGGCTATCAGCTAACAAGCCTGCCTAACAACCACTGAGATGACAAGCGTGGCTAGTAAATGTAGTTACGGTGTCAGCTGTCCATGCAAATAGCTCTTAAGCTTAATGATGCAGCTGCAATTTATTTAGAACTTGTCGCTATAGTCCTCTTTCTTGACCTTGGGTCCCCACATGTTGCTGGACTATACCCAGCATTCTTCAATATATCATAAAGGGTGCAAGCATTCTGGGAGTTGTAGTCCAACAACATCTGATGCCCTGTAGTTAAGAAACTAGGATCTAGAGGTATGCTCATTGAAAATCAGTGATTAGCTTTTATCAGCCAGCTGCAGGTTGAGCACTGAAAGCAATCATCTGATTGATTGCCATGGGTTACTGCCCAGGAGCAAATTTGCCCACTGTTTATAAATGAGCCCCAGACACAATCTTTTTGGGATACTTTAAAAATGTGGAACTCAAAGCACCAGAAACCCCCTTGCGTGGCATTATCCTTAAGAGAAGTGGCACACAGGGTAATTGCCAAAGTTTTGGTTCCCTTGTGTTATGAACAGTAAAATGCTTTCAACTGCAGAAATTGAAATAATCTTTTTTTACTCATAGGAGAGGCCTGATTTTGAATGCCCACTTGAAATTGTGTTCCTATTTTCAACTCAAGTATTGCAAGAATGCATATTCTGCTATGCCATGGGTTTAATTTACACCTGACAGCAAAATTTTCATTTCCAAAATCCTCATTTTCAAGTGTTGCAGAGAAACGTTGCCAGAAATTTTATTTTTTCTAATACCAGGAGAACTATTTTGTCAAAATAAACTCAAGTGGA